>NC_057392.1:31164025-31478129 GCF_019320065.1 Cervus canadensis | reverse complement strand
ATTTCTAAAAAACGTGGAAATAGAAACTGCTCATATGACCCAGCAATCCCACTTCTGGGCATACACACTGAGGAAACCAAATCTGAAAGAGACACATGCACCCCAATGTTCATCGCAGCACTGTTTATAATAGCCAGGACATGGAAGCCACCTAGATGCCCATCAGCAGATGAATGGATAAGGAAGCTGTGGTACATATACACCATGGAATATTACTCAGCCATTAAAAAGAATTCATTTAAATCAGTTCTAATGAGATGGATGAAACTGGAGCCCATTATACAGAGTGAAGTAAGCCAGAAAGAATAAAGAACATTACAGCATAGTAACACATATATATGGAATTTAGAAAGATGGTAACGATAACCCTATATGCAAAACAGAAAAAGAGACACAGAATACAGAACAGACTTTTGAACTCTGTGGGAGAATGTGGGGGTGGGATATTTCAAAAGAACAGCATGTATACTATCTATGGTGAAACAGATCACCAGCCCAGGTGGGATGCATGAGACAAGTGCTCGGGCCTGGTGCACTGGAAGACCCAGAGGAATCGGGTGGAGAGGGAGGTGGGAGGGGGGATCGGGATGGGGAATACGTGTAAATCTATGGCTGATTCATATCAATGTATGACAAAACCCACTGAAATGTTGTGAAGTAATTAGCCTCCAACTAATTAAAAGAAAAATAAATAAATAAAACCTAACTTAAAACTGCCACATATAAAGCAAATGGTTGAGACATTCTCCTCTCCTTCTGAAGGTTTTATGATGCATTGTTATCATTAACCAGTCTTTTACTATTAAATGGACAATTGAGACAAAGGAAAAAAAAAGAAAGTGAGAAGATGGAAAAATATATTCCATGCAAATGGGAAGCAAAAGAAAGCTGGAGTAACAATCCTCACATCAGATGAAATAGACCTTAAAATAAAGACTATTACGAGACAAGGAAAAACACTATGTAATGACTAAGGGATCAATCCAAAAGGAAGACATAGCAATTGTAAATATTTATGCACCCGACATACAGCACCTCATACATAAGACAAACACTAACAGAGATAAAAGGAGAAACTGACAGTAACACAATAACAGTGGGAAGCTTTAACACCCCATTGACACCAATGGACAGATCATCAAAACAGAAAATTAATAAAGAAACACAAGTCTTAAATGATACACTAGATGATAAGGATCTCATTGATATCTTCAGGACATTCCATCCAAACACAGGAGAATACACCTTCTTCCCAAGTGCAAATGGAACGTTCTCCAGGATAGACCACATCTTGGGTCACAAATCAAGCCTCAGTAAATTTAAGAAAACTGAAATAATATCAAGAATCTTCTCCGACCACAGTACTATGAGACTAGATATATTAATTACAAGGAAAAAACTGTAAAAAACAGACACATGGAGATTAAGCAACACATTTCTAAAAAACCCACAGGTTACTGAAGAAATCACAAGGAAAATCAAAAAAATTCTAGAAAAAACTGACAAAGAAAACATGACAACTCAAAACCTATGGGATGCAGCAAAAGCAGTTCTAAGAGGGAAGTTTATAGCAATACAATCCTACCTCAAGAAACAAGAAAAACATCGAAGAGACAACCCAACTTTACACCTAAAGCAACTGGAAAAAGAACAAAAAAACTTCAAAATTAGCAGAAGGAAAGAAATCATAAAGATCAGAGCAGAAATGATGAAAAAGAAATGGAAGAAACAATAGTAAAGATTAATAAAACTAAAAGCTGGTTCTTTGAGAAGATAAACAAAAATTGACAAACCTTTAGCCAGACTCATCAAGAAAAAAAAAGAAGAATCAAATCAACAAAATTAGAAAAGAAAAAGGAGATGTTACAACAGATAATACAGAAATACAAAGGATTATAAGAGACTATTATGAACAACCATATGGCAATAAATTAGATAATCTTGAAGAAATGGACAGATTCTCAGAAAAGTTCAGTTTTCTAAGACTGAACCAGGAAGAAATTGAAATTATGAATTACAAACATTGAAATTGAAGCTGTGATCAAAAATCTCCCAAAAAACAAAAGCCCAGGACCAGATGGCTTCACAGGAGAATTTTATCAAACATTTAGAGAAGAGCTAATGCCTGTCCTTCTAAAACGCTGTCAAAAAGCTGGAGAGGAAAGAACACTTCGAAACTTCTTCTGTGAGGCCATCATTACCCTAATACCAAAACCAGACAAAGACAACACAAAATAAGATAACTACCATTCAATATCACTGAGGAACACAGATGCAAAATTCGTCAACAAAATTTTAGCAAACAGAATTCAGCAACACATTAAAAAGCTCATACACCATGATCAAGTTGGGCTTATTCCAGGGATGCAAGGATTCTTCAATATACACAAATCAATCAATGTGATACACCATATCAACAAATTGAAAGATCAAAAACCATATGATAATCTCAATAATCACAGAAAAAGCCTTTGACAAAATTCAGCACCCATTTATGATTAAAACTCTTCAAAAAAATAGGCATAGAAGGAACCTACCTCAACACAGTAAAGGCCATATGTGATAAGCCTACAGCAAACATTATTCTCAATGGTGAAAAACTGAAAATATTCCCCCTAAGATCAGGAACAAGACAAGGGTGTCCACTTTCACAATTATTATTCAACTTAGTTGAATAATATTATTCAACAAAAGGGAACTAAGGGAAAGGAAGCAGAAAGAAATACAGAAAAATGCTGAGCAAAGATCAGCAACCACAGAGAGAAGACATAGGGGACATCAAGAGCCCCAGGTCAGAGTAGGAAAGAGGCTTCTGAGGACCAGGCATTGCTTCATTTGATGACAGTTTTCTGGTGCATGGTTCAGAGCTCAGAGCCTGAGAGGGGCTGGGGAGGTGATGGGCCAGGGCCCAGGGCTGAGGGAGTGGACAGAGCCCTGTGATGCACTTCTCGTAGGCCACCTGGAGGATCTTGAAGGCTGGAGCAGGAGCAGGGGGCATGTCTGTAACAGGGTCCTGGGATAGGGCTGGGGGGTGGGCCACTGGGCAGACTCTCCAACAGGGACCTTTGGGGGCCACCCTCGGGGAATCCATTCCTCCAAGGTCTCCTCCGCAATGAAAGTGACGAGGAAACATGGGCAGTGGGCAGGCGGGATGAGAGTCCAGGGCCAGCACCGGGAGTCCATGCAGGAGCTGGGGGAGCAGGATGGAGTCCTTTTATGACAAGGTCCTCTTCTTTAGGGCCTGGCTCCCCACCAAGTGGCCCTGTCACTCAACAGGAGGTAACCCGTGGGCCCAGACACTTCCGTTTCTCAGGAACCTGCTTCTTTCAGTCAGCCTCAAGCCACTCAGACATTTCAGTGAAGGTCAGTCCGGCTCCTCTGTGACCTTGGCCTCTCTGAGGAGCTTCTCTGTGGGCAGCTGGGACCCCTCACTGCTGGGATACCCTGCCTCTCCTGCACCCACAAGAACCTTTGTTGTGTGAGCACAGTTGTAGACAGAGGCTTGGACTCCCACCTGTCAGAGCCACCATCCTAAAGGGGGAGCAGGGCCTTCTGGGCTCTTCAAGAGTCACCTGGTGCTGGCCTTTTGAGATTCATGAGAAGCTCCTCATCCTCCTTGATGATGGCTCACTGCTTCCTTCTTGGCTTTTCTGCACCTCCGTCACCAGATGGATCATCCCGTTAATCCAGAGTCAGAGTTCACCGCATCCTCTGCATCTGACTGGCCCCCTTGGTCTTCGTCATCTCCTGATTCCTCTGTGACACCCCAAAAGCTGTTGAGTAGAGCTCATTTTCCCCCCACACCCCCAGGGGCCCTGAGAGCCAGCGCCCCACAGTCTTCAGAGGGCCTGACCCCTCAAACTCCTACCCTGCACTTCCTCCAGCCCTAGCTCACCCAGCATGGTCATTGGGGCTCCATGTCCCCACCACTACCTTCAGTCTGCCGGCAGCCCAGAAATTATTTTTAAATCAAGAATTGGGACGAATTGCCCAGTGTTATAAAGTCTGACGGGGCTTCCCTGGAGGCTCAATGGTAAAGAATCTGTCTGCAATGCAGCAGACTTGGGTTCAATCCCTGGGTTGGGAAGATTCTCTGGAGAAGGAAACAGCAACCCACTCCAGTATTCTTGCCTTGAGAATTCCATGGACAGAGGAACCACACATGGCTACAATCTTTGGGGTCCCAAAGAGTGGGACATGACTGAGCACAGGGCAAAAGTATCCCTATTTCTATTTTACCAACTCTCAGCATGCAGTTTTTGCTAAGTTGTATTTCAATAATAAAATACTTGAAGAACTTCATTCTTTCAAACTGCCAAAGGTAAAATATACTCCTCAACAGTAAATTATTGCTTTAATGGTAAAGCTGTCTAAGTAATGGGGCCAGGCATTTTACCAAACCATTTTAAAGATTTTGTCTAAGATTACTAAGACAGTTCATACTGACATTCATTCACCCTGCTTTACACAGACAAGCATGTGCAGCGAAAGGGTTGGAGCCAGATCTACACAAAGTACCACAGAATGTCATCAGTGTGGTTGGTTTTTTTTTTTTTTTAATCTTTAAAATGTGGTTGATTCTTTGGGAACAAACTGAAATGGGGAGTAACCATGAACATATTTCTACAACACAGATTTGCTTATGGCAAAGTGCTCAAGAAAGCTAAAAACATACATTTACAGAAAGACAAGTGTTCTAGACTCGTTAACCTTTTCTCTGATGACAAGTAAGCTATCAATAGCATGCTACCTATCAAGTATTTTTTAAATGACAATAAAAATAACATTAATAACACAATCTGTCCCTTCAAGGTGGAAGTAATGTTTCATTAGAAAATAGGAAGGAACTACCTTTCCTTGGAAACTCAGGCTCTGTCAGTAGACAGAGCACTTTGGAAAATGATATATACGATGTCCCTTGCTATGTAATTTGGATACAAACAAAATCAATAAATAAATCATCTTTTTTTTTTAAATCTCATATCAGCATATTCTAAAACCTTGGAAATAGGACTTTTGTAACCAGTTTAAAACTATTCCGAACAAAGAATTTCAGTGGAATTTTTATAATAATGAAAAATGGTAAAACCTGTTTATTGCTTTGCAATAACAACTGACAGACATCAGAGAAGATGGATATCTATAGCCAAATTTTAATGAAAGCCTTTCCATAACTGGTGAATGAAATTTAGTTAAAAATGGCCAGTAAAGGAAATTCTTTCATTTGGATTTATGTGTCTTTGTGAGAAATATTCCTCAGTTGCAAAAACCGCTACAACAAAGTACTAGAAAAAATGAATTAAGAAATATTTAATGGTTGTATCATACATTGTTTTAAGTTTCAGAAAATCGTGAAACACATTCAAATACAAAAATAATTTCAGTGAGAGTAAAAAGACTTTTGCACCATAAGTAATTAAAGTAAAAATAAGACCATGTTTGTTTCACCATGAGCTCAGTCTCTTCTGGTTATAATGGTGTTGACTTTACAGCAAATACTGACACAGTACTTTGTCCACAACTTGAAAATAAATAAATGTACTTACAGTCAGGAGATCAAATTGCCAACATCTGTTGGATCATCAAAATAGCAAGAGAGTTCCAGAAAAACATCTATTTCTGCTTTATTGACTTTGCCAGAGCCTTTGACTGTGTGGACCACAACAAACTCTCGAAAATTCTGAAAGAGATGGGAACACCAGACCACCTGACCTGTCTCTTGAGAAATCTGTATGCAGGTCAGGAAGCAACAATTAGAACTGGACATAGATCAACAGCCTGGTTCCAAATAGGGAAAGGAGTACGTCAAAGCTGTATATTGTCAGTTTGCTTATTTAAATTACATGCAGAGTACGTCATGCAAAATGCTGGGCTGGATAAAGCACAAGCTGGAATCAAGATTGCCAGGAGAAATGTCAATGACCTCAGATATGCAGATGACACCACCCTCATGGCAGAAAGTGAAGAAGAACTAAAGAGCCTCTTGATGAAAGTGAAAGAGGAAAGTGAAAAGTTGGCTTAAAACTCAACATTCAGAAAACTAAGATCATGGCATCCAGTCCCATCACTTCATGGCAAATAGATGGGGAAACAGTGGAAACAGTGACAGATTTTATTTTGGGGGGCTCCAAAATCACTGCAGATGGTGACTGCAGCCATGAAAGTAAAAGACACTTGCTCCTTGGAAGAAAAGTTATGACCAACCTAGACAGCATATTAAAAAACAGAGACATTACTTGTCAACAAAGGTCTCTCTAGTCAAAGCTATGGTTTTTCCAGTGGTCATGTATGGATGTGAGAGTTGGACCATAAAGAAAGTTGAGCACTGAAGAACTGATGCTTTTGAACTGTGGTGTTGGAGAAGACTCTTGAGAGTCCCTTGGACTGCAAGGAGATCCAACGAGTTCTTCCTAAAGGAAATCAGTCCTGAATATTCATTGGAAGGACTGATGCTGAAGCTGAAACTCCAATCCTTTGGCCACCTGATGAGAAGAACTGACTCACTGGAAAAGACCCTGATGCTGAAAAAGATTGAAGGTGGGAGGAGAAGGGGATGGCAGAGGATGAGATGGTTGGATGGCATCACCGATTCAATGGACATGAGTTTGAGTAAACTCCAGGAATTGGCAATAGACAGGGAAGCCTGGCGTGCTGCAGTCCATGGGGTCACAAAGAGTCAGACACGACTGAGCAACTAAACTGAACTAAAGTGATACTGGATTTTTTTAAACTAATAAGGACCTGCAAACAAAACATTTTGGAAGGCCATGTGCCCTGTGTCAGGGCTCTTCAGAGTGTTCTGTGAACCCATCACATCAGTGTGACATGTGACATCACTGGAAATGCAAATTCTGCAGCTTAACCCCAGATCTACGGAATCAGAACCTCTGGGATTTGTGGGCCAGGAATATGTGGGCACTTTGTTTGTTTGTTTGTTCTTATTGTTGTTTTGGCTGTCCCATGTAACGTGTGGGATCTTAGTTCCCCAACCAGGGATTAAACCTGCACCGCTTGCATTGGAAGCACAGAGGGTTAACCACTGGACTGCCAAAGAAGTCCTGGAAATACATGTTTTAACAAGACCTTGAAATGATTCTCTGAGGCACATCAAGTCTGTTCACAACCTTTCTCTTCTAAAGCTGCATTTTGCATACCAAATTAAGCCCAAACTTCTCACCATAATATTCAAATACTCGTTAAGTCTTGCCAGTCCTCCTATGACACTCTATTTACAATATCCCCACCATGTTGGATGTCCCAGATGCTCTTGGGTGCTCCTTTCTTCCCTCCTCTCTGCCTCATTTGTGGTGTTTTCTTCATTGGATTCATCTCCAGCCCTATTATATCTGCTTAACCAGAGTCTCCTTCAGTGCCTGCCTCAAAAGTTACCTATCCTAAGAAGATTTGCATGATTTTAGAATAAGGGGGGAGATCTACTTGCAAGTTCACCCTCCACCACCACCCCGTCTTTTTCTTTAATGCCCAGAGCCACTTGTTTATGTCCCCCATCCCTGACTATGTTACATTAGTCATTATAGTCATGTAGGCACTAATCTCATTCCCTCTATAGACTTCAGATTCCTTGAAAGAGAAAGATTCTGAAGTCTACATCCTCCTTTATCCCCTAATTTAGCACCATCCTGGAAGACTCTCAACAGTCTGCCGCAGAACAGAAATAAATTCCCGTAGCTGAGCTCTGCCCGCACTGTCGCCATCTTTATCATGCTGGTGGGGGTGTTGCCTCATCTTGGAGAACCTGGACTCCCCATGGAGTTTTCTGTATACACAAACCGTCTCTTGCCCTCACATTGCCTGAGCTGGTTATCCTCCTCACTTAGTCACGCCTGGGGTTCAACAGAGTCACAAATGATGATCAAAACAATAATGGTCATCATGCTTGAGGGCTTACCAGTGTCAGATACTCTACAGGTGTGATCAGCTCCTTCTGTCCCTGAGATGACTCTATTTGGTGGGCATGCTATTATTCCCATTTTATCACATGGGGAGGCTAAGGTGAAGAGAGGCTAAGGATTAAGTAACTGTGTCAAGGTCACAGGGCTCACAGACCAGCGGAGCCAGGACTGGAATACAGGTCGGCTGGCTTCATGGCCTGCGGAGTTAACCGCTCCTTTACCCTACTAATCACAGAAGACAACACTGCTGAAGGGTCAGCCTTACATCCTCCCCAAGTCACCAGTGCTCATAACCACATGAAAAAGCCATGTTCACTAGATTCAGTCCCAATGACAATATAAAAACTATGATCTTACTATAAAACTTCAACTTAAACCTAGATCAAAGAAATCTGAATTACTCTTCATTTAGACTATAATCTTATATTCCAAAACTTAAATGCTCATAAAGAAAGCTTTATCTAATTTAAGATTACTAGCTCACATAAAGCACAGAGTTAATACTACTCTTCCTCTAAAGTAATCAGTACAAAGAGTCCTTTTCTTCTATAGTAAAATATGTCATAGAACTTGAACTAGTAAGCAATCACTATCTTTTCTTCATAAGAAAAAAAGCCTTTGAAATATGTACCATAACCTCTGAAAAATACAATTATCCTTCCTAAGAATTGAGGCATTTTTTTTCTGACAAAAACCATGGGCAATTGATCTATAGTTCTTTTCTTCCTCAAAAAATTATTGTATATTGTGTAATGATCATTATAATTAAAAATTAAGATGGCTTGCAATAATTTCACCATTATTTGATTCAAAATCTTTATAAAATATTGGCATTTTCCAACATTTATTTTTCCTGTCTATGTTCCATTTAAGGCCAAATTTTCAAACCCAGCTGCCAAATTACACATATAATTACTGCATTTGCGCACAAAAATGTGATAATTGCTTACACAATTTCAGAGGCCAGCTTGAGGCTCTTTTCCAAATTTGTCTTACATGTACAGTACGGTGTATGTAGTTTTATGTGAAAATGGGAGAAAGTAGAATTCATGGTTTATCTGAGTGAAACATGAAAATGGGTACAAAATAAAGCCTTTCTATAAATGTCTAGGCCTGTCTTCATATTTTTGCCCCATGAAAGTGAAAGTGAGAGTGTTAGTTGTTCAGACGTGTTAGTTGCTCTTTGAGACCCCTTGAAGTCTGCCAGGTTCCTCTGTCCTTGGAATTCTCCAGGCAAGAATACTGGAGTGGGTTGCCATGCCCTTCTCCAGGGGATCTTCCTGACCCAGGGATTGAACCTGGGTCTGCATATTGCAGGCAAAATTCTCTACCATTTGAGCCACAGGACTGTCTTCATATTTTTGCCCCATAGACCTTTATAAAAGAAAAGTCTTATAGAGAAGCTCAAACTTGTGCTGGAGTTGGAGTCATGGCAATAGAAAGGGATGATGCCAGGAATACTACTGTGAATAGCACAGATGCCCATTTTGTTGCGGGCTGACATGCTGTGAGGCATTCTTCCATGAATTGCCTAAGCCAACCTGGGTAAGAAAAGATGAAGATGGTATAAGGCCCACAACTGTATACTCAGTCAAGATAACACCAGCTTCAGCAGAGCAGAGCGGTTGAGCACTGGTGACTGGGGACTTCCCTTCCACCTCTGCCTGATGGCTGACATTCTATTTGACAAATATCCAGCATGGACACAGCTCCCAATGGGTACTCTTAGTGGAAGGTTCGGTTCAAGAGAAGCAAATAAATAAGATCTAGGTAGTCATACACAGCAGTGAGATGATCTAAGGTACTTTTGTTTCTGCAAAAATAGGACAGAAAATTATGCCCAGTTCCACATAAGCTAATACCTTGGGCTCAAAAAGCATACTTCTCAAGCTCAAGGTAATTAGAACTCTGACTAGCCAGATATCTGACTATGGAACTGACCAGAAGGAATTAGGCCAGAAGCCCACTAAATAATCAAGGAAGCTCCATTTTCAAAGGAACCCTTAGAAATATCATCCTTCCCAAGACTCATTATATTTCTTGAGCACTTTATGTATGTGAGGCAATGTTCTAAGCATTTTGCATGGGTTCATTCCCTCTTTACATGCTTATTAATCCTAAAAGACAAGGACTATTTTATATCTGAGGGAACTGAAGCACAAAGAGGTTAAGAAATTTGCCCAACTAGAAAATAAAAAAGCTTGTTATTAGAATCCAGGCATTCTAACTCCAAAGCCTTTACTCTTAACCCCAATATCATGCTTATCAGAAGGAGCCAAGGAAAATAGTGGACAATGGATAGCTTTCCAAAAAGACTTTGGGCAGTCAAGATGACTCTCCATAGAATTCACTGTTAGAATGCAGTTCTCACCATTTCTGTCCAGCAGGAATTATATCATTTGACTAGTAACTATTACATGCTGTTTCTCATTCTTTAGTTTTCCAAATGGCATTTTTAAAAATCCAGTATCCTACTCTTTCTTCCATGGGTTGTGTTGTACGTGGATAACATAGTATTACCAGAAGTCCTTAGACTACAAGAAGTTTTATAGGGATATGACAACGTGGATATCACCCCCACATCACCCAGAAAATCAGAACTTGGAGCTAATGCACCAAATCTTTGAGTTGTCTCTACTGGGGTAATGTGGATGTTTCTGAGAGGATGGTTGGGAAGAAGGGTGTTCATGAGTGCTGGGTAGCCAGGGGACATTCACTGATAACTTAACCAGGATCCACTTGTCTCATTCCAGGTGCGTGGGATCCTCATTCATGGGCTCTGGGGACCATAAATCTCACCTCCAGTCACAGAGGTGAGTGAGTTCTGATTAGTACTCAAATCAAAACATTCCCATCCCACCTCCACATCAAGCCTTGACATGACAGTTGGTTTAGAAAAGATCAGTAAACCAACTGTAAGCCAATTGCTGTTGCTGTTGTTTAGCCTCCAAGTCATGTCCACCTCTTTTGAGACCCTATGGACTACAGCATGCCAGGCTCCTCTGACATGGGATTTCCCAGGCAAAAACATTAGAGTGAGTTTCCATTTCCTCCTCCAGGGGAATCTTCGTAACCCAGGGATCAAGCCCGCATGTCCTGCATTGGCAGGCTAGTTCTTCACTGTTGAGCCACCAGGAAAGCCGAAACCAACCAGTGCATATCATCTACTCACCTTCACTGGTTCCCTTTAGTCCAAACAATGCAAAGAACAAGGCTTTTGTTCACTGGTAGGGGGAAGAGGTACCTCTCCTCTATCTACACGTGAAAGTGAAACGTGTCACCTTGATGACTGCTGGCAGCCACCTTACAATCACACACAAGTCAGTCATAGACTAAAATGAGAACTGGATAGTAGAGTGAAAGAGGGAAGAAAAAATACTGAAGTCAGGTCTTTGATATCAATAATATCATGGGATTGGATCAACCAATAGTGAAACTCACCAAACCCTGAACTTCCAATTATACTACATGAGCCAATAAGTCTCCTTTTCTACTTAAGCCAGCCTGAGTTTTGTTTTCTGTTAACTGATGTATCTTCTAAGGCTATTTGCATAGTTTGGGGGAGATAATAGCCTAGAAAAGATGTAGCCTACAGCCTCCTAAAAAGTTTAGACTGAAGCCTGGAATATCTGCTCCAATCCCAGTGATACAGACTTCTTGTACCATGAAATTCTACAAGTTCCATCTGGTTTAGGAGATTCTGAGGTGGTCTAGGGCAGTGGAAACACATAGGACTTAACTGAGCTCAAATTCTAGCTCTTTCACTTACTAGTTGGATCAGGTGACCATAAAATTTGTTATCCAAATCAAGATATTTGTGAGTGAAAAGGGATGTTACAAATAATATCTCTGGAAAACAGTCACAAACTGACACAGTGCCAGGAAAATAGGTGTGAACAGTCCATCTATAGCTGGGTTGCTTTGAACAAGTCTTTCAGTGTCAATTCATGTATCTGTAAAATGAGGCTAACAATGTTTGCCTCTCATGGTTCTTAGATGGTTCAAGAATAGAAGACACATAACAGATATTGGGATAATTGGCCTTATGAAGAAAGATCATGGTACTTTTTTATTCTAAATGCTCTGTACTGATAGTTGTTTTCTAAAAAATTAATGAAAATAAATGAATACAAGTAAGAATCTATGAAAATCTCCCAAACTTTAATAATTCATAAAATCAGGACCAATTTTTGCACATAGACATGGTAGGTTACCACCTTTAGGCAATTTTCAGGGGAGCAGGAAAGCTCCCCCTCCTCCAAATAAACTTTCCATCCAGTATTTTTGCATGGGAAATCCCATGGACAGAGGAACCTGGTGGGCTGCAGTCCATGAGATCACAAGAGTCAGACATGACTTAGCAACTAAACAAGTGAAAGTGCAAGTCACTCAGTCATGTCTGACTCTTTGCGACCCATTTCCATGACTGTATAGTCCATGGAATTCTCCAGAATTCTGGAATGGGTAACCTTTCCCTTCTCCAGGGGATCTTCCCAATCCAGGGATGGAACCAAGGTCTTCCGCATTGCAGGCAGATTCTTTACCAGCTGAGCCATAAGGAAAACCCAAGAATACTGGAGTGGGTAGCCTATCCCTTCTCCAGCAGATCTTCCTGACCCAGGAATTGAACCAGGGTCTCCTGCATTGCAGGCAGATTCTTTACCAACTGAGCTATCAGGGAAGACCCTACAACAACAGCAATTTTCCAGCTGTTGAAAATGATTGGCTCTTACCTTTCTATAACATGCACCAGTTTAGAGTTTGCTATAGCATGAGCTTATAAAGTAACTAGTCAGTCTCATAGTAGTGACCGTAGAGCTGCTAGAGGGTAAACTCCTTAAAGAAGTGACAACACAGCTTATCCTATCTTGAGGTGTTCACCCTCTTCCCAATATATCCAATCCTGATCACTGTAGTCCTACAGACTTCTCAAAGGATTTTGTCATTGTTATCATCAATGTAAACTTTTCCTTGCTTATGAATGGATCTTACAAAGTCAAAAGCATTACTTCTCAGCACCCCCATTTGATCTTTACATCATGAATTTGAAGTCATATAAGTGTTCATAAGACACTTCTCTGAGGCAAGAAATTATCAGTCAGAATCCACTCCAAAGGCAAAAATGACACCAGTTATCCAAACAGAAATTTTAATTTATTTGTTAATTGACTAAATAAAAGGATAGAAAGAACTGTAAGGTTATTTTGGAGGTAACAACATCAGGAAATAGCCACTGCTCCTAGGACTGAGGGAATAAAGAGAAAATATTGAAATTATTAAAAATTCAAATTATTAAGACTGGCTTCAAAAGGGGGCTCTATGGAACTGAAGCTCAGGCTGCTGAGGAGCAGGCACTGCTCACATGGTCCTGGTGACCCTGAGTCCAGAGGAGGGTCCTGGTGGTTGGGACCCAGACTTCTGAGGAGGTGGCTCCAGCCGACAAGAGCTGGCATCTCTGAAGAGGGAGCCATAAAGATTTTACAACAAGCTAGATTCCTATGCTGCTCTAGGAAGGAAATCCCCCTTCCTGGGCGAACAAGCATCGCTATGTCACCAAGTCCAAGCTAGCTCTGCTCACCACACAACAGGCCAATGAATCCGAGAGACGAGGTGGTGAGGCAAAGAATATGACTTTATTTGGAAAGCCGGCTGACCAAAAAGATGGCAGACTAATGTCTCAAAGTAACCAACTTATCTGGGTCTGCATGCCAGGTTCTTTTATAGAGTCAGAGAGAGAAACGCAATGAGGATCTAAAGTCAAAAGATAAGAGAGAGGGAGAAGTGATGGGGAAGTAAAGGGTCTTCAGTCTTCCAAAGCATCTCTGGGAACTCCCAATCTTTGGAAGGGGTGTGTTAACCTCTTCTTTTTGTTGTAGACATTCTCAGGTGGGCAGGGTCAGATTGTCTCTCTATAAGCTGAACAAAGGCACTTTAGTTCACAGTTAGGCAGACGGGACTTCCCTGGTGGCTCAGATGGTAAAGCGTCTGCCTACAATGCAGGAGACCTGGGTTCAATCCCTGAGTTGGGAAGATCCCCTGGAGAAGGAAATGGCAACTCACTCCAGTACTCTTGCCTGGAGAATCCCATGGATGGAGGAGCCTGGTAAGCTACAGTCCATGGGGTCGCCAAGAGTGGGGCACGACTGAGCGACTTCACTCACTTTACTCAGACGGGCAGTGTCCTCTGAGGCAGGCTATTATTTATGATTATAATAACAAAAGCAAAGAAAAGCAAGTCAAAGAAACAGTTTCCAACATGGAGTCAGAATTGGCTTCCTCTCTGTAACAGCTACGGTTACAGTCACAGGAACAAGAAGCAAAACCAGAACAGGAAGGATCTTGCCATCTCCCTCTAGTGCTCCCTACTGGCAGAACCTACACGTAATCAGTTTATAAAGTCACATGTGTTTTGCAGAGTCCCAGCCTCAGGATCACAAGGCAAAGGACAAGTTTAGAGCTTAGAGATAATATCTTAATGTCTAACACAGAGCAGCAGATTTGTACTGTGTGGAGGAGGAACCCGCAATGTGACTCTCAGGATAAAAATACCCAGTTCCTGTAAGATATCTCCCAAGCTTCCTACGCCACCACCAATGAAAGTATTTGAAAACTGAAAGGAAAGTGGTATAGTCATTATTTCCTCTGGAAAACAGATCTGAAGAGGTGACCCCTAACAGTTTGAATATCAAAAGCTGATTTGTTGACATCTTAGTGACCATATCTGTCATGTGAACATGCCAGAAACATCATAGTGTTTCTGTTCCTGAAGAAAATGTGAAGATGCTTTTCCCCCAGGTAGCATCTTAGACACTGTGATTTTTCTTCGTAGATGTCTATGGAGCCACAATTTGAATATTCCTATTTTCTAAGGGAACTGAAGGAGAAAATACTGATTATGGAATATTCTAAAAGTCACACAGTGTGTATAAAGCTAATAAAAAGACATATTGTGGTCATGGTAGAATTTTCAAAGAGAGAATGATCGTGGTTTCACTGTGCCTACCTATTTGGCAATTCTTCTTCTGTATAAAATGTCTATTCATTATATTGCCTAGGTCTTTTTGACTGAGTTTTGAATAGATTTAATAAGACACGAAAGTCTATATTCTTATATACCAATTTTTGGCAACTGTAAAATACATAAAATGTTTTTCTGTCGTCTTTCCTGGGACAGTTCGATGCAGTGGTCAACCACAAACATGTTCAGAAAGTTCCTTTAATTGGCAAATTGGAAGACTGGCCTTAGACCAGTGCTTTGAACTCCTGTAATCCTAAAAAAGACCTAAAAAATACATATGACTCGAGCACAGTTTGTTCTGGGAATCTCTTTCTGGATAAATGGGGGTAGAACAAAATAGAGGACAAGGATGACAACCGTCTTAGGCTTTCAAAGCCCTAAGTAGCTATAAAAGTTAGGCAAAAAGACAAGAAAGAAGCAAGATCTAAGGATTAAGCTAAACCACTCCCCAGAAGGGAGGGGTAATGTCATGTGGTTCATGCAGCTCTGGCACTTAACAGGTCTATCAAATCATATCCTAGGTATGAATAGTTCACAGAATGGAAATGTATAATAAATGCCTGAGGATTTAAGATGTTTTCATCACAGCCACTGCCTAAATGGCTCATGCTCAGTTGAGAGGTCACTAAAAATTACATAATAATTTAAAATGCAGACTCTGGAACATGCTGTATAAATGCCAAACCAGGTACCTCTTATTTATAGGTACACAATCATGGGTAAGTTACTTCACTATCTGTGCCTTGGGCTCTTATTTGTAAAATGAAGACAAGAATATATCTACCTAAAATCAATTGGGATAAAGTGTCACAAAAATAGAAGGGTTTAAAAATTACAGATTTATTATTAATATTATATTCACTGTGACTCTTATGACTAACCACATTTTCATCTCTATTTTGGCTTCCAGGGAACTCAGAGTCAAATTTATAATACTCTCTCAGCAAATATATAGGACCTAATGACATCAACACTTGTGTCATAACCAAATCTTTATAAGAATTCCATTCCCACTTTTACTCTTTACCTAATTTTTCAACCTCTGTATGTTTTTACCCTGTGTTATTATAAATATGTTCATAGGTGTCCTCGGAATCTTTTTGAAACACATACACATATTCAAAAATAAGTATTTTTATTCTTCTAAAGTTGTTCTCAGACTCATTTTGTATTAATAAGGCATACACCAAGTAAGTGATAGTATTTTCCCAGACAAAGCTATGAATTCCTCAAGCACAAAGGGTCCACTTATCTGAACAGGAAAAAATTAAAAGTTTGATAACATTCTCTATTGGTAAAACTGAGAAAAAACAAGTGATTTGGTCAATTAGATCAAAATCACAAATTCATGAAACTACAGATCCAACATTTTCTCATCTAGGCATTCCTCCTACAGATGCACTGGTACCCAGAGACAAAATGACATATGTACACAGTTACTCACTTTAGCCTTCTTTCTTTGCAAAAAGATTTTATTAAAGTACGCTGGATTTAAAATGCTGTGTTAGTTTTCAGCAACATGAATCAGTTATACACATACTAGCCTTATTTCTAACAAGAGATTGGAAACAAAACAAATGTCCATCAACAAATGGTTGGATAAATAAATTATTTCACTTCTCAAACACTTGTACAGATCTTTGAAATGCTCCCAGTCTATGGACACTCAGCCTATGATGTCTGATGATTAAATTGGTCCTAACGGAGCCAATAAGCATCAATCTTCATCCTACTTGACCACAAAGCCTTATATTGCCAGGCCAGTGTTTTCTGCTGCCTATAAAGGTCACAGTGGGTAAATGAATTGCTACTACACAAATATGTGCACTGTTTTCATTTATGCATTCAGTCTCATATATTTTAACTGAAATCTTTTTTATTAATTAATTTATTTTTTTTAATTTGGGTTGCACTGGGTCTTCACTGCTGCATGCAGGCTTTCTCTGGTTGTGGTGAATTGCGCCTCTTTGCTGTGGTGCATAGGCTTCTCATCGCCAAGGCTTCCCTTGTGGACCACAGACTCCAGACACACAGGCTTCAGTAGTTACAGCTCAAGGTCTCCAGGGAGCAGGCTCAGTAGTTGTGGAACCTGGGCTTAGCTGCTCCACAGCATGTGGAATCTTCCCAGACTTCAGTCTCATGTATTGCTGGTGGGAATGTAAGTTAAAAACTTACAGAAGACATTGGTGCATTGTATTCCAAAGCATAACCTCATAAGAAGGCTTTGACTGCTCATATGAGGCCACTCAGTCTTTCTTCAATATCTGAGCATTTATATGACACAGTCAAAAAGAACCACCAGCACAACACTCTACACCCTGTGATAAACCAGAAACAATAGATTGGCTTGCTGCATTAGTTTTCTATGGCTGCATAACAAATTGTGTATGAGTTAGTCACTCAGTTGTGTGTGAATCTATGACACCACAGGCTATAGCCTGCCAGGCTCCTCTGTCCACGGAATTCTCCAGGCAAGAATACTGGAGTGGGTTGCCATTTCCTCCTTCAGGGGCATAACAAATTACCCCAAAATTTAGCAGCTTAAAGCAATAAACACTTATTATCTCACATAGTTTCTTGAGTCAGAGGTCCAAGTGGGGATTAGATAAGTGGTTTTGCATCAAGGTGTCTCATGAGGTTGCAGTTAACGTTGTCTAGGGCCGCAGTCATCGGAAGGCTTAAGTGAGGTGGGAGGATCTGCCTTTAAGGTGACTCACTCAGGTTCGAGGAGTTAGTACTGGTAGAAGGTCTCAGTTACTCACCCACACGGACCTTCCCATAGGGTGTCCCCATGACATGACAGCTGGTCACACCAGGGAAAGTGACCCAAGAACAAGTAGGTAGAAACTGAAATGCCTTTAATGACCTGATCTCCAAAGCTACACACCATCTCGTCTCCCATATCCCTTTCTTTAGAAGCAATTAATTGTCTGGCCCACTATTACGTGAAGAAGAATTAGGTTCCACCTTTTGAAGGGATAGTTTCAAAGAATTTGTAGACATAATTTAAAGCCATCATGATCATCTTGCATGCTTCTAGTCTCCCAAAGAAAAAGTTCTTGCATATTTCCTGTAAACCTGTGACTCTGCAACAAAAACAATTTTATCCCCAACTTTGGCTAAGCAGGTATTCTAAGATGTATCATGTCCTAGATGGATATGATTATCATGTGAGCAAGTTGCTGTTTTCACTATAATGTATGGATGTGAGAGCTGGACCATAAAGAAGGCTGAGCACCTAAAAACTGATGCTTTTACTGTGGTGCTGGAGAAGACTTTGGAGAGTCCCTTGAACTGCAAGGAGTTCCAACTAGTCAATCCTAAAGGAAATCAGTCCTAAATATTCATTAGAAAGACTGTTGCTAAAGCTGAAGCTCAAATACTTTGGCCACCTGATGTGGATAGCCGACTCACTAGAAAAGACCTGATGCTGGGAAAGACTGAGAGCAGGAGGAGAAGGGGATGACAGAGGATGAGATGGTTGTATGGCATCATCGACTCGATGGACATGAATTTGAGCAAGCTCTGGGAGATAGTGAAGGACAGGGAAGCCTGGTGTGTTGCAGTCCATGGGGTCACAAAGAGTCAGATATGACTGAACAATTAAACAACAACAGGAGTAATGTAAGCTTGGTAACTGATAATTTTGCAGTTTTTCCTTAAATACTAGTTATGTTTTTGATAACTTCAGCCAGTCCTTCTGAAGTCTAGCTTCCTTGCACTCTTTGCAAGTAAATTTTTCTCTCTTTTTCTAAATACCTCTGTTTGATGAGGCATGGTAGAACCTCTCGCCCTACTCCCTAATTTCCATCCAGCCTCACAAAGGAAGAAAATTGTAGAAAAATGGTAAATAAGCTGGCCCAAGTAAGATCAGAGAGACAGGAGCACACAAAGAGGAAATCATCATATGTTTCTACCTGCCATCTTACACTTCTGCCATTTCTGTGAGAGATACTTTCCCCGGGTAGTCCTGCTTCTTCAGCCTGGGCAGCAGAATGAATATGCAGTGAACAGAGCCAGCCCAGGAATCTGCAGACCTGAAGCATAAAGTAGAGAGGTCAAGTCAACACTCAGACTCTTGAACAAAAATAAGTATTATTTTAAGACATCATATTTTGATGCAATTTGTTAGGCAGCAAAAGCTAGCTGCTAAACCCAGTTTTACTTAGACGACCACTCCCACACCAATAATCTATGAGCAGCACATGTGACCATGGAAGAAAACTGCATCTTCTGTACATGTTTGAAAGAGAAGGGATAAATGGCTCTCAGAAGAAGGTTGTGGCAGGGACTGGGGAGAGTTCTGGGCACAAAGATCAGCAGGGACACCAGAGTCTGAAATCTGCTACAGAGACTTCCCTGGTGATCCAGTGCCTAAGACTCTGCACTCCCAATGCGGGGGACCCAAGTTCAATCCCCCATTAGGGAACTAGACCCCACCTGAGACAGCTAAACATCTCACCTATTGCAACGGTGATCAAAGATCCCACAGGCCAAAATTAAGACCTGTTGCAGCCAAATAAATACACAAAACAATAAAACTCTTCTGCTACAACTTAACAAAAATGCCTTTCTGGAGTTGGTGAGATTGAAAAGAAGACTGGGAAAGGGAAAGACTGGTTTCAAGCAAAGGACTCATCGGCATGAGTGGGGAAGTGAGACCAAGAGGTGAGTGTCTGTTAGGAGAGAAACCAGAGGCTGGAGGGCGTGAACTCCGGACCCAAGGGGGCTCACGTGTGGCTGCTCTAGTCTTTCTTGCCTTGGCTGCATCCTGGGGAGAGTTCTTTGAGGAGGAACTAACTTTCCAACCCGGGCAGAGTTCTTTGAGGAAGGGTGTTGGAGAAACCACTGAAAATGTGCCAAGAGACAAAGACAGAAATATAGATCAATGGAACAGAATAGAAAGCCCAGAGATAAATCCACGAACCTATGGATACCTTATCTTTGACAAAGGAGGCAAGGATATACAATGGAAAAAAGACAACCTCTTTAACAAGTGGTGCTGGGAAAACTGCTAACCACTTGTAAAAGAATGAAACTAGAACACTTTCTAACACCATACACAAAAATAAACTCAAAATGGATTAAAGATCTAAATGTAAGACCAGAAACTATAAAATTCTTAGAGGAGAACATAGGCAAAACACTCTCCAACATAAATCACAGCAGGATCCTCTATGACCCACCTCCCAGAATATTGGAAATAAAAGCAAAAATAAACAAATGGGACCTAATGAAACTTAAAAGCTTTTGCACAACAAAAGAAACTATAAGCAAGGTGAAAAGACAGCTATCAGATTGGGAGAAAATAATAGCAAATGAAGAAACAGACAAAGGATTAATCTCAAAAATATACAAGCAACTCCTGCAGTTCAATTCCAGAAAAATAATGACCCAGTCAAAAAATGGGCCAAAGAACTAAACAGACATTTCTCCAAAGAAGACATACAGATGGCTAACACATGAAAAGATGCTCAACATCACTCATTATCAGAGAAATGCAAATCAAAACCACAATGAGGTACCATTACACGCCAGCCAGGATGG
Source organism: Cervus canadensis (assembly GCF_019320065.1). NCBI lineage: Eukaryota > Metazoa > Chordata > Mammalia > Artiodactyla > Cervidae > Cervus > Cervus canadensis. Next base: position 31,457,651 of record NC_057392.1, on the reverse strand, counting down.
CTGCTATCCAAAAGTCTACAAGCAATAAATGCTGGAGAGGGTGTGGAGAAAAGGGAACCCTCTTACACTGTTGGTGGGAATGCAAACTAGTACAGCCGCTATGGAAAACAGTGTGGAGATTTCTTAAAAAACTGGAGATAGAACTGCCATATGACCCAGCAATCCCACTTCTGGGCATACACACTGAGGAAACCAGATCTGAAAGAGACACGTGCACCCCAATGTTCATCGCAGCACTGTTCATAATAGCCAGGACATGGAAGCAACCTAGATGCCCATCAGCAGATGAATGGATAAGGAAGCTGTGGTACATATACACCATGGAATATTACTCAGCCGTTAAAAAGAATTCATTTGAATCAGTTTTAATGAGATGGATGAAACTGGAGCCCATTATACAGAATGAAGTAAGCCAGAAAGATAAAGACCAATACAGTATACTAACGCATATATATGGAATTTAAAAAGATGGTAACGATAACCCTATATGCAAAACAGAAAAAGAGACACAGTTGTACAGAACAGACTTTGGGACTCTGTGGGAGAAGGCAAGGGTGGGATGTTTCGAGAGAACAGCATCGAAACATGTATATTATCAAGGGTGAAACAGATCACCAGCCCAAGCTGGATGCATGAGACAAGTGCTCGGGCCTGGTGCACTGGGAAGACCCAGAGGGATTGGGTGGAGAGGGAGGTGGGAGGGGGTATCGGGATGGGGAATACATGTAACTCCATGGCTGATTCATGTCAATGTATGACAAAAACCACTACAATACTGTAAAGTAATTAGCCTCCAACTAATAAAAATAAATGAAAAAAAAAGAAAATGTGCCAAGAGAAAGCCCGAGAGCTGAGGGGCACAAAATGGCCGCAGGGGCGGCGTCTCCCTCATCCCCATAAGCATGTTCCTGTCATTCCTTCCCCCGGCTCTGCATGCCACCACCAACGGAAGCACACGGAAGTTACAAACAGGAGACCCGACGCCCCCGCTAGTGTGGTCCTCAATCATTACAGTTCAGTTCAGCTCAGTCGCTCACTCACGTCCGACTCTCTGCGGCCCCATGAACCGCAGTATGCCAGGCCTCCCTGTCCATCACCAACTCCCGGAGTCCACCCAAACCCATGTCCATCGAGTCGGTGATGCCGTCCAGCCATCTCCTCCTCTCTCGTCCCCTCCTCCTCCTGCCCTCAATCTTTCCCAGTATCAGGGTCTTTTCAAATAAGTCAGCTCTTCACATGAGGTGGCCTAAGTATTGGAGTTTCAGCTTCAGCATCAGCCCTTCCAATGAACACCCAGGACTGATCTCCTTTAGGATGAACTGGTTGGATCTCCTTGCAGTCCAGGGGGCTCTCAAGGGTCTTCTCCAACACCACAGTTCAAAAGCATCAATTCTTCTGCGCTCAGCTTTCTTTATAGTCCAACTCTCACATCTATATCTGACTACAGGAAAATTATTAGAGTAGCTTGTTCTTTAAGCCAGAACTTTCCGGCAACGTGTCCCTGATCATCTGGGGCTTTGATTCCTCCGCTTGAAGTATGCCACACGTCCTGTCAAAATAACTTCTTACAGCTGCCTAACAACTGTGGGTGGCCTGTGATCACCTTGTCAAAGTGTCTGTTACACCCAGAGCTGGTTGCCAGCTCTGACTTACTTCCCGGTTCCCCCTCCCCACAACTTATATTCCAAGGATCATCTCTTCTCTTATTTATTTTATTCTTTTTTGGCTGGCAGTTGCTGGGCCAAACAGCAATTTGCAGTTATTTATGCAGCTTAAACCCTATTGTCAATATCCTTATCCTCAGTACACCACCATTCCAGGGGTGTGAGCTGAGCTTTTCAGAGTCACGGTGAGTTGGGGAGGGAAGGAGGCTGAGGTTCACAGAAGCAAGGCTTCCTGGGGTCCTCAGCCAAAGCACACATTGTTGCCGAGCTGCTTTTTCTCCCTCTTGCTTCTATTTGGGATGGATTTTCATTTGGAATTAAAAACAGATCACAGCTTGCTGTTTGTTTGCTATTGTCAGGTCAGACCCAGCACTCAGGGAGAGGGTGGTATGGCTGTGTGTGTAGAATTTTCTTGGCAGTTTAATAAGGATGGTGGAATTTGTCTGCATTTGTGTAGTTCCTTCTCTCCCTGACTCTCAAAGTCCTTCTCAAACAGAATTTAATCCTCCCCGAAGTCAGGTGTGGATGGGACATTGTCCCCCTCCTCCCTCAAGTCCATTTCAGCGGGTACAGTTGGAGGAGAACAGGTGAAAGCAGACGGGAGAAGAGCTGTGAAGGCTGACATGTCCTCAGAGACCCACGGGTGTGGCCTATGTGCTACCTACAGAACAGCATCCCCTGCAGGCAGGCATCTTCCCAAATGGCACGCTTCCATCCCCACTGATGCGGTCCCGGCCAGGGCACGCAGCTCAGTGAGAGGGCACCCCGTCCCCTCATCCAGGCACTTTTGGAGACAGCACGGCTACCCAGTTCAGCCCTGAGTTCTTAAACCCACCGAAGTGAAGTAGGTTTTTGTATGCAGGGTCAGAATTTTGTCCTTGAAGTTCACTATATCCCTATTACACTGTTGACCCATTGAAAAGCCCACCAATGCCTTAACATCTAAGTTGAAAATTACTGTTCAGAGACCTTTAAGAGTCTTTGCAAGCATCATCTCAGTTATTCCATAAATATTTATTAAGCTCTTACATACAAAGCACAAGGCCCCTCCGAGAGCTTAAAACCCTTTGGGAAGACCACAAAAACTGTGATAATAAACAACTATCGCTGTGGTAGGCAGCTTCTGACAGGGTCCCTAGCGATCCTCACCTCCTGGTATTAAAGCTCTTGTGTGAATTCCTCCCTTGAAAGTGAGCCAGACCTATGGCTAAAGGAGTCTAATCCATTCTAGAGAACAGTCTATAGTGAAAGCAAAGGCCCAAGACTAAATTCTGTCTTGCCAATGTTCTCTCACCTGCTCACTCGGGTAGAGCAATCCGCCGTATTGTAGATGCTCTCACTTCAGTTCAGTTCAGTCGCTCAGTCAGGTCCGACTCTCTGTGACCCCATGAAGCACAGCATGCCAGGCCTCCCTGACCATCACCAATTCCTGGAGCTTACTCAAACTCACGTGCATGGAGTTGGTGATGCCCTCCAAGAAACCCATAAGGCAAAGAGCCAAGGCCTCAGCCCGATAACCCAGGAGGAACTGAGTTCAGCCAGCAACCACATGAGTGAACAACAAAGTGGATCCTCTCCAGTCAAGCCTTGATACAACTGCTACCTTGTGAGAGACCCCAAGCAGAGAGGGCTGAGATGCCTGAGCCACAAAAACTGTGAAATAATAAATGTACGTTATTTCCTTTGGGGGTGACATGCTACACGGCACAAGGCTATAATCACAGGGTGTCAGGCAGGACCATGGTCTCCTCTGGGCTCTGATTCCTTGAGTGGGGAAGGATCCGCTTCCACATGTATTCACAAGGTTGTCAGCAGAGTTCAATTACTCAAAGGCTGTTGAACGGAGGGCTCAGCTCCTGGCTGGCTGTTGGTGGGAGGCCGCCCCCAGGTCTTCACCACCTCCATCTATGGTCTAGCTCATGAGATGGCCGTGGTCTTCCGTCAGAATGGGCCAAAGAGGGCAAGCAAGGCAGAAGCCCAGGTCTCTTTATAACCTAATCTCAGAAGTAACATCCCATCACATGTGCCACTTTCTATGGGTTAGAGGCCCTCACTCGAGGGGAGGAGATTACACAAAGATGGGGTCTCCAGGACCTGGAGCCCACGGGAGACCATCTTGGGAGCAGCTCACCACGTCTTCTCCATCACTTCCTCACTCTGTCCCTTCCCCAGGCCCTCGTAAGACTTGGAGATTCCCTCGGGCCCGCTGTCTCTCCATTCTCCCATCCCCATGTGAATTTGTACACAGCCTCCACAACTCAGACAGATGGTGCCAAAGCCTCCTAATAAGCCTATCCACCTTCTTACTACTCTCCCAGCTGGGACCCAGACAGCTGACTACTCTTTCCAAGACATCACATTGTATTTTATAATTTTCCTATTGGAAAATTCTCACTGGTTCCCAAATTTCTCTAGTGTCCCTAAAGACTTTCTCAGTCTAACCCAGTGTGCTGCTCCAACAACACTTTCCTTCCAACTCTCCTCTGACCAAAGAGGTACACTCCTTGTCCCTATGTCCAGGGCCCTCTGATCTCCGTTTCCACGGCTTTGCATGCTGGTGCTGTTCAGTCCCTAAGTTGTCTCTGACTACTTTGCAACCCCATGCAAAGAGTGCCAGGCTCCTCTGTCCATGGGACCTCCCAGGCAAGAATACTGGAGTGGGCTGCCATTTCCTTCTCCAGGGCATCTTCCCGACTACGGGACTGAACCCACGTCTCTTGCATTGGCAGGTGCATTCTTTACCACTGGGCCGCCAGGGAAGCCCTTGCATGCTGTTTCCCTCCATTATTCTCATCCTTCTCACCAGCTAGTGGAATCCCCTCCCCCAAATTCCACATCTCAGCTCCAGTCCTATCTCCTTCCTGAAGCTTTAAAACTTATAATAGACTGTCTTGGACATAGTCGGTCAAGTAATCTATGTGTTAGCATAGTTTGGAGCATCCTGGATCCAAATGGCCTCTTCCTCCTCCAGGTTCTTGAGCTACCCTTTCCTCACTGAACTTCTGGCCTGATACTTATCACAGACTGCTGTTAGTGGGCAGTCTCAGTAGAAAAATAATAAGCTATCGATATCTGCATACTAATTGAAGGTAAGAAGCAAGTTGAGATGTGAAACAAGTTTGAAGAGACTAGGCTGTACCATCAACCTTGACCACAGTCATATGTTCTAGAGCTGTTCTATCAGCCTTCCTGGGATTCTATTGCTTACAATCCTGTTTCCAGTGATTTATCATTAACCCAAAGAATGTACTGCCATTGACATTCATAATCATGACATTCTTAGAGTTCTCAGACACTGTTTCTTTTTTTTAATTTATTTTATTTGGAGGCTACTTGCTTTACAATATTGTAGTGGTTTTGCCGTACATCAGCATGAATCAGCCATGGGGGCACATGTGTCCCCATCCTGAACCCCCTCGCACTTCCCTCCCCATCCCATCCCTCTGGGTTGTCCCAGGGCACCGGCTTTGAGTGCCCTGTTTCATGCATCAAACCTGGACTGGCAATCTATTTAACATATGGTAATATACATGTTTCAGTGCTATTCTCTCAAATCATCCCACCCTCACCTTCTCCCACAGAGTCTAAAAGTCTGTTCTTTATATCTGTGTCTCTTTTGCTGTCTCAAATACAGGGTCATCATTACCATCTTTCTAAATTTAATACATATGCGTTAATTTCCTGTATTGGTGTTTTTCTTTCTGACTTACTTCACCCTGTATAATGGGCTCCAGTTTCATCACCTCATTAGAGCTGATTCAAATGTGTTCTTTTTAATAGCTGAGTAGTATTCCATTGTGTATATGTACCACAGCTTTCTTATCCATTCATCAGACATTGTTTTTTAGCTACATGTATATTGTGTTGAAACAAACAGACAACAAAAACTAATAATTGGTGTCACCTACTAAATACCCTAGATTATGTTGTTCTTTCTAATGCTCACAACAACCCATTTTACAATAGAGAAAATGGAGACCCAGAGAGGTTAAGTAACTTACCAAAGGTAAATTGCTTTTGGTGACTGGTGAGACCAAGATTCCAACACCCATCTGGCTGAGTCCAAATGCCATGCAACTTACTCTTCTGGACATCACAACTGGAAGGGTGGCCTCATGCATGTTTAGGAAACATTGTAAGTCAGGAAGATTCCCTGGGGGAGGAAGGAAATGCCCACTCCAGTATTCTTGCCTGGGGAAATCCCATAGAGAGAGGAACCTGGCGGGTTACAGTCCATGGGGTTGTAAAAGAGTCAGACACGACTGACTAAGCACAAACATACACACACACACACACACACACACACACGCATGCATATTTATTTTGAATGGTTATCATTGAATGGGACGCAGCCTATATCATTCTCTCTGGAATGATTTTATCATCTTTTAGCAGCTGTGCCAAACCACTGTGTGCCTGTAGGAAAATCATCTTTCTCTACGGCTCAAATGAAATGAAGAGCAGACTGGCCAACTCACCAAGAAAACTTAAGTGTAAGGAGGGATAGAGCGACTTCCCTGGCGGTCTGGTGGCTAAGACTCTATGCTTCCAATGCAGGGGGTGCAGATTCAATCCCTGGCCAGGAAAATAAGACCCCACATGCCACTTGGCCAATAAATAAATATGCTTTAAAAAAAAAAAAAAAAAAACAAGGAGGGATGGATGGTGGAATTGGATGGAATCATCCTATCCCACACCAGGTCCTCTAATGCTCTTGTCCTCATATTGATCTTGGGGAAATACCTTCACATAGGTTGCTTTTTTTTTTTCACCCCAGAAATAAGTCTGATCCTGTCTTCTGAAAGAGATTTTCTGGAGAGATATCAGCATGATATATTAAGAAAACACACAAATGTGTTTCCCAGAAACACAGGGGAATATGAGGTACCGCTTTATTTCAAAGTCAGCAAACCTTATCCCAGAGATATCTCAGGTAACTGTTTCCCGGGCTCTCCAGAACCATCCGTTCAAATAACAGCATCTAATTCATGCACTACATTGACATGAGCCAAGCCCATCCATCTGGCAAAGATGAGGGTGCAGGAGACAGGGAGATGCTGAAACTGGGTGATTAAGGCCTGGGAACCATGCGTGTGACCTGTGAACAGAGGGGGGCAGCAGAGAGCCGCTGGAGCGGTAAGCTCACCGGGGAGCTTCCAAGTGGGCAGGTGGCTCTGGTCACCAGGGAGACCTGGGCTGGAACTCCCGCCCCAGGGTCAGTAACCCGGATGAAGGACTGGTCCCCTTGAGGTCCCTGGCTGGGATTTACAAACAGGACCTTACATTTTCCACACTGTGGCCAGATCGTCACAAACCTGCCTCTGCTCATGTCCTCCAGCTAAAAGGACACCGGAATCAACCTCCCCATTGCTTAAAACGAGTTCTCAAGTTTTGCATGCACATGCCATGACTTGGAGTACACAGTAAAACATAGCTCACTGGGCCCCATTCTCAGAACCTCTGACATGTTAGGTCTGGGGCAGAGTCCAGGAATTTGCATCTCAGACAAGGTCCCGAGTGGTGCTGGTGCTGCTGGTCTGGGCTGGTCCGGGGACCGCATCTGTGAGCCAGCATCTGAGAAGATGATGGCTCCCCCAGCCCTCTCCCATCCAAAGCCTCTTCCAAACCACTCACATCTACAGCATCCCCCACACCCTCACACTCTGCTCCACCCACGAATATCCTTCAGCTCCCCAGGGCAGCCGCATTTCCCCAGCCTCTGGCTTTTCACCTCTGCCCTCTCTGCTGATGCCCGCTCCCAGCATCTCTTCACCCAACTGTGCTGGCTTGTCTGTAGGTCCCTAGTAGACATCTACCTCTCACAACCTCCCGCAGTGCCCCGTGCCTCGTTTCCTGCATCACTGTTGCAGATACCCGTGTGTGTCTCCCTGGCAGCCTTGTGAGAACAGGCTCACCCCTCTGCCCGCCCACTACGGGGAAGCCCCCCTCAGCCCACTCCTCTGGACTCCCGCAGTAACCAGGCTGTAACTCTCTTCGTCTGTTCTTGATGACTGTTTCGAACAGTCTTCCCTTTCTTCAGATCCTTAACCCCCACAGCTCCTTGATCACACCCAGCAGACGGCCTTGCCCACTTCCTCACAGAGAAAACAGAAGCCAGCAAACAGGAACCTCGCGACTTCCCACTGCCAAACCAACAAACCCACTGGCGTCTGCACCCAGCGCATCCTCGACCTCCTGCTACAGCAGAGGAGTTGCCTGAATTTTCCAAGTCTGTCCCAGAGCCTCCGTCCATGCAGGGGCTCCCCCCTCTCGCTTCCTCAAAGGCCCCCACTAGCAACACACCCGCCTCACAGTTCTTCAACCTCCTCCCCTCCCCGGATCTCCTTCCTGTCATTTTCAGAACTTGCTGGCCTCTCTCTTCTATGAATAACCCTCCCCCTTGGCCTCCACGTCACTCTGAAATCATCATCTTCTTTCTGTTTGTTCCCGCACCTCTTAGTACGTCCAACTTTGTGATTTCCTCATCCCCCATTCACTCCACAAGCCGTTTTTCCTTAAAGACTGTTCTAATGGCACCAGGGACCTTTCTTTAGCTGCATCCAAGCACGCGTTCAGTTCCCATCGCACTTGGCCCAGTTGCCTCCCCTCCCTCTTCCCTTGGCTTCCGTGGCATCCCAGCTGGGTCTTCCACCCATCTGGCCGCTCCTCCTTCAAGGTCTACCCCTCCTCTGCCTCACTGGTAAATGCTGGTATTGTTGGGTCAGCCCCAGAACCTTCTGCTGAAGTCTCCCTGGATGTCCACTCCCATTCGCTCCGTTACTACGCACATACCAATCACTCCCTTTTCTGGAGAGAGCTCCAGCTCTGGGATGTCCAGATGCGTAAAACCAGTCTCCCACTCTATGCATTTTCTTTGGTGTTCAGGGGTTCCTCGTGCTCCACTGGACTCATGCTCATCCCCCTCCTCTTTGAAGGAAGTGGCCCCGGGCGCCCGGCCTGGACACCTCCGTCGGCCTTCTGTCACAGGTCCGATCCTCCGGTGTCCGTCCGCCCCCACCACCGTCGTAGCCCAACCTCATCTCTCCCGACTGTAGCCACCAGTCTCCTGGAAACAGCTCTGGCCGCCTCCGATCCACGTCTCCTGCTTGGCTGGAGAGGCCTTTCGAAAACCAACCTCTGTTTAAGCCCCACAGTGGGTGTCCGTTGCTGGCAGGATGCTTCAGCCTTGCTTTGCGCGCACACCCCAGCACAGGGCGCTTGTTCGGGCCGCCAGCCTGCTGAGTCCCGTCCACACCAGAGCGCGCACACATTCTCCTTCTCTGGGTTTCCAGGCCTCACATCCCTCCCTGCCCGGCAAACTCCCCCTCGCCCTTTAGGGCTCAGATCCTCTGAGGGCGTTTCACGGACCTCCCACCACCACCCCGACCCCCTCTGCCTAGGCACTCAGCGTCCGCCTCTTCCCCGGCTGGGTTAGGTCTACCATCTAGACATGCTCCCAGCTTGCTCTCCTCTGCCTTCACAGCACTCAGCCCAAGTGTGGCCGATCCACTATTTGTGAACATGTATTTAATGCCTCTTTCTCTTCCTCTGAGGATCACACAGCCAAGGACCAAATCTTTCTTATTCTCTGCCATATCTCCACTACCTTTTATGACGCCTGGCTGGTACTGAGCTGACAACAAATCTCTGCTGAAGAAGCAATGAATGATTAGAGAAAAATATGCAGTAATTTGAGACTCAACACCTCTTGGACTGCTGCAGTGCTGACTCTCTACATTTTGCGGTTTCCTCTATGATATTCAGCAGATAATAAATAATAGCTCATATTTCTTCAGAGAAGGCAATGGCACCCCACTCCAGTTCCTTGCCTGGAGAATTCCCGTGGACAGAGGAGCCTGGTAGGCTGCAGTCGGTGGGGTCGCGAAGAGTCGGACACGACTGAGCGACTTCACTTTCCCTTTTCCCTTCCATGCATTGGAGAAGGAAATGGCTACCCACTCCAGTGTTCTTGCCTGGAGAATCCCAGGGACGGGGGAGCCTGGTGGGCTGCCGTCTGTGGGGTCGCACAGAGTCGGACACGACTGAAGTGACTTAGCCGCAGCAGCAGCATATTTCTTCAGAGCTTTCTATTTGTCTGTCGCCGTCCTACGTGTACTACATTCTCACACAGTTCCCGTGAGCTATATACCACTATTATCTCCATCCTGTGGTAGAAGAAACCAAGGTACAGGGAGCTTAAGAAACTTACCGAAGGAAACAGAGCTGATCGGTCATGAGCTGGGATAGAAATCAAGATAGTCTGGCCTACATCCTGTATTCTTAAACGCTATGATATACTGTCTCTCAAAATCACTTTGGCATGTACAAGGAAGACCTCTGTTGAGGGTTGGCACTTGTGCATTAATAAGTCTGCTATTACAGAGAAAGGAAGACTAAAACATTTGATACATCAGTGGTTTTCAGAATTTAATATGCATTGTAATCACCTGGAAAGACCTAACCTACAGATACTCCAGCGCCAGACACCCTAGGTCTGAGGGTTGAGGCCCAAGAATCTGCATCTCTAACAAGCTTCCTGGTGATGCTGATATATTTGGTCAAGGAACACACTTTGAGGACTACTTAAGACGTGAGAGATTTTCACAAGATTTCTCAACCTGAGAAAGTGCTTCATACCCTTCCTTTGCAATCTGCAAAGGAGGGACGGAGGGAGGAAGGAAGGAAAGAAAGGGAGGGAAGCTGTTCGAGAGAAAATTTTAAATGCAAACAAAATAGATCAGGGTAAGTTACTTTTCGAATTTCTTATCCACTGCATTCTCCTCACCTCTTTCCTCCAACCTCCCAGCCTGGGTTGTGGTATGCACCTTGTTTTGCATAAATGAAAGTACTTGCCTCTGAGAAGATGGGTGTGTTTGCTAGCTTATCTCTTTTATTCTCACAGCTCTACAAAATCACTATTATCCCCATATTAAAGAAACTGGGACTCCAAAGATTTATATTTTTGACCCAAGAGACAAAGCTAGAAAGCGAAATCCCAACTCAAATTCGGGTGGTTGGACCCCAAATCCCTAGCCTTGCCATTAGTTGATACTGGCCTTCATATTTCCATTCACCCTTTTAATTCTCCTAAATACACAATAACAAATAACGATTTCTCCCACATTCATGCAGAAACTTCCAACTGAAAAACACAGATTTAATACATCTTTTCCCAAAAAATATGCTTTTAATGTCTCTTCTTTTGGTTACTTCTTTGAAGTTAGTTGCTATTCATTTCAAATGTATAGTTGGAAAAAAAACTCAAGATCTTGAATCAAAGAATTAATAGAACGTCTCTAAGAAGTAAATAGCACCCCTGAATAACCAAAGAATAGTGTGTATTTCTCAAACCAGCAGACATACTAGATCTTCTTGCCCTCCTGGTTCATTGGGGAAACCTTTTAGAATTCCACTGCAGGACTGTGAGGACATCCATCCCCCAGGACTAATCACAAATATTTTATAAAGATGAAGTTTCGTTATATCTTTGTTCTTTGTATCTTGGCTTTTGTTAGCGCATTTTAATTAGGATCTGGTATCTGCAATAAACAGTAAACATAAAGAGCTTTGCAAAAATGTATTAGACTGTTTGTTTTCACACTCTAATGCATATTTGCACAATTTTACCATGAAAAAAGGAAAACATGCTAAGCTCTTGGGCTCTATCCCAAATGTCCTGGAATAGAATCTAGAAATTACTAAAAATGCAACCAAACCTCATCATATTCCAGCAATTAACCTAAGAAACAAGGGTCCATTCTCTGTGTGAAAAAAAAGCATTTTTGAGGGGAGAAGTCTGTTGAAGAGAAGCCTTCTCGATAACACACGTATCACATTCTCCAAACCGGTTTTGAAATTTGGACTATTTCCCTTTCATGCTAAAAGAGCTTAATAAACAAATTAAGTTGAGTAATGTTTTGTTTTTCTCTTTCAGAGTGTTAAGAAAGCTGCTTCTGCTAAAAGAAGACAGGAAGGACTGCTAAGCATAAAGCAAGGGATGAAATAATCACATGTGGTCTCATTTTTAAAAGTTGCTGGGGATTAATAATTTAATTTATAAATAGTTATAACTAGAATGAATTATTATTAAAACAGTGGAATCATGACAAATGCTGATGACAACCAATAGTTTGGGGGGGTTATATTTGAACATACCATAATCAAAAAGTAGCAAAAACATAAAAAATCTTCAAATGCAGCTCTTGTGTACAGTTGTTATACATAGGATGCCTTGATGGTATCCAAATACAATGCAAAAGTCACAAAAGTGTGAGCAATTCAAAGCCAATAACATGATTATCCTCATGTATCTATTCCTGAATATGTTTCTAAATAAAACACAGGATTAAGTAATTTATTCTTTTGCATGATTTATTTATGCATTTAAACACAATAAACAATGGAAAAAAGGCATAGTCCCAGGCATCAATTTTAAGTGCAAAAATCGTTACATTTTATTAGAGGGAGACATATAGAAAATGCCAGTGTGAACTGTAAAGAAAAGAAAAGTGTTCATTCATGGGTCCCAAGTCTAAGTTAGACTTGGTGTTCCTAAATCCCCTTTAGGGGAATGATATGGCTGAATTTAATTAGAAATCTGTTTTTGTAAGCTTAAAGTTAAAAGGTTGGATCATGCAAAAATAAAAAATGACTCTGAAGATCTTAGGGAATTTGAACTGGTAAACTTAGATTTTATTTCCTGCCAACTGTTTGCAGGAGGATTAAGAGATGTACAGGAATTATTAGTTTTAGATAAAAGCCAGCATTTTATAAAGCAATTAATTTTTCATTAGTTTCACATAATTTTGGCAAAAAATAGTTTTGTTCCAATAAACCTATTACATTTCAAGAGGTTACTCTAAAATATAGCCATTAACTTTGCATTAATTTCACCAGATTTATAATAGGCTAAACTACAGGCAGGAAAGCAGTAATAGTTCTCTACAGAATATATTAGAATTAAAAGGAAAAAAATTAAAATGAAAAATATTTAAAAAACAGGTCATAAAACTTCTAAATTTCTAAGCATGGTTATGCATTTATTTAAAAGACATTTTCTTATACTTTTGCTTGGTTGGGAAGAGCCCCTGGAGAAGGAAATGGCAACCCACTCCCGTACCCTTGCCTGGAAAATCTCATGAACAGAGGAGCCTGGTAAGCTACAGTCTATGGGGTCCCAAAGAGTTGGACATGGCTGAGCAGTTGCTTAAACATGTAAAATGAAATTATATAAAGTTCACCTTAAGTTTATGCGTGGGGTTATCTTGGAAATATCAGAAATAGTCATTTTTATTACAACAAATGTATGTTATAATACTATAGATAAAATATAACTTAAGAGTTAAGAAAAATACTTGTTAGCACTGAGAAATCTATTCACAGAGCCATAAACTACCCTTCCCAATACTAGAATTACCTTTAATGCATCCCAAAAAATTCCACTCAAATGGCACATTCAACCAGATTACTGGAGTGTCTCCCCTCCAGACTGAGTTCTTCAAACCTCACCAGAATGACAAAGAAGTCTAGTTGAGTGAGGATAAAAGAACTTAGAGTCCTGATTGAAAAATGCTTCTTAACAGTGTACCTCCAGTTGGGACTCGGTGGCCAGTGGACAACACTCTCATCTTTACCGCCAACCTGCTCCAGCCCAGGGCCCCCTCTCTCCAGCTCTCTGCAGGATTCTCCTACCACCTCTCTCAAATCCCACTCTTCTTCCCTGGCCTCACTCAGTTTCCATACTGTGGACAGAACGACCTTGTGAAAACGTGAGTCATGGAGGCAACCTAAATGTCCATCAATAGATGAATGGATAAAGAAGCTGTGGTATACACACACACACATGCACATGCGCATGCACACAATGGAATATTACTCAGCCATAAAAAAGAATGAAATCATGCCATTGATAGCAACATGGATGAACCTAGACTTTGTCATGTTAAGTGAAATAAACCAGACAGAGAAAGACAAATAGCATATGATGTTGCTTATATGTGGAGTCTAAAAAACTGATACAAATGAATTTATTTTCAAAACAGAAACAGACTCACGGACAGAAAACAAATTTATGGCTCCCAAAGGGGAAAGGTGGGAATGGATATATTAGAGGTTTGGGATAAACATATACACACAACTATATGTAAAACAGATAAAGAAGGACATACTATATAGCACAGGGAACTATACTCAATATCTTATAATAACCTATAATGGAAAAGAATATGAAAAAGAATAAATATATATATACACACACACACATGTATAACTGAACCATTTTGCTGGACACCTGAAATGCTACAGATGAACTATACTTCAATAAAAATTAAAAAAAGAATTAAAAACAAAGTAAGCCAGATCGTGTCATTCCTAGACTGAAAGTCGTGTCCTTGAATAGACTCTCGCTCCTACAGAACCCATGACTTCCGCTTCTCTCCTCTGAGTAACGCTGTCCTTGGCAGTCAATGCAGCCCAGTCCTGTGAGGGTCCTTCAGGGTCTCTGCCCCCACTTCCATCCCTGGTCATACACAAGCACCAGATAAATGCTGGGTTCCTATGTTTCCACCAGTTTGCATCTAAGACATCTGTCTCAACACATTCTTGAGTCTTTCTGTCTATCCAATTTTCAGATTTGTTGCCTTGGGCACCCAGTACACTCCTTCACACAGGATCCTGACAGCCTCTCAAACACCACCTTTTTACAAATCCAGACTAGTTCAATGTAGGCCCAGCATCTTCTTCACGTACCTGTGAATCTCCTATATTTGCAAATGTGTGCATGCTGTGTCTGACTCTTTGTGACTCCATGGACTGTAGCCCACCAGGCTCCCCTGTCCGTAGAATTCTCCAGGCAAGAAGACTGGAGTGGGTTGCCATTTCCTCCTCCAGGGGATCTTCCCAGCCAAGGGATTGAACCTGTATCTCCTGCATCGACAGGTGGATTTTTTACCACTGAGCCACCGCATTCAGTGGTAGGATTCTTCCTAAGTGCTCCTCAAATGGGAGGTACTCTGACTAGGTTTTACCAGCACCATGAGGGTCCAGGGAACAACCTCACAATCTAGCATTGATCTACTCTCTAATGATTCCTGTGTGCTCATATTGTTGCCCCGCCAACCAGGCAGTTCGTTAGGTCTTTGAAGTAAGTGATACACTTACTTACTTAGATTACATTCAGACCACGTTAGTGGAGTACTGAGGACATTGCAGACGTCATACCAACGTGGGCTCAGGTCAGGGCACGATTGGACTCCATGAAGAGCAGGCTCCCAGGCAGACAAGAGGGCAGGACTGAGCAAAACAAGCGAGGAGGGGTTCAGATCATTCAATCAGTCACTCAGTTAGCATACACACAGGAATTTCTACATCCTGATAGCTACACTAGATGACGCAGAGAAAGGAATGAATAAAACACAACTAACTTTTCATTTCTTTCCAAATGCTTGACTCTCCATCAGCACACGGTACATTCACAAGACACACACACATACACACACAAATATTTCGACTTCTCCATATCTTTAAGATTGTTTTAGTAATACTAGTGGATGATTGTATACATAAAAAAACCAAGAGGTAAAATGAAAACTAATAATAGAATTCAATTAAGGGGTAGATTGCTGGATAAATGTACAAAAATATTAACTTCCTATATAAAATAATGATCAAGTATAAACTATTCCCATTTGTAACATCAATAAAAAGTATAAAATAGCTAACGATGAACCTTTAATCCAATGTGTCTTGTGGTGAAAGTGATGTCCAATGTTGTAGAAAACAATATTCTATGGGAACCTAAAATGATAGATCCATGAATCAAGGTAAACTGATGGTAGTTAAGCAGGAGATGGGAAGAGGGAATGTTGAACTTTTAGGAGTCAGTGAATTAAAATGGACCAAAATGGGTGAATTTAATTCAGATGAACATTATACCTGCTACTGTGGGCAAGAATCCCTTAGAAGAAATAGAGTAGTCATCATAGCCAACAAGAGTCTGAAACACAGTAATTTTATGCAATCTCAAAAACAACAGAATGATTTCAGTTCATTTCCAAGGCAAACCATTCAACATCATAGTAACCCAAGTCTACATCCCAACCACAAATGCTGCAGAAACTGAATTCCAACAGTTCTATGAAGACCTAGAAGACCTTCTAGAACTAACACCAAAAAAGATGTCCTTTTCTTCATAGGGGACTGGAATGCAAGAGTAGGAAGTCAAAAGATACCTGGAGTAAGGGGCAACTTTGGCCTTGGAGTACAAAGCAAAGCAGGGCATAGGCTAACAGAGTGTTGCCAAGAACATACTGGCCATAGGAAATACCGTCTTCCAACAAGACAAGAGATGACTCTACACATGGACATCACCAGACGGTCAATACCGAATCAGATCAATTATGTTTTTTGCAGCCAAAGATGGAGAAGCTCTATACAGTCAGCAAAAACTGTATAGAGCTGGGAGCTCTGGGAGCTGACTGGGAGCTGGGAGACTGGGAGCTGACTGTGGCTCAGATCATGAGCAACTCATTTTCAAAACCATTCAGGAATGATAAAAATCAAATCTTTTATGATTATACAGTGGAAGTGACAAATAGATTCAAGGGATTAGATCTGGTAGACAGAATGCCTGAAGAACTATGGATGGAGGTTCGTGACATTGTACAGGAGGCAACAACCAAAACAATCCCCAAGAAACAGAAATGTAAAATGGTTGTCTGAGGAGGCCTTACCAAGTAGTTGAGAAAAGAAGACAAGTGAAAGGCAGAGGAGAAAGGGAAGATATGTGCAACTGAGGCAATGCCAAAGAATGCTCAAACTACCGCACAGTTGCACTCATCTCACATGCTTGTAAAGTAATGCTCAAAATTCTCCAAGCCAGGCTTCAACAGTATGTGAACTGTGAACTTCCAGATGCTCAAGCTGGTTTTAGAAAAGGCAGAGGAACCAGAGATCAAATTGCCAACATCCACTGGTTCATCGAAAAATTAAGAGTTCCAGAAAACATCTATTTCTGCTTTATTGACTATGCCAAAGCTTTTGACTGTGTGGACCACAATAAAATGTGGAAAATTCTGAAAGAGATGGGAATGCCAGACCACCTGACCTGCCTCTTGAGAAACCTGTATGCAGGTCAGGAAGCAACAGTTAGAACTGGTCATGGAACAACAGACTGGCACCAAATAGGAAAAGAAGTATGTCAAGGCTGTATATTGTCACCCTGCTTATTTAACTTATATGCACAGTACATCATGAGAAACGCTGGGCTGGGTGAAACATAAGCTGGAATCAAAATTGCCAGGAGAAATATCAATAACCTCAGATATGCAGATAACACCACCTTTATGGCAGAAAGTGAAGAAGAACTAAAGAGCCTCTTAATGAAAGTGAAAAATTTGGCTTAAAGTTCAACATTCAGAAAACTAAGATCATGGCATCCAGTCCCATCACTTCATGGCAAATAGATGGGGAAGCAGTGGAAACAGTGACAGACTTTATTTTGGGGGGCTCCAAAATCACTGCAGATGGTGACTGCAGCCATGAAATTAAAAGACGCTTGCTTCTTGGAAGAAAAGTTATGGCCAACCTAGACAGCATATTAAAAAGCAGAGACATTACTTTGCCAACAAAGATCTGTCTAGTCAAGGCTATTTTTTTTCCAGTAGTCAGGTATGGATGTGAGAGTCAGACTATAAAGAAAGCTGAGCACTGAAGAATTGATGCTTCTGAACTGTGGTGTTGGAGAAGACTCTTGAGAGTCCCTTGGACTGCAAGGAGATCCAACCAGTCCATCCTAAAGGAAATCAGTCCTAAATATTCATTGGAAGGACTGATGCTGAAGCTGAAACTTCAATACTTTGGCCACCTCATGCAAAGAACTGACTCATTTGAAAAGACCCTGATGCTGGAAAAGATTGAAGGCAGGAGGAAAAGAGGATGACAGGATGAGATGGTTGGATGGCATCACTAACTCCGGAAGTTGGTGATGGACAGGGAGGCCTGGTGTGCTGCAGTCCATGGGGTCACAAAGAGTCAGACACGACAGAGCGACTGAACTGACCTGACCTGAACTGTATACAGAGTTCCAGAGAATAGTAAGTGTGTGGGTGTATGCTAAGTCGCTTCAGTCATGTCTGACTCTTTGTGACCCCATGGACTATAGCCTGCCAGGCTCCTCTCCCCATGGGATTCTCCAGGCAAGAATACTGGAGTGGGCTGCCATGCCCTCCTCCAGGGGATCTTCCTGACCCAGGGATCCAATCCATGTCTTTTATGTCTCCTACATTGCAGGCTGATTCTTTACTGCTGAGCCACTGGGGAAGGTCCCAGAGAATAGCAAGAAGAGATAAGAAAGCCTTCTTAAGTGAACAGTGCAAAGAAATAGAGGAAAACAACAGAATAGGGAAGACCAGAGGTCTCTTCAACAAAATTGAAGCCACCAAGGGAACATTTCATTCAAAAGACAGGCACAAAAAAGGACAGAAACACCAAGGATCTAACAACAGCAGGAGAGATTAAGAAGAGGTAGCAAGGAAACACAGAACTATACAAAAAAGGATCTTAATGACCAGGATAACCACGATGGTGTGTTCACTCATCTAGAGCCAGACATCCTGGAGTGTGAAGTCAAGCTGGCCTTAGGAAGCATTACTACTGACAAAGCTAGTGCAGTGACAAAGCTAGTGATGGAATTCCACCTGATCTATTTAAAATCCTAAAAGATGATGTTATTAAAGTGCTGCACTCAATATGTCAGCAAATATGTAAAATTTAACAATGGCCACGGGACTGGAAAAGGTCAGTATTCATTCCAATCCCAAAGAAAGGCAATGCCAAACAATGTTCACATTACCATACAATTGTGTTCTTTTCACATGCTAGCAAGGTAATGCTCAAAATCCTTCAAGCAGTACATGAACCAAGAACTTCCAGATGTTCAAGCTGGATTTAGAAAAGGCAGAGAAAACAGAAATCAAATTGCCAGCATCCACTGGATCATAGAAAAATCAAGAAAATTCCAGAAAAACATCTACTTCTGCTTCACTTATTATGCTAAAGCCTTTGACAATGTGAATTGCAACAAACTGTGGAAAATTTCAAGAGATGGGAATAACAGACCACCTTACCTGTCTCCTGAGAAATTCATATGAGAAATTCAAGTAAAGAAGCAATAGTTAGAACAAGACATGGAACAACTGACTGGTTCAAAATTGGGAAAGGAGTACATCAAGGCTGTATACTGTCCCCTCTTTATCAACTTTTTATTATTATTAACTTACATGCAGAGGACATCATGCAAAATGCTGGGCTGGATAACTCAAAGCTGGAATCAAGCTTGCTGGGAGAAATATCAATAATCTCAGCTGTGTGGGTGATACTATTCTAATAGCAGGAAGTGAAGAAGAATTAAAGAGCCTCCTGATGAGGGTGAAAGAGGAGAGTGAAAAAGCTGGCTTAAATCTCAACATCCAAAAAAACTAAGATCATAGTATGCATCTCTTCATGGCAAATAGATAGGGAAACAATGGAAACAGTGGCAGATTTTATTTTCTTGGGCTCCAAATTCACTGTGGATGGTGAATTAAAAGATGCTTGCTCCTTGCAAGAAAAGCTATGACCAACCTAGACAGCATAATAAAAAGCAGAGATATCACTTTGGTGACAAAGATCCGTCTAGTCAAAGCTATGGCTTCTCCAGTCATGTACAGATGTGAGAGTTGGACCATGAAGAAGGCTGAGTGCCAAAGAATTGATGCTTTTGAACTGTGGTGTTGGAGAAGACTCTTGAGAATCCCTGGACAGCAAGCATAACAAGCCAGTCCATCCTAAAGGAGAACAACCCTGAATATCCATTGGAAGGGCTGATGCTGAAGCTGAATCTCTAATACTTTGGCCACCTGATGCAAACAGCTGACTCATTGGAAAAGACTCTGATGCTGGGAAAGATTGAGGTCAGTAGGAAAAGGGGCTGACAGAGGATGAGATGGCTGAATAGCATCACCAACTTAATGGACATGAGTTTGAGCAGATTCCAGGTGATAATGAAAGACAGGGAAGCTTGGCATGCTGCAGTCTATGTGGTCACAAAGAGTTGGACATGACTTAGCATGAACAACAAAAACAGTAGTGAAGTTAATAAGAAATATATATAGGGACTTGCCTGGTGGTCGAGTGGCTAAGACTCTGCATTCCCAGTGCAGGGGGCCTGTGTTCAGTCCTGGTTGGGGAACTAGATTCCACATGCCAAAACTAAGACCTGGCACAGCCAAATAAATAAATAAATAAAAATTTAAAATTCAGAAAAGAAATGTGTATCAAGAAAATTCTAAATTTTTGAGTAACGTAAAGGAAGTCTTATATAATTTTAATGGAATATGTTTCTATCTAGAAACTCCTTACATGAGGTATCACTTGATTCCCTAAATGATTTAGAAATATTATACCATTCCAATCAAACTCCTCTAAAATTTTTGGAATAAGCATAGTGATGCTCTTGTGAAAGGATAAATGGGAAAGAAGGAAAAAAATGAAAAGAATTATTGTGCTAGCTGTCTATTGCCGCATAAAAAAATTAGCCCAAAGTTTAGCAGCTTAAAACGACAAACTCTTTATTATTTTAGCTCCCGTGAATCAGCAATCCAAAGTGGTCTAGCTGGATGCCTCTGGTTCAAGTTCTCTCCCAACCTTGCAAACAAGGTCTCAGCTGGGACTGTCATTGACTGTCATTTTCTCTAATGGCTCCACTTGGTTAGGATCCTCTTCCCACTTACATAGGAGGTAGTTGGCAGGATCTGGTTCCTCCTAAGCTATGACCAACCTAGACAGCATATTAAAAAACAGAGACATCACTTTGCCGACAAAGGTCCGCCTAGTCAAAGCTATGGTTTTTCCGGTAGTCATGTATGGATGTGAGAGTTGGACTATAAAGAAAGCTGAGCGCCGAAGATGCTTTTGAACTGTGGTGTTGGAGAAGACTCTTGAGAGTCCCTTGGACTGCAAGGAGATCCAACCAGTGCATCCTAAAGGAGATCAGTCCTGGGTGTTCACTGGAAGGACTGATGCTGAAGCTGAAACTCCCATACTTTGGCCACCTCATGCAAGGAGCTGACTCATTGGGAAAAACCCTGATGCTGGGGAAGATTGAGGGCAGGAGGAGAAGGGAGGGGAGGATGAGATGGTCAGATAGCATCACTGACCCAGTGGACATGACTGTAAGCACACTCGGGGAGACCGTGGACAACAGAGGAGCCCGATGTGCTGCAGTCCGTGTGTGCTGCATGTTCAGTAGCTTGCGTGTCCAGCTCTTTATGATCCCATGGACTGTGGCCTGCCAGGCTCCTCTGTCCCTGGGCTTTCCCAAGCAGGAACATTGAGTGGTTGTCATTTCCTTCTCTAGGGGATCTTCCCAACCCAAGAATCAAACCTGGGTCTCTTGTGTTTCCTGCATGGGCAGTCGGATTCTTTACCAATGGGGTCACCAAGAGTCAGACACAAAGTAGCGACTGATCAACAAAAAATGGGTAAATCATATGCCGTACATCTGAAACTAACACAGCACTGCAAGTCAACTATAGTCTTACATAAAATAAAATTTGAAAAATTATATAAATGAAAGGTTTAACTACAGTTTTTAAACCTACATTTCAAAAATCATCATTAGCCAAAGTTAAAAGTAAAATGGAAAATTTAGAAAAAAAAATATTTGCAAGAGATATGACAGATGAAGTGTTTCTTTCCCTAGTATCAAAGGATGGTTTAAAATCACTAAGAAAAAGAAAACCAGATTCATTTAACATAAATAGGCAATTAAAAAACAGAAAATACCAAAAACATGTGAAGAAAATTTTCAGCTTATTTGATCTTTGGTAATCTAAGAACAGCAATTAAAAATGAAATCTGTATGTTCTTTCAAGTTAGCAAAGATTGGAGGAACAATGGTATTTTCAAGTTTGGAGAAAAAGAGTGTTTCATATGTCCACAAGTATAAAAATGGATACATATTCTGCAAGGAAGTTTTCACTATCTACCAGAAACTAAATTTAGAGTTGTTTACCTCTTCACATAACAACTCTGTCTAGCAATTCATCTTAAGAGCTAATTGGACAAAACTGTGTATATGTACAGATGCTCATCACAGCATTTTTTATTATAGTGAAAAAAAAACTGATACAGCTTAAATGTCCAAAAACCAAAGGTTTTGTTAAATAAATGATGGTACAGTGGTGACTGATAGAAGACAATGGCATTAATGTTTTAGTAGCATATTTACTGACATGGAGAAAATTTATGAGGTTAAATGAATAATATATTTTAAATGGCATATATAATATGGTACAATTTTTGAAAGAAAACATTTTCAATTGTGCACAAAGCATATATTAATAGCATGAAATGAGCAAAATATTAATACTGTTATTGTTAAATGACAAATTTTTGGTGATTGTTATTTGCATCTGTTTACTCCTGTTTAAACTACATGGACTCCTGTTTAAACTGCATGGGAAAAAAATAAAATAATACAATAAAATGGATTTTAAAATGTACTATGTGAAATAAGCCCAAATCATAAATCCATAATCACTTCTTCAATGACCCCTTGGTCCTTTTCCTTTCTCCCTCACTAAGTGAATCAGTGGTAGAAGAGGATGAAACCTGTTATCACCAGTTAACAGTCATTAATCCCTCCCCTTTAGCGCAGCCTTTGCAATTGGCATAATATAGAAATGAGTCTGAAATCCTCCACCCCGCCCAGGATCTCTATGTAATTTACTGAATCACCAGTGTTTCTGCTTTTAAACTTGAACTTCAGGCAGCATTTCCCAAAGGATTCACATGAAAAGCAAGTGATACAAAGCATACATGAATAAGAGCCTGTCGTCCACACCTCAAAAGCTTTTATCACAGTGGTTTACCATATCTCAAACCTGCATCTATGTCATTAGCCTCTACCATTGTAGAGACAGTTGAAAGTTTGATTTTGAAAACGAAAAATTCTTAGACTTCATAACAAGTCTCTGATAGTTAACCGGGCATATTGAAAGGTACCTAGGGCCAAAGAGGCTATCCATTTGTTACTCTTATGTTCCAATGAGTGTGTTTTTAGTTAACTTAGCCAAATTCTGGCCAACTTTTTCTTAATGAAAAACAAAATCCAAGAAAACAAGTAACCACTTTTTGATGAACAAAGAGAAACACATATTCCCTTAAATATTTTAAAAGATCAAAAATGACTATATAAATTGCATACTAATAATAAAACATACTTCAAAACGCAGTGGCCAACATAAAGTATTTTTCACATTAAAAAAAAAATTCCCATTTTAAATCAAGGAAGAATTTGCAATAAACTGTGCTAACTTTAAAGGTGAAGAAATTCTGGAGAGTTCCCTGTTGGCTTAGTGGATAGGACCTGCCTTTACCTGGCTTCCATTCCTGGTCAAAGAACCGAGATCCTGCAAACCGAGTGGAGCAGCAAAAAAAAAAATTCTAAATTTTATTTGTAAGAAAGAATAAGTGAACCTCATCTTCTTTTCTTCCTTAACTAATAAAATCTTACAAGCTCTTTTGTTCCTATAAGGCAGCACATACCAGATCAAGACAATATAAACTTACAAAGACGTTCTGAAATTATGAGATTAGTTTATTCATTTGGGAAAATTTGTATGAGTGACTTCCTAGTATTTTCCCACCTTACCATTGATTACTTTTGGAAGAGAACTATTGGCTGAATGGTACTTGTCCTTTTAGAAAACTGAAGAAAAGATTTTATCCTTTTAGAGCTATCAATTCCCACTGAGAACCAACTCCTCAGATAGCATTAAATAAATAATAAGAATAAAGTTCTAACATGCAAGGTCTGATTCAGCACCCAGTTTAATGAGCTTTAAGGCCATGTTAAGTGCTTTGAAATCAGAGGGTAGGAAGGATAATATACTGTATCATCCATCTGAAACATAACGTCAGTCTATCAGAGATTAATATTTTAATCATCTTACTTCAATATTTTTACTTTGATTTTTTTTGCATTGTCTATCTGTATTTTATGGAAAGAACCAGGGTTTAATAGAGGAATAAAAAAAATTCAAAGAAACTCAGAAATATTTAGGGGGTTGTCTGGTGCTTTCCATCACTGATGCTTAATAAAAGCTTATTGTATTACACTGAATAGCATTGAGCTAGAACTTAAAAGAGGCAACTGTTACAGAAGAGAAACAACCTCTGTGTTTACTGGCCGTGTGCCCAGTCTGGGCTCAGTCTTCCCATCTGAAAAACAAGACTGTCTGCAGCTGCCCATATTCTGTGGGTATACGAAATCCACGTTGAGAAAGACCTGTACCTTAAACTGACTAGTTACAGTGGCTTGGGCTACAGCACATGGGTACTTCCTTAGAAATCCAAACCTAAGAACCCTCCGTTTCTGAGAAATCTAAAGTTTATGCATTGAGAAAACCAAACCTCCTCCCAGAAGATAAAACAATCACCTTCAAATACCAATTCCCTTTGACTAATGACATAATCTGTTCAACATACTTTTAGAATGAAACCAGCAATTTGGTCTGGAGCAGGCCCATCCAAAGCCAAAGAAATTTACTTTTTATTCATTTTTAAAATATTTTAAACAAACTCTTCATTTGGCTGCGTTGGGTCTCAGGTGTGGCACATCACGTGGGGTGATGTGCATCACGTGGGGTGTTTCGTTGAGTGCAGAGCTCTGCTGTGGCAGCAAGTGGGCTCCAGAGCACACAGGCTCAGATGGAAGGGTGCCAGCTTAGTGACTCTGGGGCATGTGACATCTTAGTTCACCAACTAGAGATCAAACCCACGTCCCCTGCATTGCAAGGCAGAATTTTAACCACCAGACCATCAGGGAAGTCCCTGAAATTGACTTTTTATAAGTGAACATATCAGAGATCATCATCTGCAAGTTACCCCAAAGTTCCCAAGGGTTAAGATACATGAAAAGCAAAAATAAATAAAAGGCTAGTAGTAATTACGAGACTGAGCCAGACTTGCCTGTGAGCATCCAGGAGTCTCCAGCGGAGATGTGGGTCAACAGTGGCCTGCCATGGGTCATGGGCACTGACCACAACAGTCCTCGGGGCCGCAGCTGGGCTAAGTCCTTTTGAAGGAGGCTGCCATTACACCACTACCCCTACCTTCAGGGAGGGAGCATAGCACAACCAATCAGCAGAAAAGAGGATTAAAGATTTACTTGCCCACCAGAGCAAGACCCAGTTTTCCCCACAGCCAATTCCTCCCATCAGAGCTTCCACAAGCCTCTTATCCTCATCCATCAGAGGGCAGACAGAATGCAAACCACAGTCACAGAAATCTAACCAAACTGATCACATGAACCACACAGCCTTGTCTAATTCAAACTATGAATCATGCTGTGTAGGGCCATCCAAGACAGACGGGTCATGGTAGAGAGGTCTGACAGAATGTGGTCCACTGGAGAAGGGAATGGCAAACCACTTCAGCACTCTTGCCTTGAGGACCCCATGAGCAGAATGAAAAGGCAAAAAGATAGGACACTGAAAAATGAACTCCCCAGGTCAGTACATGTCCAGTATGCCACTGGAGAAGTGCAGAGAAATAACTCCAGAAGGAATGAAGAGGCTGAGCTAAAGCAGAAATAGCACCCATTTGTGGATGTGACTGGTTGCGGAAGTAAAGTCCGATACTGTAAAGAGCAATATTGCATAGGAACCTGGAATGTTAGATCCATGAATCAAGGCAAATTGGAAGTGGTCAATCAGGAGATGGCAAGAGTGAACATCGACATTTTAGGAATCAGTGAACTAAAATGGATGGGAATGGGTGAATTTAATTCAGATGTCCATTATATCTACTATTGTGGGCAAGAATCCTTTAGAAGAAACAGAATAGCCCTCGCAGTCTACAAGAGTCCGAAATGCAGTACTTGGATGCAATCTCAAAAATGACACAATGATCTCTGTTCATTTCCAAGGAAAACCATTCAATATCACGGTAATCCAAGCCTATGCCCCGACCAGTAATGCTAAGGAAGCTTCAGTTGAACAGTTCTATGAAGACCTACAAGACCTTCTAGAACTAACACCCGAAAAAGATGTCCTTTTTATCACAGGGGACTGGAATGCAAAAGTAGGAAAGCAAGAGATAACTGAAACAACAGGCAAATTTGGCCTTGAACTACAGAATGAAGCAGAGCAAAGGCTAATAGAGTTCTGCCAAGAGAACCACGGGTCATAGCAAATACCCTCTTCCAACAACACAAGAGAAGACTCTACACATGGACATCACCAGATGGTCGACACCGAAATCAGATTGATTGTATTCTTTGCAGCCAAAGATGGGAAAGCTCTATACAGTCAGCAAAAACAAGACAGGGAGCTGACTGTGGCTCAGGTCATGAGCTCATTATTGCCAAATTCAGACTTAAATTGAAGAAAGTAGGGAAAATCACTAGACAGTTCAGGTATGACCTAAATCAAATCCCCTATGATTATACAGTGGAAGTGACAAGTGGAAGGGATTAGATCCAATAGACAAAAGTGCCTGAAGAACTATGGACAGAAGCTCGTGACATTGTACAGGAGACAGTAACCAACACCATCCCAAAGATAAAGAAATGCAAAAAGGCAAAATGGTTGTCTGAGAAAGCTTTATAAATAGCTGAGAAAAGAAGAGATGTGAAAGGCAAAGGAGGAAAGGAAAAGTATCCCCATCTGTATTGAGAGTTCCAAAGAATAACAAGAAGAGATAAGAAAGCCTTCCTATGTGATCAATGCCAAAAAAATAGAGGTAAACAATAGAATTGGAAAGACTAGAGATCTCTTCAAGAAAATTAGAGATACCAAGGGAACATTTCATGCAAAGATGGGCACAA
Source organism: Cervus canadensis (assembly GCF_019320065.1). Lineage (NCBI taxonomy): Eukaryota > Metazoa > Chordata > Mammalia > Artiodactyla > Cervidae > Cervus > Cervus canadensis. Next base: position 31,431,119 of record NC_057392.1, on the reverse strand, counting down.
TAAAAGACAGAAACAGTATGATCTAACAGAAGCAGAAGATATTGAGAAGAGGTGGCAAGAATATGCAGAACAATACAAAAAAGATCTTCATGACCTGGATAACCATGATGGTGTGATCATATGCCTAGACCCAGACATCTTAGAGTGTAAAGTTAAATCAGCCTAAGTGATTTGACTACAAAGCTAGTGGTGGAGGTGATGGAATTCCAGCTGAGCTATTTCAAATTCTAAAAGATGATGTTGTGAAAGTGCTGCCCTCAAATGCCAGCAAATTTGGAAAACTTAGCAGTGGCCACAGGACTGAAAAATGTCAGTTTTCATTCCAATCTAAAGGAAGGGCATTGCCAAAGAATGTTCAAACTACTGTACAATTGCACTCATTTCACATGCTAGCAAAGTGATGTTTAAAATTCTACAAGCTAAGCTTCAATAGTACATGAACCAAGAACTGTGAGGTGTTAAAGCTGGATTTAGAAAAGGCAGAGGAACCAGAGATCAAATTGCCAACATCTGTTGGATCATAGAAAAAGCAAGAGAATTCAAAAAAAGCATCTACTTCTGCTTCACTGACTACGCTACAACTTTTGACTGTGTGGATCACAACAAACTGGAAAATTCTTAAAGGAATGGGAATACCAGGCCACCTTACCTGCCTCCTGAGAAATCTGCACGCAGGTCAAGAAACAAGAGTTAGAACTGGGCATGGAACAACAGACTGGTTCCAAATTGGGAAAGGACTATCAAGGCTGTATATTGTTACCCTACTTATTTAACTCCTATGCAGAGTACATCATGAGAAATGCCAGGCTGGATGAAGCACAAGCTAGAACCAAGATTGCTGGGACAAGTATCAATAACCTCAGATACGCAGATGACACCACTCTTATGGCAGAAAGTGAAGAGGAACTAAAGAGCTTCCTGATTAAAGTGAAAGAGGAGAGTGAAAAAGTTGGCTGAAAACTCAACATTCGAAAAACTAAGATCATGGCATCCAGTCCTATCACTTCATGGCAAATAGATGGGGAAACAATGGAAACAATGACAGACTTTATTTTGGGGGGGTTCCAAAGTCACTGCAGATGGTAACTACAGCCATGAAATTTAAAAGACACTTGCTCCTTTGAAGAAAAGCTATGACCAACATAGACAGCATATTAAAAAGCAGAGACATTACTTTGCCAACAAAGGTCCATCTAGTCAAGGCTATGGTTTTTCCAGTGGTCATGTATGGATGTGAGAGCTAGACCATAAAGAAAGCTGAGTGCCTAAGAATTGATGCTTTTGAATTGTGGTGTTGGAGAGGACTCTTGAGAGTCACTTGGACTGCAAGGAGATCCAACCAGTCAATCCTAAAGGAAATCAACCTTGAATATTCATTGGAAGCCCTGGTACTGAAGCTGAAACTCCAATACTTTGGTCACCTGATGCAAAGAGCCAACTCATTAGAAAAGACCCTGATGCTGGGAAAGATTGAAGGTGGAAGGAAAGGGGGATGACAGAGGATGAGATGGTTGGATGGCATCACTGACTTGATAGACATGAGTTTGAGTAAACTCCAGGAGTTGGTGATGGATGGGGAGGCCTGGCGTGCTGCGGTCCACAGGGTCACAAAGAGTTGGACATGACTGAGCAACTGAACATCAACAAATTACTTAGCCTTACAGTTTCTGCCCTTTTCAGTAGTATCATTAAGAATTCATTTCACAAAATTAAGGAGAATTAAAAATTCCACTGTGATTTTTTTCCCTAGTAGGTCTGACTCTCCTCCAAGAAACACCAAGGACTGTTTCTTTGAACCTTGGGCCCCAGAGAAAGCTTTGCCTTCTCTGAGAGATGAACCCACTTCGTCCTTTCTGATGGCTGATTTGTAAATCATCAGGCTTCCCTCTTACCCAGCCTGCCAAGAAACTTTTAGACTTAAGGTCCAAACTCAATCACAGCAAACACTTGGACACTGGAAGTTAGCATACTTTCCTGTCCGTTTTCCTATAGCTTGTTTTTCTATTTTATTAACCTCATTTCTGTCTCTTTTTATGTCATTGCAAACTCTTTAGGAAAGAGGTGAAGTATAAATAAATACAACCGTAAAATGAGCATAACATGTAAAAATTACAGTCTATATTTGAAGAACAACATTCTTCACATCTACACAAGAATATCAAAATTAAAAGTGAACTTATTTAGAAGTGAACAGCATGATATCAACACAATTTAGACATGTAAGTAATTCATTTATTAGATGCTTCATCAACTGTCTCAATCCATTTTGCTTTATTAATCTCTCGGGGAAAATTGAGACCTCTCTGAACATTTGGAGTGCTCAATTAAATTAAACATTTTGTAAAAATACATGTAACTAATTTTTAGGTGAATGTCTAACTTCAAAGTGGAAACAAGATTCTTAAGAACTGGAGGCTCTGTGTTATTGAGAGGATTGTGGGCTGCTGTGACAAACCCAAAATGTGTAAAGACTCAAATACATTTGAAGTGTTTTTTGCTTTTTTTTTTTCCATGTGGAAGCCTAAGAGTTTTTTCTAATTAACAGGCCAATCTTCTCCATATGGTGTTTTAGCGACCTGGGTTCCTTCCGTCACTGGGTTCACCATCACCTAGGGTAGGGGTCCCCAACCTCCAGGATCTTATGCCTGATAATCTGAAGTAGTTTAGTTCAGTTAAGTTGCTCAGTAGTGTCCGACTTTTTGCAACCCCATGAACCGCAGCCCGCCAGGTCTCCCTGTCCATCACCAACTCCCAGAGTCCACCCAAACCCATGTCCATCGAGTCAGTGATGCCATCCAGCCATCTCATCCTCTGTTGTCCCCTTCACCTCCTGCCCCAAATCCCTCCCAGCATCAGGGTCTTTTCCAATGAGTCAGCTCTTCGCATGAGGTGGCCAAAGTATTGGAGTTTCAGCTTCAGCACCAGTCCTTCCAATGAATACCCAGGACTGATCTCCTTTAGGATGGACTGGTTGGATCTCCTTGCAGTCCAAGGGACTCTCAAGAGTCTTCTCCAACACCACAGTTCAAAAGCATCAATTCTTTGGTGCTCAGCTTTCTTTATAGTCCAACTCTCACATCCATACATGACCACTGGAAAAACCATAGCCTTAATCTGAAATAGAGCTAATGTAATAATAATAGAAACAAAATGCACAATGAATGTAATGCACTTGAATCCTATCAAATCCTTCCCCCACTCTGCCGATCTGTGGAAAAACTGTCTTTCACGAAACTGGTCCCTGGTGCCAAAAAGGTTGTGGATCAATGGTCTAGGGCACTCAGCTAGCAGAAAGGAAAATACTGACCTGAAAAGAATACATCACTCCTACTCACATTCGCCTGGTGAAGACTAGTGAGGTGGCCACAGCCAGACACAAAGCAAGGCCTGGGGGTTAGGGAGTTGGGAGTAAGTTCATGACCAAACGGCCACTTTCTAGTAAGGACTCCATTCAGTGGGAAGCGGGCACGTAAACTGAGGTGGACTGCTTGCCCTTCCTGTTAAATGTTCAGGTTTCCACTCTTTTGTTTTCTTCTCCCAAACTCTTCAGCCTGTAGGCAAAGGCCAGCCCTCGAACACCCACTGGTAACTTGGCAGCATCAGTTGGTCTATGTCAGTCTAGGCTGCCGGCAGAGAAGAGCTGCTGGTAAAAGACAGTTGAACAGAACCCGGAGATCATGCCAAAGACATGAACACCAGCCCAGAGACCACAGACATCTTCCTTCCGTGCCATTTAGTCCATGGGAACGATAAACTGGGGAGGCCAGGACAGACCTTTTCATCAGTGAATGCTCTCTGTTTAATGTGCTACAAATATGACACTTCTGAAAGACTTTTCTTATTAAGAAATTTACACATCAGAGGATTACCTTGGTTAAGACATATATCCTGATACTTATTCAGGAAATATATTTTTACCAAATAATTTAAGCCAAATATTTATCATCTGGGTTCCAGGTATAGCTCAGCCAATATAAAAATATGAAACTTTTAGACAACCCACTTCACCTTTATGGCACTCAGAATCATTTAAAAAAAAAAAAAAAACAAGGGATTGGACCAGACAGTTGGTAATGTCCATCTAATATCCAACTGAAAAACTTTGCAATCTGTATAGTATATAAAGTTAATTCAACTTTCAACTTGAACACACAATATATTCTGGCATCAATGGTGAGCCAAGTTATTAATAAACAGTAAATCAAGTTATTAATAAATAATCGATTGGATTTTGAATAAGCAAAGGTTTGTTAAATCCAAATATTGTCACATGGTCCAAAAGGATACATGCACCCTTCACTGGAGCACTGTTTACAATAGCCAAGACATGGAAGCAAGTCAAATGTCCATTGACAGAAGAATGGATGAGTGTGTGGTACACAGACACAAGGGAATATTACTTGGCCATTAAAAAAGAACGAAATAATGCCATCTGCAGCAACAGGGATGAACATACAGATTGTCCTTTTGAGTGAAGTAAGTCAGACAAATAGAAATATATCATATGACATCTAAGGAACAAGTGATGCAAATAAACTCTTTTACAAAACAGAAGCAAGACTCACAGACTTAAGAGACCTTATGGTTACTAGGGGAAAAGCAGGCTAGGGGATAGTTAGAGAGTTTGAGATCGACATGTACACATTGGTATATTTAAAATGGATAACCAATAAGGACCTACTGTATGGCATAGGGACGTCTGCTCAATATTATATAAAAGCCTAATTAGGAAAAGAATTTTAAAAAGAATAGATATATGTATGTGTATAACTGAATCAGTTTGTTGTACAACTAAAACTAACAACATTGTTAATGAGCTATACTCCAATATAAAATAAAAAATTAAAAAACTTAAAAATAAAGTACACACACACAAATATTGACTGCATGGGGACTGTTTCCATATATCAGGCAGTGTCTAACCAAATGCCTAATCAATTACTGTAGAATAAGAGTTCCGATAGGCCTTTACCTCTTTACACACAGGGCATTGCATTTATCTGGATCACAGGAAACCTCACACACAGCTTCCGAGCCTGAAAAGAGAGTGCACAGAAGTTAATTAATCAGAGTGTGTTATAAAAGTAAATACTAGTCTACACCCACTGGGTGTTGTAGAATGTCATTCAGCAAACAGCTAGATGGCTAGTTTGGTGAGCTACGTCATAACCTAATTACCCACCTGGGTAACCACCGCCCTTAAACAGTGCCCCAGGCCAGGGCGCAGCTGAGGCCAGAAGTGGACCATCCTCACCTGCTCCCCCCAGAACCACAAGGTGGCCCGTGCTGGGGAACCACCCTGGACACAGCTGCAGCGTCCTCCAGAACCTCGTGGAGACCGGTATCAGCTGTGCCTCCCCTATGAACCACACAAGAAAGAAGCACCCAACACCCAACTCTCGATTTAAGAAGTAAATAGCAAAGTCTTCCGGTTTTGGTTAACTTGATTTCCACGTCCTCATTCAAGAAGTCCGGTGAAGCTCTAGAAACCAGTAGGCAGCATAAAAGAGAAAGGGGTCAATTCTACAGGGAGTGAGTGAGGGGGCTGTTTAGAAAAAGCTTCATAGATAAGGTGACATTTGAGATGGCCCTTCAAAGACAGGAGAGATAAGGAGGTAGACAAGGAGGGAAAAGCTTCCTAAAATGCATGGGCTAGAAAGAGAAACCAGGACGACACCATAGAGGACCGGGGAATTCGAAATTCATCCTGTGGAGGATGGAAGGTCCCCAGTGGATTTTAAGCAGCAGGGTAACAAGATAAAGCTGCATTTCGCTAAGACCGCTCTCCTGACGACAGTGTGGAGGAGAGATTGCGGGCCAGGACGGGAACAAAGCGGCCACCAGGAGACAATTGTGGACGTTGATACAAGGTCGGGTTACTGTGTTCACTAGGACAAAGTTCCTGGACAGAAACCCAGCCCCCACCCTGCTCCAAGCCTTAGGCAGAGTCACAAGCAACTGGAAATTTCATGGAGACAAACACTCCTCATCTGTACAGAGATGCTTCCAGGCAGCTGGTAACCTTAGCTCAAGTTGTGTTTATGAAACGTGTGGAGCATGAGAGTGCCTTCCTCTTTCCTGATTACTTTCAGTTACACCCTGGGACAGTCCTTGGCCAGGTAAGCCCTCTGATTTGGATCGGTGCCCCTCTGTCTGCGAGGAAAGACCAGGTACTGTGTTTCCTTTTTACAGTTTGTCCCAGGCTGACGCTTTCATCAAACACAATAACGATAAATTACTGGGAAAACGAAATGAAAAAGTGAAGAAGACAAAAATGCAAACCCTTTTTCTAATTTTACGGAACAAACATAAAAGAACTCCGTCAATTTCTGCCGTGTACCCGTGAGAGTCTGCAGATTGGCCCCAGTCCGCAGGGCACATTACATTGCGCCCGTCCTGATGAGCAGAGCAAGGGGTGTGAAGCACAGGAAAGCTGACAGCCTCCGGGGGCATCCCTGACGCCCCCCGTGCTTTAGACCCTTGGGAGAGACTGCGCGATGGCGGTACTAAAACCAGCGGGCAGAAGTGGTCAGACGCAGGGTCCAGGGCTCGATGTCACGGAGCCGCGTAAACAAAGCAGAATTTTTATTAGATTTGGGGCAACTGGGGTGTCTCCCTCCTATATAACTTTGCTTTCAGCAACCACAGAGACCAATATTCAAACATGTTAGCGCTGATGAGCAATGCCAGAAAAAATATAATCAAACAAAGTGACTCAATTAATAATTTATACACTAACAACTATGTGAAAATACAAGGCATGAGGAATTAAATTAGGAAAAAAATGTAACCCCAATTAGAATACATCTCTATTAAATTAGATTCCCCAGCAGTGCTATAAGTTTAGTTAAAGCCCAAAGCTCTGCAATGACCTTAGCACTAATGGTAAGCAGGCTTGGAGCGTATGTGGTATATTTGAAGCACTTTATAAATACTTACGTGAATGCTTCGCTAAAGCTTAAATGATTGTGACACTCTCCAGATTTCTCTGTACAGTGCAATAACAATAGCTATTTATTGAACATTGGTTGGCTTCAGAGGCCTTTTGTCTTACACCCTAATGACCCTGTAAGATAACGTATTATATCCTCCCATTGTAAAGATAAGAAAACTGAGGTTCAGGGAGGGTAAGAGCCTTAGGAAAAGTACACAATTGTTAAGAGGAGGGGCCAAGCTGAAACCTATGCCTCTGAGACCACAGCATGTCATTCTAACCGATACGCTCTACTGTGTGTGGCTGTGTGTGTTCAGTTGTTTGGTCATGAACTCTTTACAACCCCATGGACTGTATTGCCCACCAGGCTCCCCTGTCCATGAAATTTTCCAGGCAAGAATAGTGGTGTGGGTAAACTATTCCCTTCTCCAGGGGATCTTCTCCACCCAGGGATCAAACTTGGGTCTCCTGCTTTGCAGGCAGGTTCTTTCCTATCTGAGAAGCCAGAGAAGCCCACGCTCTGTTGTACTCTGTCTGAATTAACGGCTTCAGCGGCGCTCTGACCCAGGGGCTAGAGACAGCCTGACTGGAGTTGCCTTTCCGAAAGCTTTAAATGGGAGATACACTACTCCTTGACCCTCACTCAATGGTAAAAACCCTAGCAAACTGCCACCACCTGGGGAAGCCTGATCTCTGTACCTGCCTATCCTTTTTAACTTTTTATTTTAATAACTTTAAACTTACAGAAAAGCTGCAAAACTCATACAGAGTTCCCATATGCCCTTTAACTAGACGCCCCCAATGTTATATCTTACACAAATTACAGTACCATTAATGAACCCAGGAAATTAACGTCGTTACAATACTATTAGGCTACAGACCTTATTTAAATTTTGTCAAATTAATGAAACGCCATTTTAATTAATGCTGTGTTTCTCACTGCATTTTTTTTCTCCCTCCTTCATCTTCTCCAACCTGTGACAGTTCCTCCATCTTTGTCTTCATATTCTTGACACTTTTGAAGAACATGGGTCAGTTATGTTGTAGAATGTCCCTCGGTTTGGATTTGCTGGTCGTTTTGTCATGACCTTACGGTTGTGGACTTAGGAGAGGAGCCCCATACAGATGTTGTGCCTTGCTGGTGTACTATGCCAAGGGATACGAGCTGTTACTATGTCTTATTGTTAGTGGTAGTAACCTTGAGCAAGGCACTGTCTACCACAGGTCTCTGCTGGAAAGTTACTATAGTTCCACTTTGTAGTTAATAAGCGTTTATTTGGAGAGGATATCTTAAGATCATCCTGCCAGCCTTTTTAACTTTGACATATCAGCTTGGTAATTTTAGCATATTCTTTTCAATAGGAATGGATTTTAACAGGTAATTAACATGGTTTGAGATATTTACTATAGATATTTACTACATTGAATGTGAACAATCTTAACTATGTTTTAAAGACTATATATATATACATACACATGTGTCTTTGTCTGCACATCTATATATTTAGATTTGTCGAGTGAGCAAGCTTTCTTTTTTTAGTTGAAGTACAGCTAACATAATATTACTTTAGTTTCAGGTGTATAGCACAGTGACTTGATGTCTTTAAAGATTATACTCTATGTAAAGTTATAAAATACCGGCTGTATTCACTGTGCTGTACGTTACATCCTTCTAGCTCAGCGTACACCTATTCGTCTGCACCCTTTATCCGCTTCCTCTATGGTGCTCCTCCTCCCCCCACCGCCCATCGGTAGCCACTGGTTTGTTCTCTGTGAGTCTGTTTCTGTCCTACTATATTCGTTCATTTGTTTTATTTTTCAGATTCTATATATAAATGGAAACATACAGTGTCTTTCTCTATCTGACTTATCTCATGAAGCATAATACCCTCCAGGTCCATTCACATTGTTGCAAGTGGCAAAACGCCCTTGTTTTTTATTACATCAACTGTTGAGAAGAAGACGATTGGGTGGACAAGCAAAGAACAAATCTGCTCGTCACTGAGAAGGAAGAACGGCCTTTAGGGGGCTGGATGAGCAGCAGAGAGACAAAATGCGGACAGTCAACAGAGAAGGAGAGCCCTGGAGAACCCTGGAGGGAGGCCATGGATTGTCCTCAGCCCCACTGTTCAATACTCCCTTGGTAATTTAATCCCCACTCATCCTCAAGTTTCAGCAAGACACACGACCTTGCATCTTGAAACCACACTTCCTAGCTAGACGCGGCCCCATGACTAAGTTCCCAGCAGGGGCGTGTGAACACAGTGCTGAGGGCACTTCAGCAGAAGGACTTCTTCTACTATCCTCCCTTCTCCAGTCAGGACCCTAGAGCAGGACTTCTTGTCCGTGTGTATCATGGACCAATCTGACATGCTGGTGAACGCCCTGAAACCTGAACATGGTTAAACCTTAGCATCTAGATGCTAAGAATTATAAAGGAAATTATACTTAAATCATAAGAATTATGAAGGAAACCAATCAAAATGAAATATAAATAAAGTATTTATGAATAAATATCTAATACCTTACTCTATGTATTTATAGACTTATGACTAACATGGTTTTAAAGTGAGGCATATAAATGGTTGCTGTACTAACTATAATGTTATTTGATAATATCTGTGCCTTCTATTGGTGACAAAGTCACTAGTCTTGCCAATATCACTATGGGTTGTTGCCTATAATTAAAGAAAACACTACTTTCTGTTAGAGGTTTCTAACTCATGTTCATAGACATCCTAAACTCCACCCATAGACCCCAGATTAGAGGATATTGGGGCAAGAAGACAAAAGGAATCTGACCCTGGAAGACCCATGAAACAGAGCCATTACTTGCAATGGACTCCTTCCCTATTGATGTCTTGACTATTACTTAAAAAGAGAAATTTCTATATTGCTTGAACCACTTTGCCATTCTTTTTTCTGTATATGATTCTCAGTTACGATAGCTCAGTTGTACTCCGACTGAGTAGTTCTCAAAGTTTTCAGTCTTCAAACCCATTTACAATTGTAAAAATTGTTGAGTAGCTCAAAAAACTTGTATATGGGTTATATGTATCAATATTTACCACACAAATTAAAACTGCAAAATTTTTATTTTTTCATTCTTTGAACAATAACAAACCCATTACATGTTAACATCAGTAGCATTTTTATGAAAGATAGCTGTATTTTCCACACAAAAAATTAGTGAGAAGAATAGGCATTGTTTTACATTTATGAGACTTTCTTTAGTGTCTGGTCTAATAGAAGACAGCTGGGTTCTCATATTTGATTCTGCATTCAATATGTTTTGCTTTTTTTTTTTGGTTGAAGTAAGAAAGAAAATTGCAGTAATGGAGAAAATTCAGCTTCACACAGATATGTAATTGGAAGAGGGAGGGGGCTTTCAATAGCAACATGAGATAATTGTGGGTATTTCTTTTTTATATTATATTAAAACTCAACAAGTGGTAGTTTCTTAAAAGTTAGTTATAGTCTAAAATCTGAAACCATATAAATGAGCTTTCATGCTCTGTTACATCAAAACCATTGGTCTGTTTGCACTTTGAATGACTTACCCACACACAACTTTGTGTCATGAATTGGTCATTCTGAAAATATCGGTTCATTGAGTTATGCAGATCTTCCAAATGTTGACACAGCATTAGACAATATGCAAAAATAACACTGGTTAAATTCACTATAGAGTTCGTGAAAAAAAAGTTCTGAAGTACTGGGACACTGTCAAGCTCATGGTGGTGGATACGAGTCTTTCACAATTCTAATTTTCACCTGAAAGTTCAAATACTATCAGTTGTTTTCCTCAAAGTGACAAGCTTTCTGACTTCATTTCCAAGGAAATGTCTGCCAACCACTATAGCTTGTCTATCAGTCATTCTTAAAGTTAAAAATGGTTTTCTATGAAAAAGAGGCTAATTTGGAATTCCCCTGATGGTCTAGTGGTTAGGACTCCGCACTTTCACTGCTGAATGCTCTGGTTCGATCCCTGGTCAGGAAACAAAGATCCCGCAGGCTGCACAGCTGAAGGAAAAAAAAGAGGCTAATTCATCTCACAGCTCCAACAACACCATGAGCACTCTGTCTTGAGACAAACTTCATAGTCCAGGATGGGAAAAGCACTTTACACACACTTCTCATTTTGTGTTCAGTCGCTCAGTCATTTCCACCTCTTTGTGACCCCATGGACTGTAACTCACCAGACTCCTTTGTCCATGGAATTTTCCAGGCAAGAATACTGGAGCAGGTTGCCATTTCCTGCTCCAGGGGATCTTCCCGACTCAGGGATCGAACCCACGTCTCTTGCCTGTCCTGCGTTGGCAGGTGGATTCTCTAACACTGAGCCACATGGGAAGCCCAAGAACGTTAAAAATATATGCACTCAACAGTTGAAATTTATTTAAATTAATTTTGTTTTATTGATTAATTTGATAAAATTTCTACTTTTATTAAAGTATCATTGCTTCACAATGCTGTGATGGTTCCTGCTGTAGGATGAAGTGAATCAGCGATATTATACACATATCCCCTCCCTCGGGAGCCTGCCTCCTGCTCCACGCCATCCCACCCCTCTAGGTCATCACAGAGCACTGAGCCGAGTGCCCTGTTCTATACAGTGGTTTCCAGGGTGGGACGAATGGGGAGAGTAAACTTTCTACTAACACGTCTTTATCAAGGACATTTGTCAGTGAAACTGACTTTTAAAACCATGTGCTGTGAGGGCCTGGCAGTGATGAATACAGTCGTTACTATGTACAGTTTGAGTATCACAGTCTTGATTTGTGCTGAGGCACCAGCAATTTTACCATCAATACAAATGGAAATACAGTGAAAAGGACAAATAAAACCTCAGTGTTGTTGTGAAAATAGTCTGATCTGTGCAGGGCATGAAATAGTCTGAGGGACCGGACTTTGAGAACTGCTGCTGTAGCTATTATAATATGACTTTCAGGACCTACAGTAGGTGATAATTTGGACGGAGACCACTCCGGACAAAGGGACACAAGGTGACAAGAAATGAATCCGTGTGAAGTTCAATGCTCAACATCATAACCATGGCCAAGACAATCACTTAGGAAGCATTGTAACAGCTGGGCCCTATGGGGCCTTCCTGGGACAGGCTTCCCCACCCCCATGGAATTCCACCTGCCTTTAATCTGTAGAAAAAATTAGCCAAAGCATAAACTCAATCTAAGAAACGGGAAAATGCAGAAGCAAAGGAAAGCAGTAAAACAAGACAAAATAATGACTTTAGCCTTTAAACAAAGTCGAAGACCTTTAGTTCTTCCTCAAGAGCTGTAGATAACATTCTGAGCTGATTTGCAGATACTGAAACCCCCATCAGATGGGAAATGTTCACCACATCATGACCAGACTGTAGCCAAGACATCAATCAATTGCTCCACCTTACACGATTCTGAGGACTGGCCTCAAGGAATTGGGAACAAACTAACCCTGGAACTGAAGACTAACTGCAGCCAACACAATCAAGATGATGCTGATCAGTCTACCACATGACAAATTTCAAGATGAATGTTGGCGCTGACTGAGTGGTTCTGCATGTAGTCCCTACTCCACCCCTGCCTGTGCACCTCTGATACTCTCCTTTAAAAACTCTTGTCCCCTGATCACCAATCGGGAGTTGGTTCTTTGGGACATGAGTCCACCTCCTCCCCAAGATGGCCAGCTTCCTCAATAAAGCTATCTTTTCTTCCACCCAACAACTGTCTGTCAGTATTGGATTCTGCAGGGATGCACAGTCAAACCCAAGTTCCATAACAGTGTGGACCTTGGCTCCACAGGCTGCCCCCGGGCAAACAGGAACCTGGGTTTCATTAACCTCCCACTCCCATCACAGCTATGCCCAGTCCATAAGGTGCCTCCGGTTCTAGGTATTGAGTGATAGCTGCTCAGTCATGTCCGACTCTTTATGAGCCCATGGACTGTAGCCTACCAGGCTCCTCAGTCCACGGAATTCTCCAGGCAAGAGTACTAGAGTGGGTTGCCATTTTCTTATCCAAGGGATCTTCCCCACCCAAGGATCAAACACAGGTCTCCTGAATTGCAGACAGATTCTTCACCATCTCAGCCATCAGGGAAGCCTTCTAGGTATTGCAATCTGGTCATTTCTCTTGTTCTGTCCATGTAGCACTCCAGTTCTTTTCCAAACTGCCTGTTTTCTGAAACAGCTCCCATCTCCTCATCTATCCAGGTGTTTTGCAGTGGGACAAGGGAGGTTCCAGCATGACCCAGCGTTCAGGCCACAGCTAATCAGTGCAGAGGTGGATCCCAGGCTCAAGCTGTACCCATGACCCTCTGCTGAAAATTCTGACTCTGGGAGTGCAAATTGGCCAGTGTTTCTCCAGATGGCTAAAACTATGAGATAAAAACCAATGGTCCTCAAACTAGGTAAGCATTAGAACCACCTGAAGGACTTGTTAAAATAGACTGCTGGGCCTCATCCCAGAGCTTCGGATTCTGTAGATCTGCGGTGGGACCTGATATTTTACATTTATAGTGATTTCACAAATGAAGCTAATGCTGCTAGGCTGGGGGGCCACATTTGGAGACTGAGGTAAAGTTCCAGAACTATCAGGGATCAAGGTTGTGGCCCCCATTTCACAACTAGAGAGGCTGAAAAAAATCCATCTGGAGAGATGGAGAAAAAGAGATTGATAGATAGACAGAAGAAGAGAGAGAGAAGTGATATATAGATAGAAATAGAGACAGATAGCCTGGAGTAAAAAGGTAAGTTTTGCAGATAATATCCAGGTAGTTTTCAAGGGCTTTTTCCATTGGTTTCTCAGTCTTAGCCACATGCCTATCTTTGGGTTCCACAAAACCCCCTGTATCCTTGTAATATAATAAAATGTGAATTAAAAGTGGGTTTCTACCCCGTTAATCTCAATATCTTCTTAACAGGTATACCCTCCCAGAACCATTGCCTGAAATTCTATTTGGAGCCATAAACAAAGGCAATGGAAACAGAAGAGATGTTATACAGCTTCTCACAGACACCAAGACCTCAGCCAAGATCTGCCTCAAAGCTGCTAGCTGGTGAAGAAGACCCCAAACACCCACAGGATTCTCAGCTACAGCTTGGGGGAGGGCATCATGGACAGAAATGAAGACTTTGGTTGAGAACACTTTGGTTTCAACCTGACTCTGCTCTTTCCCAGCTGCATAATCATGAGTCAGCTACTTAAACTCCCTAAGCCTCAGTCTCCTTATCCGTAGGGTTTGGATGACAATTAGACCTGCCTCGGAACATTCGTATGAAAATGAAATGGGATCTGAAGGGTAAGCTTAGCACGGGTTCTGGCACAGGGTGAGCACTCAAAAATGTTGATTTTGGTTATTATTACTTATTGTTTCTGTTCTCTTCTCACTGTGAGCCTGGATCTGCAGACTCAAGCTCACGGACCCTGGACTCTAGTCCTCTGGGTTTGGCTTTTGTTCTGGATCTCTCCAGGCTATGTTCTCCCATTCACGGCTCCTCACCCTAGTTCCGGCTCTAACTGATGCTGCTGCTTTTGCCGCTGCTAAGTCACTTCAGTTGTGTCCGACTCTAAGCGACCCCATGGACTGCAGACCACCAGGCTCTTCTGTCCACGGGATTTTCCAGGCAAGAGTACTGGAGTGGATTGCCACTGACTTCTCCACTAACTGATGTTACTGGGAGATAATTTAGGCCTCCAAATCATCATGGTTGTTAACTTCATCAGAGGTTGAAAGTCCTCAAAGTGTGCTAGCCCCAACCATCTATGCAAGAATTCCAAGACAAAACAAGGCCTGGGAATGTATTTCTGCAGGTTGGTAATAAGAGTCAGCTCATACGCTGGGCTGGAGGAAGCACAAGCTGGAATCAAGATTGCCGGGAGAAATATCAATAACCTCAGATATGCAGATGACAGCACCCTTATGGCAGAAAGTGAAGAACTAAAGAGCCTCTTGATGAAAGTGAAAGAGGAAAGTGAAAAGTTGGCTTAAAACTCAACATTCAGAAAACTAACATCACAGCATCTGGTCCCATCACTTCATGGCAAATAGATAGGAAAACAGTGGAAACAGTGACTGACTTTATTTTTCTGGGCTCCAAAATCACTGCAGATGGTGATTATAGCCATGAAATTAAAAGATGCTTACTCCTTGGAAAGAAAGTTATGACCAACCTAGACAGCATATTAAAAAGCAGAGACTTTGTCAACAAAGGTCCATCTAGTCAAGGCTATGGTTTTTCCAGTGGTCATGTATGGATGTGAGAGTTGGACTATAAAGAAAGCTGAGTGCCAAAGAATGGATGCTTTTGAACTGTGGTGTTGGAGAGGACCCTTGAGAGTCCCTTGGACTGCAAGGAGATCCAACCAGTCCATCCTAAAGGAGATCAGTCTTGGGTGTTCATTGGAAGGGCTGATGTTGAAGCTGAAACTCCAATACTTTGGCCACCTGATGTGAAGAGCTGACTCATTTGAAAAGACCGTGATGCTGGGAAAGATTGAAGGCAGGAAAAGAAGGGGATGACAGAGGATGAGATGGTTGGATGGCATCACCGACTCGATGGACATGGGTTTGGGTGGGCTCCAGGAGTTGGTGATAGAGAGGGAGGCCTGGCGTGCTGCAGTTCATGGGGTCACAAAGAGTCGGACATGACTGAGCGACTGAACTGAAGGAAGCAAGCTGGGGGAAGAGTTCTGATCCTGGGTTCAGGTGTTATTGTGGCTTCCCATGCAGTGTCATGGATTCAGGCATGAGGACCTGATTTGGGGTCAGTTAAGAACCTGATAAAGGGGACGTATCACTTCTGTTAGCTAGAATACCAACATCCCCTGGCACCCCACCATACTGAAAATCAACCTCTGTCTTCAGTTTCTCCTAGTTTCAGCTTGTTAGGCCCTGTGTCCTGAAACTCAGGAGAGCCACCTGCTATAGAGCTAACTCCTAAAGTAAGCCAACACTGATACACTAATAAGGGGCAACACAGAAAAATGGTTAAGCCAGGTTCTGTCCCCTTTGGATGTTTCCGTCCATGACCTTCATCTCTGTCATCCTCAGAAATGCTCTCTCATCCCTCATGTGCTTCAGCTGCCCCCTTCCTCCTCCAGTTCACCTGGCTTCCCCCACCAGCCTCAGTGTCCTCTGGGCTGCTCACCCTAACTGAAACGCGACCTTCCTCCAGGTCCAAGGTCTCCTTGACAACCTTCTCAAATTGAGGCTGTGGATTCTCCCATGATCACAGCATCTCATGGCCTCTTCCAAATCTCCCTCTCTGAGGCTTTCCCAATCAGCCGTCTCATTCACAACCATGTTTGAGTTGCTGCATATCTATCGATGACTACTAAATCTTTATTTCCATCCCATCTTTGCCTCTGCTCACCAGACTCGTACATCTAATGGCCTTTGGAAACCTCTAAGGTAGTCCAGTTCAGTTTAGTCGCTCAGTCATGTCCAACTCTGTGACCCCATGAACCGCAGCACGCCAGGCTTCCCTGCCCATCACCAACTCCCAGAGTTTACCCAAACTCATGTCCATTGAGTCAGTGATGCCATCCAACCATCTCATCCTCTGTCATCCCCTTCTCCTCCTGTCCTCAATCTTTCCCAGCATCAGGGTCTTTTCAAATGAGTCAGCTCTTCACATCAGGTGGCCAAAGTATTGGAGTTTCAGCTTCAACATCAGTCCTTCCAATGAATATTCAGGACTGATTTCCTCTAAGATGGTCTGGTTGGATCTCCTTGCAGTCCAAGGGACTCTCAAGAGTCTTCTCCAACACCACAGGTCAAAAGCATCAATTTTTTGGCACTCAGCTTTCTTCATAGTCCAACTCTCACATCCATACATAAAGTAGTCCAGTAGGCACCTTTGAATGAAATGTTCCAAATGGTAGCCCTTATCCTTACCGTGGCAAACTGACTTTTTCCTGCTGTGTTCTCTACTTCAACACATGGCCACGCAGCAAAGAGCTGCCAGCAACAAACAGCAAATTGTCAGCCAAAAGAGTCACTTCCAATCTTGAAAGTGGACTCTTTAACCTCAGTCAAGACTGAGAATGGTGCGTCTCCCAAGATCATGCACAGCCTAGGAGGTTCCCAGCAAAAGTGCTCAGAAAGAGAATTTAAGACAGGAAAATAATTAAAATTTTCTACTGAGTCTCTTCAGCAGGCCACATTTAAGAAGTATCTCGTATCCCTTGCTGCCGGTGGTTGGAACACAATGGATCACACGGGGCACAAGTGGGACCTTCAGCCCATCTTGTGCCACGTCCTCAAAGTGAAGCGTTTGCACACGAATTTCAGGAGCTCACCTTACTCCCCAGTCAGCACCTGCCCCCTCAGGATGAAAAGGACATTGTGCTTCAGCTGAACTTGCAACAAAGGAGTCGGAGAGAGCAGCCAGTGGACTAGGACGTCCTACCACCTCCGAAGAGGCCAGCGGCATTCCACTGGCAGATAAAAAGCTCCGAAGGAGCCAGAACTGAAACCTTCCGAAGCACAGGATTCAGAGCCAACCCTATCGTTCTGATCTTGTCAGGATGCACATTTTAAGAAGGAGCGTTTGCAGAGCCATCCCTTCAGGCTACTCAGATGAAACTGAAAAGAGCTCCACTAGCTGACGATCTGAATGAAAAGACTGCTGGTGCTACGAAGCTGATAGAGGAAAACTTCCTTCCTCCAAACTTCAGTGTTAAGAAAGCATTCTGTTAGGAAGGGGGACTATCCCCAAACTCAAGGCACTTTCTCATTTAACAAGGACAGCAGTGATGCTTTGGGTCGGGATCAGCCAGCCAGCCAGAGTCAGAGGGGTCAGCCTCATCCCCGTGGGAGGCAAAAGTTACCCCCTCCTGTGACTACAGACACTGTAGCCCAGGTACCACCTTTCTTGTTTTGACAGAGAAAGTGCCTTGTTTTCTATATATCAAGGGAATAAATTTTCACCAGAAGAGAAGTCTGAAAGTGCAGAAAAATATAGACTTTTACATGTAATCCAACCACTGTTAACATTTTCAATAGATACTTACATTTTATTTCTGTTCTACACATACATTTTTATTTTACAAACAGCTTTGCAACTTGCTTTAAAATTTTTTCATGTAACTTTTTTGAGATTATAGTATATGAGATGTAGCTCACATATAAAATCCACTCTTTCTTCTTTTTAACCATCATAATCATTTTAAGCTTACAGTTTAGTAGTGTTACATATATTCACATTGCTGTCCAACAGGTCTCCAGAACTTTTTCATCTTGCAAAAGTGAAACTAAACCCATTACACAGTAACTCTCCAATCCCTCAGGCCTGGCAACCGCCATTCTAGTTGTCTCTATGAATTTGACTACTGTAAATGCCTCATATACATGGAATCATACAGTGTTTGCCTTTTTTGTGCCTGGCTTATATCACTTAACATAATATCCTCAATTCATCCATGTTGTAACATATGACAGGATCTTTCAGTTTTAAGGCTGAATACTATTCCATTGTATGAATATTTCACTTTTTGTTTATCCATTCATCAGTGGACATTGGGTTTCTACTAATTTCTTGGTTATTGTGATAGTGATGCTATGTACATAAGTATATAGCTTGTCTCTTCAAGACCCTGCTTTTAGTATTTTGGGGCATATACCCAGAAGTGGGAGTGTTGGATAAAGTGGTAGTTCTTTTTTAATATTCAGAGGACCACCATACTGTTCTCCATAATTGTTGCATCATTTCACACTCCCACCAACAGGTAAAAAAATTCCAATTTCTTCACATCTTTGTCAACACTTGTTAATTTCTATTATTTTGATAATGGTTATTCCTGTGGTGTGAAGTGTGGTGTGAAGTGATGTGGTGTGAAGTGATATCTCACCATTTTGCTTGTTTTATTGAGGTATAATTAATTTACAGTGTTGTTAGTTTCAAGTGTACAACAAAGTGATTCAGTTATACATTATATATGACATATATATAAGAACATATGCTTATCCTTTTTCAGATTCTTTTCCACTATATATAGGTTCTTCCCCTGCAACTCAGAGGTTAAAGAATCTGCCTGCAGTGCAGGAGACGCAGGTTCAATCCCTGGGTTGTGAAGATCCTTTAGTAGGAAATGGCAACATAACAGTATTCTTGCCTGGGAAACCCCATGGACAGAGGAGCCTGATGGGCTGCAGTCCATTGGTTTGCAAAGAGTTGGACACGACTGAGAGACTAAAAAATAACAAAAAACAACTATTCACATCCTTTGCTCCTTTAAAAATCAGACTATTTGCTTTTCTGTTGTTGAGTTGTAGTTCGTCATTTGTTCTAGGTTTTAACCCCTTATCAGATATATGATTTGCAAATACCTTTTCCCCCCTCCATGTGGCACTTTTTCACTGATGGTATCCTTTGATAAAAAGTTTTTAAGCATGATAAAGTCCGATTCGTATATTTTGGATTTTATCGTCTGTGCTTTTGGTGCCGTGCTAATAAATCATTGCCAAATCCAATATCATGAGGCTTTTCCCCTATTTTCTTCTAGGATTTTTATAACTTGGGGTCTTACATTTAGGTCTTTATTCATTTTTAATTTTTGTTTATGGTATAAGGATCCAACTTCATTCTTCTGCATGTGAATATCATTTTCCTAAAATCATTTGTTGAAAAGACTGTCCTTTCTCCACTGAGTGGTCTTGGCACCCTTGGCAGAGATCATTTGATCATATACATAAGGATTTATTTATGGGCTATTCTGTTGTATTGGCCTATATGTCTGTCTTTATGGCAGTACCACACTTTTTGATTATTGTAGCTTCACAGTAAATTTTGAAATCAGGGAGTGTGAAATTTCCAACTTTGTTCTTTTTTTCAAGACTGTTTTGACCACTTGGGGTCCCTTAAGGTTCCATATTAGGATGGATTTTTCTATTGTTACAAAAATTAGCACTGGGAAAATCCACCCTTTTAAAGTGTATAATTCAGTGGTTATTAGTACAGTCACAGATTTGTGCAACTCTCACCACTACCTGGTTCCAGAACACTTCCAGTTTCCCAAAAAGAAGCCTATACCGATCAGCAGTCACTCCCTGTTGCCTTCGTCACTCAGCCCTAAGAAAACATCAGTCTGCTTCCTATCACTGAGTTTACCTATTCCGGACCCTTTATGTAAATAGAATCATCCCATATGTATTCTTTTGTGACTGGCTTATTTCACTTAGTGTAATGTTTTGTTTTTTGCACATTCTGGCTTTGTACTTTTAAACATTTGTTCCTATGTTATTTTTTACTGTTAGCTGCCCTGGGTGTTCGCCGCAGCATGTGGTGTTCCTGTTGCAGTGTGTTGGCTTCTTTCGTTACAGAGCATGGGTTCTAAGGTGCATGGGCTCCATAGTTGTAGCACGTGCTTAGTCGTCTATGGCAGGAGGGGTCTTAGCTCCCCAACCAGGGATAGAACTTCTGCCCATGCATTGGAAGACGGACTCTTAACCACTGGATCACCAGGGAAGTCCCTAGTTTAATGTTTTAAAAAATTCATCTATGTAGTAACTTGTATCAATGCATCATCCCTTGTTATGGATGAATAATATTCCATTGTACTGATATATCACATTTTGTTTATTTATCAGAAGATGGATATTTGCTATTATGAATAATGGGACTTTTATGGACATATGTTTCAACTTTGCTTGGATATATACCATGGAGGGGAATTGCTGTGTCATATGGTAACCCTATGTGCATCTTGCTTTTGTATCTTAATAATAATCATAGTAGTGTTCCATGTCAATAAACATACATTCATATCATTAAAAAAAAACTGCAAACTGACCACAGCGCCAGCCAGCATTTGACTGCACCCTCATGAGAGAGCCTGAGCCAGAAGCACCCAGCTGTGCTGCTCTTCAATACCTGAGCCCTCTGCAGACAGAGCCCGTGCTCGATTTTATTTCCTTCCTTATCCAAGCTAAATCCCACAGTCCATCCCACCACATCATCCACCTCCCTGCCAGGGCTCTCACTTAGCCTTTCCTCTTTGTCTGCAGACTTGGATGTTTCTCCCCCCATAAAGCTCCAGCTCAGCCATCAGGGCCCCATCCGCCCTCCTCAGCATCCACCTCCAGCCCCCAAAGTTTGCTGGAAGGACACCCACCTCTACTCCGATAACTGCGTCTGAATGTGGAGCAGGCTCTGCCAGAGAGACAGGGCAGTCAGAGGGGCTCAGGCATCAGCACCCTGTAAACAATCCTCAACTCATGGTGGGTGAGGAGCCACAGAAAACACCATGTTCTGCGTCCACAGTTGCTCCTGACCATTGACCAGAAATTCCGCTACCTGCAATGGCCGTAAACGCCTCTTATCGGGGCTTCCCTGGTGGCTCAGCTGGTAAAGAACCCGCCTGCAATGCAAAAGATCCTGAATCAATTCCTAGGTCAGGATGATACCCTGGAGAAGGGATAAGCTACCCACTCCAGTATTCTGGGGCTTCCCTTGCAGCTCAGCCGCTAAAGAATCCACCTGCGATGCAAGAGACCCTGGTTCGATTCCTGGGTTGGGAAGATCCCCTGGAGAAGGGATAAGCTACCGACTGCAGTATTCTGACCTGGAGAAGTCCATGGACTATACAGTCCATGGGATCGCAAAGAGTTGGACACGACTGAGTGATTTTCACTTTCGCTTTCACTTGCAGTGTTCAGCCAATGTCCTCACTCACACTCACTGCAACTCTCTTCCTGCTTGGCAGAGAAAGTGGAAAAAAAAAAAATTCAGTAGGAACTACATTAAACTACATTAAATTCCTTTTCCTACTCTGCTCCTCTGGAGGGATATAAAAGCACCTTCCTTGTCTCTTTTTCTCACTCATTTCTATGAAAATGTTTCCCTTGTATTCAAGGTCTTTCACCTGGGTTCTGGATCCCACTTTCTCCCCTTTCACTACTAAAGATGTCAAATCAGCCCTGAACTGACACACATGGTGAACACTTCCCAGCCTTATTTCCCTACAGCATCTGAAGTGGTTGACCACGCTTTTAGAATGATTTCTTCCTTGGTTTCTATGACAGTTCCTTCTTTTAATTTTCCTTCTGCATCTCTGGATACCCCACTTGGTGATTCATTAATCTGGCACCTCTTAAATTTCTCTCCAAACCACCCACTTCCATCCCTACCACCACACTGCTAGTGCAGAATACGTCCATCTCAAATCAAGATTACTGACTGACTCTTCTAGCTGCCTCTTCACCCCAGCTCACCCTCCAGCCCGAATCAATCAGTGACTCATCAGTTGGGTTTAAAGGATGGTAAGGCTGGTGGCAGAGGTAGGGGGTACTTGAGTTGGCTCCCTCCCCTACTCTGCTCAACCTGCAAGATGTGAGAGGTTTTCCTTTGGGGAGCTGTTGCTTCTGTCTTGGAGCAATCTCATCTGCCACAGTCCTATTTGAATACCAGGGCTTTTTAGGCAACCCCATCTGACTTTCTAATCCAGCCACAACTCTGGAGTACCCTGTAAGTTGAAACATCTTTTCTCCTGATACCTCACATATCTCTAAATCCTACACACCAGCTGCAGCCTTCTGATATTACCACCCCAGGGTTGATACTGATTGGTAACCATTGTGAATTGTTGAATGAATTGTGAATTGTGAATATCGCATTCACAATTAGGATACTCACATCTTTTAAGTCTGAAAAAGGAATCACATGCTTCACACAAAAGCGAATGCAATAATAAAGATCATCTTTTCCCTGTAATTTTGGCCTTCAAGAGTCTCAGAATTAAATTTGTATTTCAACTTACTAACTTTCCAAAGCCCCTGTCTGCGGCATCTGCAAAATATGATTCTTATTTTCCATTTGTCTGCATCTTAACGTCTTATTTGGGTATTCCCCTGATGTATGAGTTCTCTGTTGCTGCTTACCAAATTACCATAAGTTTAGTGACTTGAAACAACATGTATTTATTATCTCTGTTTCTATGGGTCAGGAGTCAGACAGAGCTTGGCTGGGTCTTCTGTTTAGGGTCTCACAAAACTGCAAAGTAGGTGATAGCTGGACTGCATTCCTTTCTGGAATTCAAGATCAAATATATTTATATATATACATATACGTATACATAACAGTTCAGTTCTGTTCAGTCGCTCAGTCGTGTCTGACTCTTTGTGACCCCATGGACTGCAGCAGGCCAGGCCTCCCTGTCCATCACCAACTCCCAGAGCTCACTCAAACTCATGTCCATTGAGTCGGTGATGCCATCCAACCATCTCATCCTCTGTCGTCCCCTTCTCCTCCCACCTTCATTCTTTCCCAGCATGAGGGTCTTTTCCAATGAGTCAGTTCTTTGCATCAGGTGACCAAAGTGTTGGCGCTTCAGCTTCATCATGAGTCCTCCCAATGAACACCCGTATACATGTACAGGCTGGGCTGGGTCTCCGTTGTTGCGCAGGCTCTTCTTGGTTGCAGGGAGTGGAGGCTACTCTCCAGCTACGGTGTTCAGGCTTCGCACTGCCGCGGCTTTTCTTACTGTGCAGCGCAGGCTCTCGGGCACATGGATTCAGTAGTTGTAGCTGCCGGCTCTAGAGCACAGGCTCAATAGTTGTGGCGCAAAGGTTTAGTTGCTCCGCAACACATGGGATCTTCCCAGACCAGGGATCAAACCCTGCATTGGCAGGCGGACCTTCACCACTGCACCACCAGGGAGGCCCTGCACGGACAGCCTTACATCACGTCACACAGTCACGGAAATGGCCCTGCTATCGCTTTTGCCATCGAATGTAACCATCAGGGGAGTGACTCTCTCATTGTATCCACAGATCCTTCTCAATATCAAAGGGAGAGGATTAGAAGTGATATGTGTACCAAGGGGCGGGAATCTGGGGGACCATCTTAGAATTCTGCCAACCACACCTAATCTTATATTTTTATTTATTATGTTAAACAATTTTGTATAGCTATATATATATATATATTTTTGAACTCTATCTCAAATATTTTCAAGAATGAGAAAAGAGACCATCTCACACTCTATGGTAGATTGATTATAAAAAGGGCCCACTCCAATTATTCCCTCCTTGGATCCCTGCCTTATATGATGTGCCTTTGCAGCTCATTCCAGAGATTCTCAGATGGGTGTGTGTCTCTCTTTGGCCATAGATGGCAGCTGAAAAATCATGTGAGGGTGTTGGGCCTGATCTTGAAGGGGGATTGATGCTCTTGCGCTCTCCCTCTTGGAAACACACCACCATGATAACAAGCCCAGGGCTGCCTGCTACAGAACAGTGTCAGCGCCCATCGTGGCCAGTCCTGGATGCCTGGTGGGTCAGTTGACCACAGACCCATGAGGATGCCTACCCAAAACCAGCCAAGCCTGCTCCAGATCAGCAGAAGCTCCCTGTCAATCTATACATTTATAAGAAATAATAACTATCATTGGTTTAAAGTACGACAATTTGTGATTGTTTGGTATACAGCAATAGCTAACGGATAAGGCTTCCCTGGAGGTCCAGTGGTTAACAATCTGCCTTCCAACGCAGGGAACACTGGTTCGATCCCTGGGCCAGGAAGATCCCACATGCCCCGGAGCTACTAAGCCAGAGTGCGACAACTCCCAGCCTGTGCTCTAGGGCCTGGGAGCCACAACTACTGAGCCCACGCGCCTAGAGCTGGGGCTCCACAGCAAGAGAAGCCTCTGCAGGGAGAAGCCCCCAGACCACAACGTGTGGGAGAGGAGACCTGCGTGCCGCAACTGGAGAAAGCCCATGCACGGCTAGGAAGATCCATCCAAAGAAGAAATTTAATAAATAGATATTTTAAAAATAGCTAATTGATGCATGCAGGGAGATGCAGCAGAGGACTTGCTTGGATAGCGGAAGTGAAGTATCTAAAAAGGCACCGTTCGTTCACAGGGCTCTCAAACCTCTGTGTTTCATGTACTCAATCACTACCGCGGAAGGTGGGATATTTTCAACCTGTGCGTCTTCATCTTCATTCATAAGACTGATGTGTGACCTGGAGTCCTTTCTGCAATGATTAGAGCAATAAAGAAATAGAAAAATCAAATCGCAAGAAAGAAAAAAAGTGTTCTGCTATGCTATTCTAGACACAGCCGCCCTAATAGAGAAATGTGCAGTTTCTACTTTCCTTGCAGTTTTTCAGTTCAGAATTACTTTAAAATAAATCCCAATGAAAGCAGTAATCAATTATGTCAAGAAGAAAACAAAGTTTGATCTGAAAATACTGACAGAATCTAACATTTTAGAAATAAAGTACTGTGTCATGTCCTATGGCTATATTGCATCAAATTGCATAAAGATAAATTGTACAATCAACTTCTGGGTATCTGTGTGTAGATTATCCTTTTTGCAGACTAAAAGGGCAAACATTTAGTTCTAGGTTTTTAATCCCTCTTCTTTTCAGTGACCACCTTCTAACTAGTATTAGTCACATAAGCTAAGGGGACAGAAATTGAGTGTACTATAGTAATAATTCACTTATATC
Source organism: Cervus canadensis (assembly GCF_019320065.1). Classification (NCBI taxonomy): domain Eukaryota; kingdom Metazoa; phylum Chordata; class Mammalia; order Artiodactyla; family Cervidae; genus Cervus; species Cervus canadensis. The sequence continues at coordinate 31,405,731 of NC_057392.1, read as the reverse complement.
ATGCAAAAATAGGCATTCAATATAAGTAAATTTCCAAGATGGCCTAAAAGTTATCCTTGCTTAAACCCCCCCCCCCCAAAAAAAAAAAACCCAAAAAACCCCTATAACCATTCTGACATAAATTCTTCTAAAATGTATTTTACTTTTACTTTCCATTGGAAACAGAAAGTGTTTTACTCCTTAAACGAACCTTTATTGTACAAGATATTTTAGTAGATGTTAAAAGGATGCAAAGGTGAATCAAAACAGTATCCCAGCCTCCAGTGGCTTACAATTGAAGGAGGAAGATAAGTAATAAGACAGGTACATAGATGAGTCCAGAGGTAAGATCACGAGAAAGGTAAAGAAATCTTTTATGTGAATTCAAAGAAAACTTTGAATCCATTGGGTGACATGAGGGAAGGCCATGTGAATTTGGTCCTCGAGGACAAAAGAGCGAAGTAAGAAAGGCACTTTTTCCACACGTAAAATTTAAGTGGGTATCAAAAACTCAGAATCAGTGGGGGAAGGATGGACTGGGAGGTTGGGGTTAGCAAATATAAACTATTATTTACAGAATGAATAGACAACAGGATCCTATGTATAGCAAAGGGAACTATATTCAATATCCTATGATAAACCATAATGAAAAAGAACATACTTATGTGTAACTGAATTGCTTTGGTATACAGTAGAAATTTTTTTGTACAGCAGAAATCAATATAACATTACAAATCAGCTATACTTCAATTAAAGAGAAAATATAATTCTGTTTTAATGAAAAAACTCTCAGTAATCAAAATATGAAATATTTTAATGTATAACTTTTAAAGGTCAAAAATCAATGCAAAAATTCCTGTGATGAGTTTTAAATAAAAACTAGGCAAACAACAGTACCATGCCAAAGTCTTATTGGAGTCTGAGGCAGAATGAAACACCCATCAAAGACTATTTGATGTGGAGACTAGAAAGCCCACTAACTAGGAAGTTATGCTAGTTTCTAAAATTATAGTCTATTGTGAAAAATGATGGTGTGCTTCAAAGAATGATCATTTTTATAATCATTTACACCTTTGCACAATTTGGGGTGCCATCCTCCGAGTGAGGAAATTGCATGTGTGTTAATGACGTGATGCTGAAAGGGTCAGCCTTTGCACTGGTGCCAAATTGCATCTTGGAGACAGAGTTTTGGGTAAAGTAGAAACAAATAGCTTTACTGGTTTGTCAGGCAAAGGGGGACACAGTGGGCTTTTGCCCTCAAAAACTATGTCCTAATCTGGAAGGGTTTGATGAGAGGTTTTTCAGCAATAGTTCAAGGGCGGAGTTGCTGACAGGACTAAGGTGTGTGCAGGGTCTCAGGTGATGAGCTTCTCTGGTCCTTTAATCTTGCCTCGGGTGGTCTCTTGGTTGCTCCTCCCTTGTTTTGTTGTTGTTCAGTCCTTTCTGACTCTGCAACCCCGTGGACTGCAGCACTCCAGGCAACCCTGTCCTTCACCATCTCCCAGAGCCTGCTCAAACTCATGTCCATTGAGTCAGGGATGCCATCCAACCATCTCATCCTCTATTGTCCCCTTCTCCTCCTGTCTTCTATCTTTCCCAGCCTCAGGGTCTTTTATAATGAGTTGTCTCTTCACATCAGGTGGCCAAAGTATTGGAGTTTCAGCTTCAGCATCAGTCCTTCCAATGAATATTCATGGTTGATTTCCTTTAGGATTGACTTGTTGGATCTCCTTGAGTACAAGGGACTCTCAAGAGTCTTCTCCAACACCACAGTTCAAAAGCATTGATTCTTTGGTGCTCAGCTTTCTTTACAGTCCAACTCTCACATCCATACATGACTACTGGAAAAACCATAGCTTTGACTAGATAGACCTTTGTTGGCAAAGTAATGTCTCTAACCTTTGGAACTCAGGGAAGGTCATGGAGGCTGGAGTCTTGCTTAGAAGAAATGGAGGGAGAAAAAGGCTTTCATGCCCAAGAACCCCACAGGGGCCTTCTTAGTTTCAACAGGAGCAGATATTGGCGTCAGGTTTGACTCCTAACCAATTTGGATTATGAGATGGAATCTACAGCCTGATACCAAATCTTCAAGTTGTGAGTTGGAATATTGGGCTGGAATTGTACTACTCTAATAGTAACATGTTACTTCCCTGGTGGCTTAGACGGTAAAGCGTCTACCTACAATGCGGGAGACCTGGGTTCAGTCCCTGGGTCAGGAAGATCTCCTGGAGAAGGAAATGGCAACCCACTCCAGTATTCTTGCCTGGAAAATCCCATGGATGGAGGAGTCTGGTAGGCTACAGTTCATGGGGTCACAAAGAGTTGGACACGACTGAGTGACTTCACTCACTCAATAGTAACATTAGTGTTTTTCTCTACATGTTCTACTAGAGATAGCTCTCTAGGCAGCCTGAGGCATCCATCTGCCTTGAGGGGAATTAGGACTGTTATTTAGGAATGCAAAGAAACGGAAAGCTTTAGTTTAGCCTCTGACTTGGAAAATAGAATTTTCAAATGCCCAGCAAGACTTAAAAACATGTCTCTGTCAAAAGAAAATGGATTTCTAAACAACCTTATCTCTGGCTCTAACTTACGAAGAGGAGCTGACTCACATCAGAAGGTGTCTTCCATAGTAAAGCTAAGTATCCCACCCACCTCTGGTCAAGGCCAAGGGCCTGCTGCCCTCGGTAAGAAGGGTGTGATACACAGGAAGTGAAAAGCCCAACTTTGGTCCTTCTCATAGGATTTAAGGAAGAGAGAAAGACAAGAGGAAGGAGCTGGCTTCTCTGAAAAATGGCACTTTTTGAGAGTTGGAGGAAGCGACCAGACCAGAGGAGATCTTCACAAACTCAGGGTTTTTTTTTTTAATTTTTAATTAAAGCATAATTGCTTTACAATACTGTGTTGGTTTCTGCCATGCATTAACATGACTCAGCCATAAGTATACCCACAGCCCCTCCCTCTTGAACCCCCTTTCCACCTGCCACCCACCACACCCCTCTAGGTTGTCACAGAGCCATGGGTTTGAGCTCTCTGTGACACAGCAAATTCCCACTGGTCATCCATTTTACACGTGGTTAAGTGTGGGTTGCAGTGCGCCTCTCCCGGCCTGTCTCACCCTCTCCTTCCCCAGCTGTACCTCAGGTCTGTCTGTTTGCATTCTCCATTGCTGCCCTAAAAATAGGCTCGTTCTTCTAGATTCCATATATGTGCTTTAATTTGTGACATTTGGTTTTCTTTTTCCGACTTACTTCACTCATATAACAGGCTCTAGCTTCATCTACCTTATTAGAACTGATTCAAGGGCAGTCCTCTTTGTGGCTGCTGGGTAATTCTGCACTGTATGTATGCACCACAGCTTCTTTATCTATTCACCTGTCTATAGACATCTAGGTTGCTTCCATGTCCTAGCTATTGTAAATAGTGCTACAAAGAACATTGGGGTACATGAATCTTTTTCAATTATGGTTTCCTCGGGGTATATGCCCGGGAGTGGGATTGTTGGGTCATATGGTAGTTTTATTCCTAGTTTTTTAAGGAATCTCTAGACTGTTCTCCATAGTGGCTATATCAACTTGCATTCCCACCAACAGTGCAAGAGGGTTCCCTTTTCTCCACACCCTCTCCAGCACCTATTGTTTATAGATTTTTTGTTGCTGGCCATTCTGATCAGTGTGAGGTGATAGCTCATTGTAGCTTTGATTTGCTTTTCTCTAATAATGAAGAAAGCTGAGTGCCGAAAAATTGATGCTTTTGAACTGTGGTGTTGGAGAAGACTCTTGAGAGTCCCTTGGACTGCAAGGAGATCCAACCAGTCCATCCTAAAGGAGATCAGTCCTGGGTGTTCATTGGAAGGACTGACGCTGAAGCTGAAACTGCAATACTTTGGCCACCTCATGCAAACGGTTGACTCATTGGAAAAGACCCTGATGCTGGGAAAGATTGAAGGCAGGAGGAGAAGGGGATGACAGAGGATGAGATGACTGGATGGCATCACCGACTCGATGGGCATGAGTTTGAGTAAACCCCAGGAGTTTGTGATGGACAGGGAGGCCTGGTGTACTGCGATTCATGGGGTTGCAAAGAGTCAGACATGACTGAGCGACTGAACTGAACTGAACTGAACTGAACTGAATAATGAGAGATGTTGAGCATCTTTTCATGGGTTTATTATGATAAAAACTCTCCAGAAAGTAGGCATAGAAGGAACATTGTTGTTATTGTTAAGTCACTAAGTTGTATCCAACTCTTTGCGACCCCATGGGCTGTAGTGCACCAGGCTCCTCTGTCCATGGGATTTCCCAGGCAAGAATACAGGAGTGGGTTGCCATGCCCTCCTCCAGGGGATACTCCTGACCCAGGAATCAAACCCACGTCTTCTGCATTGCCTCAACATAATAAAGGCCACATGTGACGAACCCACAGCAAAAAAAAATGCTCAATGGTGAAAAAGCAAAAGCATTTCCTCTCAGATCAGGAACAAAACAAGGGTGCCTACTCTCACCAATATTATTCAACATCGTTTTGGAAGTCCTAGATGTGGCAATCAGAGAAGAAAAAGAAATAAAAGGAATCTGGACTGGAAAAGAAGAAATAAAACTCTCACTGTTTGCAGGTGACATGATACTATACATAGAAAATCCTAAAGATGCCAACAGAAAATTACTAAAGCTAATCAATGAATATAGCCAAGTCATAGGATATAAAATTAATACACAGAAATCCCTTGCATTCCTAAAAATCAGAAAGAGAAATTAAGGAAACAATCTCATTCACCATTGCCACAAAAAGAATAAGATACCTAGGAATAAAAGGGATGAAAGACCTGTATGCAGAAAACTATAAGACACTGATGAAAGAAATCAAAGTTGACGCAAATAGATGAAGAGAGACCCCATGTTACTGGATTGGAAGAATCAGTATTGCGAACATGACTGTACTCCCCAAAGCAGTCTACAGAGTCAACCAATGGTGTTTTTCACAAACTCAGTCTCAAGGCACAGGAGCACCTTGCCTCCCAGGCTGCCCTGACCCCAAATCCAGGAACAGCCCACCTCGAACAGTAGCAGGCTTAGGAATTCTTCTTTAGGAGTTCAGGCACGGCTTTACTGGGGCCCCTGCTGCAGCGAGGTGGACTGAGGACGAACAACATCCTTCCTTGCTTGCTTGCTCCCCAAACGGGGGTGACCTTGTTCCTTATATGGGGTGAGGGGAGGGGAGGGGTGGCGTAGGTGCTTTACCCACCCTTATGTGACCTTGAAGGCAGGGGGCACGTTCTTGAGTCCAAGTTAGGTGTGGACAGAACTAACATTGGAAGTTCTCCCATGCCCCCAAGGGGAGGAAGAAAGGTAAGTGAGATAAGAGTCCCAAGGCTTTCTGGGGTTCACAGTGGGCAAGGGCAAGGTCACCACGGAGCCAAGCCCCTCAGTAAACTGCCTATGCCCGGGGGGGGTGGGGGGGGTGGGGGGGCGTGGGGGGAGGGTGCCCATGTGACGAGTGGCAAGGTCTGTGCATAGGTTACACAAGACATCGTCCCATGGGAAGACCCCCAGTTCTGGTCATAACCATAACCTCTCAGTTACACCAGCTGTCACCTCCAGCAGCTTACCGAATCCAGCCTGTTCCCTTGGCCCGTGCGGTAATATGCAACCATGCAGACAAAGGACTGTTCTACGGGGACCGGGGAACCAGAAGACGCCGTGAGGTGGATGCTGCTGATACTCTGCCAGAGGCCCGGGGTCCCTTCACAGGCTCTGTCTGCCTCCATCGCCTGCATTCAAACTCTTCTTTGGAGATGTCCTTCAAGCTATCGGTCCGCCTGCCACATGGCAGACCTGGCTCGATCTCTGTGTTGGGGAGATCCCTTGAAGAAGGAAATGGCAACACATATTCTCTTGCCTGGAGAATCCCATGGACAGAGGAGACTGGCAGGCTACAGTCCATGGGGTCACAGAGAATCGGACATGACTGAGCGACTAACACTTTTTCACTTTCAAGCTGCTGGAATGACTACAGAGGGAATAAGAAGGTCCAGTCCTTCCACCTTAAGTCCTCAAGCGGGGACTTTGGGAAATAACTTAAGACGACAGGGTTCCCTGCAGGACTGGGTTGAGGCAATGGTCTACCTGTCTTTGCCTGAAATCACACCATTACTCAGACAGTTCCGCCTTCTCTTCTTTTAATAGTTCCTCCAATTCGTTATTGTTCCTTTTGTTCTTTTGGGTTTTCTGAAGTGAAGGCGTAATTCACATGTTTTTCTTCTTTTCGGTGTGATAACATTTAAGTGTATGAAGTTCCCTCCGAGTGCAGTTTTGGTGTGACACTGTGAGTTCTAATATAATGCAAATATAAGCATCATGTAGTTATAAATATTCTATTATTGACTTCTTCTTTGATCTAAAAGATAAATTGGAAGGCTGTTGTATAATGTGCAAGTGTTTAAGTTTCTATTTGGTTAAATAGAAATAGCTCTAAAAACATGTGTCCACATAAAAGCCTGCACATGAATGCTCATAGTAGCATTATTCATAATAACCAAAAAACCAACCACACAAATGTCCATCAACTGATGAATCAATAAACAAAATGTAGCATATCCATTCAATGGAATATTATTTGGCAATAGAAAGGAATGATGTACTGATATAGGATATGGATGAACCTTGAAAACTTCCTAACTGAAAGATGCCTGTCACAAATGACTCACCAACTATGGCTTTATTTATATGACATGTGAAAAAATAGGCAAATCCACAGAGACACAAAGTAGATGAGCGGTTGCCCAGGAGAGAGGTGGAGGGTACGGGGAGGGTCTGCTAATGGTAAAGAGTTTCTTTGGGGGGGACCAGAAAATGAAAGTGTTAGTTGCTCAGTCATGTCTGACTCTTTGCAACCCCATGAATGGTAGACCCCCCCAGGCTCCTCTAGCCATGGAATTCTCCAGGCAAGAATACTGGAGTGGGTAGCCGTTCCCTTCTTCAGGGGATCTTCCTGACCCATGGATTGAACTCAGGTCTCCTTCATTGAAGGGAGATTATTTACCATCTGAGCCACCAAGGGAAGGGGTGATGAAAATGTTTTGAGACCAAATGATGGTAATGGTTAAACAACTCTGTGAATATACTAAAAACCACTGAGTCATACATTTTAAGAATTAATTTTATGTACATGAATTATACATCAATAATACTTATTTTTAAAAAAAGATATAATGGTAGAACAAAATGCTTTAAAAAAAGTTTGCCCTATTCCCATAAACTATATCCGTAGGCTCCATATCCATTTAGCCTATGTTAATAAATTGGTTGCTCCTACAGGTGGCTGTATATGGTCACCCTGCTTATTTAACTTATATGCAGAGTATATCATGTGAAACGCTGGGCTGGAAGAAACTCAAGTTGGAATCAAGATTGCCAGGAGAAATATCGATAGCCTCAGATATGCAGATGACACCACCCTTATGGCAGAAAGTGAAGAGGAACTAAAAAGCCTCTTGATGAAAGTTTAAGAGGAGAATGAAAAAGTTGGCTTAAAGCTCAACATTCAGAAAACTAAGATCATGGCATCCAGTCCCATCACTTCATGGGAAATAGATGGGGAAACAGTGGAAACAGTGTCAGACTTTATTTTTGGGGGCTCCAAAATCACTGCAGATGGTGATTGCAGCCATGAAATTAAAAGACGCTTACTCCTTGGAAGGAAAGTTATGACCAACCTGGATAGCATATTTAAAAGCAGAGACATTACTTTGCCAACAAAAGTCCATCTAGTCAAGGCTATGGTTTTTCCAGTGGTCATGTACGGATGTGAGAGTTGGATGGTGAAGTGAGTGCCGAAGAATTGGTGGTTTTGAACTGTGGTGTTGGAATAGACTCTTGAGGGTCCCTTGGACTGCAAGGAGATCCAACCAGTCCATCCTAAAGGAGATCAGTCCTGGGTGTTCATTGGAAGGACTGATGCTGAAGCTGAAACTCCAATACTTTGGCCACCTCATGCGAAGAGTTGACTCATTGGAAAAGACCCTAATGCTGGGAAGGATTGGGGGCAGGAGGAGAAGGGGACGACATAGGATGAGATGGCTGGATGGCATCACCGACTCGATGGACATGAGTTTGAGTAAACTCCAGGAGTTGGTGATGGACAGGGAGGCCTGGTGTGCTGCAATTTATGGGGTTGCAAAGAGTCGGACACAACTGAGCGACTGAACTGAACTGAACAGGTGGCTCAGATGGTAGAGAATCCACCTGCAGGGCAGGAGACCTGGGTTTGATCCCTGGGTTGGGAAGATCCCCTGGAGGAGGGCATAGCAACCCACTCCAGTATTCTTGGCTGGAGAATCCCCATGGACAGAGGAGCCTGGTGGGCTACAGTCCATGGGGTCTCAAAGAGTTGGACATGACTGACTAAGCATAGCACATATCCATATCCATAAAAAATAGAGCAGTGGAAATTTTTTCTACTTTTTCTTGTTTATCTTTTCTATATACAGTAGTTTGTATCTGTTCATCCTCCTAATTTATCCCTCCCCACCCCTTGGAATTTTTTAGTGTAGCATGCATACATAAGTATACACTAATACACACACAACTTGATAAATTTTCTAATGATGAATGCACCAGTGAAACAGCTGTCTAGGTCAGGAGGTTAGCAGTACTCTGGGAGTCCCCTGAGGACTCCTCCCAGACACTCCTTGGAAGCATTTCTTTAAAGAATCCTCATCTCAAGGTCTACCTCTAGAAAACCCAACCTCAGACAATGTGGATACAAGGGTCCCTTTTCTCCCCCTCCCCCAAACACTCAGAAGCCATTTTTGAGGGAGCAAGAGACTAAACTTTTACCTGAAAGAAACATTATGAGAAATTGTACTGGAACTCTCCTTAATGATGAAGTAAAGCTGAAAAAGACTGAAACCGTCATTGATGAGTGGTCATGGCTGTCCCAGGGCTTGGGGACCACGGGAACAGTCAAAGCAGGCAGACAAGCAAAGCGCCTGCCTTCCCTGCCCGTCAGACACCGGGTAAGTCAGTCAGGCGACCCAACCAGGAGGCTCACCTAGTAGATCATGGAGCTAGGTAACTGGCAAGTAGCCAGGTCCATTGGAGGGGGTGATTCTCCATGGTCTTGCACTGTGATCCCAGAGAAGTCATTTACCCTCTCTTAGCCTGTGAGTCCTCAGCTAGAAATAAAGAGGGGGAATGCTGAATTCCATGTGGTTTTCACATCAAGGGAAGCTAATTATAACTGGTTCAAAGAACTTCCATTTGTTCACCAGAAAAGGCCCTTGGCTCATCCTTATAAGAGATCAAGTACAACACGGGTTCCAGCCATATAGGGTCTGGGATGAAGTCCCCTGTGACGGGCTTCCAGAGGGCAGGCAGCAGGGTCAAGTCTCCCTGCGGCCTTCAGCTGCCTGGGACCGTCAGGGTGAATTTGAGAGGGTACCTCATCCTTTATGGGAAAAATATGCTCTCCCCTTGACAATAAACAAATCCCCTAGCCTATGGAAAAGTCTTGGACATGGTCAGCTATAAGCCAAAAATTGAAGAGGACTGCTTTAAAAATCTGATCATCTGAGACACTGGGGTGAAGGGATTTAGGTAGAAAGGCCAGTGCTCATGAATATCATGCTGGTGAGAGTCTCCTGCAGCTGAGTGTTCAGTCCTGACAATTGTTAGATTCTCTAGGGTCGGAAAACCTACCTCAGCAGAGGAAGGAACTCGAAACTCCTCTGAGTGATACCGGAGATTGCTCGCGCTCTGGTTCTACATGCTCCTTCAAGGTCCTTTCCCACCAGTTCTGTTGGCGGTTGGGTCATTGGATGTTGCTCTGCTGCTTCCCCTAACCATCCCCTGGGTTTTTATACCTATTCTCTATTTTTGACTTTTTATACACTTTTATTCAATAATTCCTATTTCTGTTTAAGAGTCAACAGCCAGATGAGCTGGCTTTCCTCGACAGCTTCATCGGCTGCCGCAGGCTATGGGTCAACACCTCCCAGGGGCAGGCCTGGCAGTTTTGTGTCTCCCTCTGCTTCTGACAGAATCTGCCTTTTCAAGCCTTTCCTTGAGGACAGGGCTTGGCCTTCAGACATGGGGATTTCTCTGTCTTTTTAGAGAACATGCTTCGTTTTGAGAGAAAGAGGTGTGCCCTAGTGAATTCAGCCGTGGGAGGTCTCAGCAGTGCCTGGAAAGTCTGCCCCCATTCACTGCGTATCTGTTAATGTGCTCAGTAGGTAACGACCTAGAGGTGTTTCTGTTTATCTTTTCTCCTGAGTCACAGGGACAGAAACAGTGGCAGGGGACCAAGCATTTCACCAGAAGCACAGAAAATGTCATCAGTTCCCTCTCCCCACCCAGGTCTGTGACTCAAGGCAAGCTGTTTCTCATTATTCTTGGCAACCCACCTCCTCACCTCCCAGAATGAAAAAAAGGGAAGGTGAAAGTCACTCAGTCATGTCCGACTCTTTGCGACCCCACGGACTATACAGTCCATGTAATTCTCCAGGCCAGAATACTGTAGTGGGCAGCCTTGCCCTTCTCCAGAGGATCTTCCCAACCCAGGGATGGAACCCAGGTCTCCAGCACTGCACGTGGATTCTTTACCAGCTGAGACACCAGGGAAGCCCAGCGTGAGTTCCCTCAATTAGAAGATGCCCGAGTTCAGCGCTGACTGTGCTCCCCTGTCAGGAAACTCCTGTTCCTTCACCCTCCCTGAATGCCCAGTGTCCTCAGCTGGCTCTGCCCACTACCATTCAACACCGGCATCAGAGTTTACACTCCTCCCAAATAGCTGGAACCTGCGGAGTGAACATGCCCAGATTCCCCAACCATCCCGCCACCCTTCCATCAGTACCGAGAGGCATCCGTCTGCCAAATCAGAAGACCCCAGTCATTTCCAGAAAGAAACTGCCCTTCCTAATATGTGCAGACATTCCTGTTCTGGGTACAGTCCTGGGATATTTTTAATCCCTTGTTGAAAGTGAAGTCACTTCAGTTGTGGCTGACTCTTTGCAACCCATGGACTCCTCCGTCCGTGGGATTCTCCAGGCAAGAACAGTGGAGTGGGTTGCCATTTCCTTCTCCAGGGCACCTTCCCGACCCAGGGACTGAACCTGGTTCTCCCGCATTGCAGGCAGACTCTTTACTGTCTGAACCACCAGGAAGTTTCTTATCACTTGTTAATGGGGCAGAAAGTCAAACACATTACTAAGATGTCCCATGAAATAATTTGGACCATTGGAGAACCAGAATGGTCCAGTCAGGTTCAGTGTGGTGACATCCCGGTGCCTCTGCCCTGGGTAAGCAGTGAAGACAGAGGGTCATCCAGTCACGAATGTTCCAGGCCAGGGCTCTGGAAACCACTAGCTCCAGGCTCCAGGACTGGTCCTTCAGCGAGGAGGCCGCCAGCTGAACGCTGCTGCTGCTGCTAAGTCGCTTCAGCCGTGCCCCACTCTTTGCAACCCCATGAACTCCAGCCCGCTACGCTCCTCTATCCATGGGACTCTCTAGATAAGAATCCTGGAGAATTCAGTATGGCTGTGCCCTCCTCCAGGGGATCTTCCCAACCCAGGAATCAAACCTGCATCTGTTACATCTCCTGCCTTGGCAAACAGGTTCTTTACCACTAGCACCAGCTGGGACGCTCACCAGCTGAACCCCACTATATAAAAAGCCACACTTTGGCTGATGCTCGTTTTCAGGGCGTCCAGATTGGTAGGTAAAGAAGAGTGGTATGGAGGAAGAAATGGCAATCCACTCCAGCATTCTTGCCTGGAGAATCCCATGGACAGAGGAGCCTGGTGGGCTGTGGCCCACGGGATCACAAAGAATTGGACACGACTGAGCGTGCACAAACCACCACCATACACTTATGAAATGATCACCACAGTCAAGACAATGGTCCATAATCCCTCTCTCTTGTTCCCCTCAGCCTCCCATTCTATCCCTCAGACACAACAGAGCTGCTCTCTGCCCCTGTGGATTGGTTTGCATTTTCCATAGTTTTAGGTAAATGGTAACATCCAGTATACATTCTTTTTCTTGCCTAGCTTCTTTGTCTCTGCATGAGATTCACCTGTGTTATATGTATCAATAGTTAAATTTTTTATTGTTGAGTAGTATTCCACAATCATCCCCAAATGATCCCAAACGATTTACAAATGACTTCAGAAAAGATGCATAGAAAGAATATGAAAAAGTAAATGGAGCAAAATGTAAACGTTTTTGAAAATAGGCAAAGAATAGACGGGAGATCATTGAATCATTTTTTAAAAAAGGAAAAAAAAGCTTTATTGAGATCAAATTCACACACTGTATAATTTACCCTTTTAAAGTATACAATTCAACCTTTTTTAGGGAATTCCCTGGAGGTCCACGTTTAGGTCTTTGCACTTTTACAGGCTCCAAGGATTAGAACAAGGACATATTTGGGAGGGTCATTATTTTGCTCAGCACAATGTCTATTCACTGCTCATTTTAAAATTGTTTTCTGTCTATTTAATATTGAGTTGTTCTTTATATTATATATTATAAAATTATATGTTACCATATATTCTGAATACAAGTCTCTTATCAGATACATGTTTTGCATATCTTTTCTACCATCCCATGGTTGTCTTTCCACTTTCTTGATGGTGTCCTTTGAAGCACAAAAGTTTTAAATTCTAATGAAGTTCAATTTACCTACAAAAAAAAAAAAAAGAGTGGTAAACAGATGCCAGGAAGACTCACTTTATACCCTATCCGTTGGTGATTGCAGGATTCCAGGTATATCACTAAGCTTGATTTGGTTTGCTGAAGAATTCCGCTGACTTGAGCCCACAGGTTGAAAGATTTTAGTCCCTGCCTAGCAGCAGAAACAGCACAGGAAAAATCCAAAGCTACAGATAATAACTATTCCAGGATAGGTAACATGTTTGATTAGTTCTTTTCCGTTGGTGTTGTTCAGTCATTCAGTCGTGTCCAACTGTTTGTGACCCCATGGACTGCAGCACGCCAGGCCTCCCTGTCCATCACCAATGCCCAGAGTTTGCTCAAACCCATGTCCATTGAGTCAGTGATGCCATCCAATCATCTCATCCTCTGTCATCCCCTTCTCCTTCTGCCTTTAATCTTTCTCAGCATCAGGGTCTTTTCCAATGAGTCAGCTCTTCACATCAGGTGGCCAAAGTATTGGAGTTTCAGCTTCAGCATCAGTCCTTCCAATGAACACCCAGGACTGATCTCCTCTAAGATGGACTGGTTGGATCTCCTTGCAGTCCAAGGGACTCTCAAGAGTCTTCTCCAACACCACAGTTCAAAAGCATCAATTCTTTGGTGCTCAGCCTTCTTTATGGTCCAACTCTCACATCCGTACATGACAATGGGAAAAACCATAGCTTTCACTACATGGACCTTTGTCAGCAAAGTAATGCCTCTGCTTTTTAATATGCTGTCTAGGTCGGTCATAGCTTTTCTTCCAAGGAGCAAGCATCTTTTAATTTCATGGCTGCAGTCACCATCTGCAGTGATTTTGGAGCCCAAGAAAATAAAGTCTGTCACTGTTTCCACTGTTTCCCCATCTATTTCCCATGAAGTGATGGGACTGGATGCCATGATCTTAGTTTTCTGAATGTTGAGCTTTAAGCCAACTTTTTCACTCTCCTCTTTCACTTTCATCAAGAGGCTTTTTAGATCTTCTTCACTTTCTGCCATAACGGTGGTGTCATCTGCATGTTTGTGGTTATTGGTATTTCTCCTGGCAATCTTGATTCCAGCTTGTGCTTCATGCAGCCAAGCATTTCTCATGATGTACTCTGCATATAAGTTAAATAAGCAGGATGACAATGTACAGCCTTGACGTACTCCTTTCCTGATTTGGAACCAATTTGTTGTCCATGTCCAGTTCTAATTGTTGCTTCCTGACCTGCACACAGATTTCTCAGGAGGCAAGTAAGGTGGTCTGGTATTCCCATCTCTTGATGAATTTTCCACAATTTGTTGTGATCCACATAGTCAAAGGCTTTGGTGTAATCAAAGAAACAGAAGTAGATGTTTTTCTGGAACTTTCTTGCTTTTTCTATGATCCAACGGATGTTGGCAATTTGATGTCTGGTTCCTCTGCCTTTTCTAAATCCAGGTTGAACATCTGGAAGTTCATGGTTCATGTACTGCTGAAGCCTGGCTTGGAGAATTTTGAGCATTACTTTGCTAGCATGTGCTGCTTCTGCTGCTGCTGCTAAGTCGCTTCAGTCGTGTCCGACTCTGTGCGACCCCATAGACGGCATAGACCTCAAAGAGCCACGAGGCTCCCCTGTCCCTGGGATTCTCCAGGCAAGAACACTGGAGTGGGTTGCCATTTCCTTCTCCAACGCAGGAAAGTGAAAAGTGAAAGGGAAGTCGCTCAGTTGTGTCTGACTCTTAGCAACCCCATGGACTGCAGCCCACCAGGCTCCTCCATCCATGGGATTCTCCAGGCAAGAGTACTGGAGTGGGTGCCATTGCCTTCTCTGTGCTAGTGTGTGAGATGAGTGCAATTGTGCAGTAGTTTGAGCATTCTTTGGCATTGCCTTTCTTTGGTATTGGAATGAAAACTGACCTTTTCCAGTACTGTGGCAACTGCTGAGTTTTCCAAATTTGCTGGCATATTGAGTACAGCACTTTCACAGTGTCATCTTTTAGGATTTTCAGTAGCTCAGCTGGAATTCCATCACCTCCACTAGCTTTGTTCATAGTGATGCTTCCTAAGGCCCACTTGACTTCGAATTCCAGGATGTCTGGCTCTAGGTGAGTGGTCACACCATTCTGGTTATGTGGGTCATGAAGATCTTTTCTGTATAGTTCTGTGTATTCTTGCCACCTCTTCTTAATATCTTCTGCTTTTGTTAGGTCCATACCATTCTGTCCTTTATTGAGCCCATCTTTGCATGAAATGTCCCCTTGGTATCTCTAATTTACTTGCAGAGTTCTCTAGTCTTTCCCATTCTGTTGTTTTCCTCTATTTCTTTGCATTGTTCACTTGCTGAAGTGAAAGGCAAAGGAGAAAAGGAGATTTTATATTTATGCATACATATGTATGATCTCTAAATATCCATTGTGTTTGTATGTATATATGTATGTTTGTGTATATATGTGTGTGTGTATATGAAAGTGAAAGTCACTCAGTCATGTCCAACTCTTTGTGACCCCCATGGACTATAAATTCCATAGAATTCTCCAGGCAAGAATACTGGAGTGGGTAGCCTTTCCTTTCTCCAGGGGATCTTCCTAACCCAGGGATCAAACCCAGGTCTCCCGCATTACGGGTGGATTCTTTACCAGATAAGCCACGAGGAAAGCCCAAGAATACTTGAATGTGTAGCCTATCCCTCCTCCAGCTGATTTTCCCAACCCTGGAATCGAACCAGGGTCTCTTGCATTGCAGGCTAATTTGTTACAAACTGACCTATCAGGGAAGCCCATATATATATATATATATACTCAGTGTATATGTGTGCTAAGCTGCTTCAGTTGTGTCCAACTCTTTATGACCCTATGGACTGTAGCCCACAAGGCTCCTCTGTCCATGGAAGTCTCCAGGCAAGAACACTGGAGTGGGCTGCCATGCCCTCCTTCAGGCGATCTTCCCCACCCAGGGATTGAATCTGTGTCTCTTATGCCTCCCGAATTGGCAGGTGGGTTTTTTTTTTTACCACTAGCACCACCTGGGAAGTCCCAAGTGTAGAGTATATATGTATATATAAAATCAATATATTAATATATACATATGATCCGTATATGGGCTTCCCTGATGGCTCAGACAGTAAAGAATCTGCCTGCAATGCAAGAGACCTGGGTGTGATCCGTGGGTTGGGAAGATCCCCTGCAGAAGGGAATAGCTGCCCACTCTAGTATTCTTGCCTGGAGAATTCCATGGACAGAGGAGCCTTGTCTACAGTCCATAGGGTCACAGAGTTGGTCATGACTGAGCAACTAGCAAGATGCACACATGATCAGCATATATGAGGTATATTTAACTAGATTAATAAAATGATTATATGTGTGTATGTATTGTTTTTAACACTCCAGGTGATTCCAACGCACAGCCAGACTCCAGAATCATTGTTTAATTAAGTTTCTCTGAAAATCCCCACTCTGCCTCACCTTTGCTAGTGAGAATGTGAAGCAAATACACAAAATCCAAATGGTCGTAACAGTGGTTTCATTCAGAGAAGGTTAAATGAGCTGGAGTGGCTGAAGATTTGTGGTACAAGATCTAATTTCCCCTCTCTTTACAAATATTGATAATTTCTGAGAGTATCAGTTGTTTTTTTTTAAAGGTAAACAAAACTTTTCTTAGAGGACTCTCTGAAAATGACAACTGTTAAAACAATTTTAATCACTCTGGAAATATATTTTTAAAATTTATCTCTACCAAAAGTTGACAGTATTTTAATAAAAAAAAAATGTGTCTAATGTTTGACTTCCTGACAAGCCAGAGGATGTTATTTAGGGAATGGAGAGCAGAAACCTCCTCAAAGCATCTCAGCCAGAGAGCTTGCCCAACTACATAAAGCCAGGCTTTCTCCCTTGCACTTTTCCTCCTAAATAATAGCTTATCTTGGAGTGCCTCATTCATAAGCAGCAGTTCTCACTTGAAAGATTCACACTGGCTATAGCTCACGCAATGGAAGACTATGGCGTAATGAGAGCTGTTTTTTGCTTTGTTTTTAAATCTCTTTGTGCTTAAAAGTATCTCCTAGTGATAGCATCAAAGGAGACAGTTTGGAGAGAGTTTTCTTGTTTGCCGTTGAAGATAGTTGATGGATGAATAGTATGTATTCAAGAACCCATTTTAAAAGTTGTGTTTTGTAGATAGAATCCACAAATCAACTAGGTTTTAAGTTATATACTTTGGAGATATTTATCTTGTTGTAGCAATGATTCTCACAAACATTTTTTCCAGCCTTATTGAGATATAATTGGCATACAACATCATGTGTAAGTTTAAGGTATACAATGTGATGATTTGGTACATGGATATATTGTGAAATAATTACTGTAAAAAGGTTTGTTAACACTTGTATCAGCTCACATAGTTACCATTTATTTGTTTTTCTGCCTGGTGAGATTTACTCTCTTAGCAGCTTTCAAGTATATGACACAGTTAACTCCACATTGTTACTTATAACCACCATGCTGTACATTATATCCCCAGAATGTGTTCACCTTCTAACTGGAATCTGGAACCCTTCCATCAACATCTCCCCGTTTCACCCACCTCCCACCCCTGATAACCACTGTTCTACTCCGTTTCTGTGAGGCTGGCTTTTTTAGATTCCACATATATGAGAGAAGGCTTATTTTACTTAGTATAATGCCCTCAATGTCCAGCCATATGGACATGAAAGAGAGAATTTCCTTCTTTTTTGTGGTTAAATAATATACCATATATTCCTAATTCATCTATTTGTTGATGGACACTTGGCTTGTTTCCATGCCATGGCTATCATGAATAATGCTGCAATAAACATAGGAATGCAGATATCTCTTTGAGATAGTGATTTCATTTCCTTCAGATATATACCCAAAAGTGAGATTGCTGGATCGTATGGTAGTTAGTTCTATTTTTAATTTTTTCAGGAAACCACCATGCCATTTTCCATATGGGCTATACCAATTTAAATTCCTACCAACAGTGCAAAGGGTTCTCTTTTTCAAAAAGATTTTAAAAATCTCTTTGTTTGTTTAAGAAACTTCATTAAACCCCTTACATCATATATAAAAATTAATTCAAAATGGATCAAACACCTAAATTTAAGAACTGAAACCACAAAACTCATAGAACAAAACGTGGGAACAAATCTTCATGATTTTGTATTTGGGAATTTTTCTTACATATAACACCAAAGTACAGGCAACCACAACAAAAAATAGTGAAACTGGACTTCATTAAAATTAAAAAATTTTGTGCATCAAAGGACACTATCAAGAGAAGGACACTATCAAAAAGACAATTTACAGAATGAGAGAAAAATTTGGGAAGTCACATATGTGGTAAGGGTTTAATATCCAGAATAAATACAGAAGTCCTTCAACTCAGCAACAAAAAGACAATTCAACTTTTTTTAATGGGCAAAGAACTTCAGTGAACATCTCTCCAAAGAAAATATACAAATGGCCAATAAGTACATGAGAAGATTCTCAATATCTTTCGTCATTCAGTTCAGTTCAGGTCAGTCACTCAGTCGTATCTGACTCTTTGCGACCCCAGGAACCGCAGCACGCCAGGCCTCCCTGTCCATCACCAACTCCCGGAGTTTACTCAAACTCATGTCCATCGAGTCGGTGATGCCATCCAGCCATCTCATCCTCTGTCGTCCCCTTCTCCTCCTGCCCCCAATCCCTCCCAGCATCAGGGTCTTTTCCAATGAGTCAACTCTTTGCATGAGGTGGCCAAAGTATTGGAGTTTCAGCTTCAGGACTGAACACCCAGGACTGATCTCCTTTAGGATGGACTGGTTGGATCTCCTCGTCATTAGGTAAATGCAAATCAAAACCACTATAAGATATCACTTGAAATTTGTTAGGATGGTTGTTAATAATAGATAAATGAATGAGCAAACAGCAGAAAATAACAAGTATTAAGGATGCAGGGGAACTGAATCCTTATACATTGCAGGTGGGAATATAAAATCGTGCACACTGTGAAAAGCAGTTTAATGGTTCCTTAAAAAGCTAAATATAGAATTACTGTAAGACCCAAGAATTATTTTCCTAAGTATATGCCCCAAAAGAATTGGAAACAAGGACTCAAGTAGATATTTGCATGCCAGTGTTCATTGCAGCCTTATTTATAATAGCCAAAAAGTGTAAACAACTCAAGTGTCTCTTGACAGATGAATGGATAAACAAAATGTGATATATCCATATAATGGAATATGATTTAGTCACAAAAAGGAATTCTGGCATATGCTAAAGATGATGAAAGTTGAAAACATTATGCTAAGAAAATAAACCGAACACAAAAGGGAAAATATTGTGTGATTCCACTTATATGAAATGTCTAAAGTTCATAGAGACAGAAAGTTAGAGGTTATCAGATGCTGAAGGAGGGAGGCCTGGAGAGTTATTGCTCAATGGGTAGAGGATTTCTGTGTGGGGTTATGAAAAAATTTTGGAAATATACAGTGGTGATGGTTGTTCAACACTGTAAATATAATTAGTGCCACATGATTACTATAAAAATGGTTAAAATGGCAGAGTTCATCTTATGGATGTTTTACCACAACTAAAATAAGTTTTAAAAATCTGTGACACCAACTCTGTCGTCTATGGTCTTCTCTCAAGTTATAGTGTCAGATAAACGTCACTGAAATTAACGGGGAAGGAGAAGTGCCTTTTCATAAGCACAAGGAATGGATTACTAATTTATGCCAGAGATCTGATACAGACGCTATCGGTTTAAACATTACCACCAAGTGGCATGAGTTCACAGGACACTCAGGAGCCCACCCTGAATCTGGAGCAAGGCTTCACAGACCACTGATCTACAAGGAAATGTATTATAGAACATGTATGCCCTCATTCTAGAAAAACAGATTTCCTTTTCCCACCTGATTTAACTAAGTTTCTCCATCAGTTCAGTTCAGTTCAGTCACTCAGTTGTGTCCGACTCTTTGCGATCCCATGGACTGCAGCAGGCCAGGCCTCCCTGTCCATCACCAACTCCCGGAGCCTACTCAAACTCATGTTCATCACGTCGGTGATGCCATCCCTTAAAATAATCCCATTGTGTGTGGATTTATCATAGTTGAGATTAGTTTTTAAAAAGAAAATAAGCACAGAAGATAATGTGGTCTTTGAGTAAGAAAATCGATTTGTTATCATTCAGAACTTGTGTTTTACAGGAAAACCCCGTAAATTCTAACCCTCTCATGTTTCTGTATTCTGAATCACATAAAACAGATGATTTAGATATTGCCAAAGATTCCAGTAAAATTTTGGGAATACAGGTAACAGGTTTTTGAATCACTAGTCTTTATCCTAAGTATATATTTGAGCATGCAAAAAACAATATATTTAGGAGCCCATTAGAAATTTAGATGCAGACTCTCCTTTCATCTGATCATGTAGAAGTGGATTAATACAGATAATATGAACAGAGAAAGATAAAGCAATGCCATGTTGGATATTCAATAATCCATTACTCAAGGATAAAAGTTTTCTAATAGCCATTAAAAAGAAAATCAAAGAATATATAAATTTTAATTTAGCATAGCATTGCATCACATTACAGCTTATGGGAGGCTTCCAAAGCAACTAGCAACAGATGGATTCCTGGTCATTCACTAAGAATTTGGAAATGCCAAAGGTAAAGAAATTTGGACTGCTTCAAAAAGATTTTAAATAAAAGGAATATAAATTCCCCATAGTAAAACCCTTATGGAGAACCATTATGAATTCAGGCACTACTGAATAAAACTGCAGTTAAGAAAGCCAATTATTTTTATAGGGAAAATAAATTTTCCTATGATAATTCAGATAAAACTGGTAAATGGATAACTGCCTTAATAAAAAGGAGAGAGAAAGCTCAACATAACAGCAATTTATACAAAACAAGAAGTGATAATGAAGAAAGAGATAAGGGATATCTTTAAGGCATATTATGACAGTATGTAAATCTGAGAACCTGATAAGTGTGTTAGATTTAGAAAGGTTAGGGGAAAGAAATTGAAATCTTAAATTTCTTCTTAAATGAAAAGTTTTGGGTTTTTTTTTTTTTAATAATTTTATTTAGCTAGTTATTTTATTTGTGACTGTGCTGGATCTTAGTTGCTGGGCAGGCTTTTTTCTAGTTGTGATATGCAGGCTTCCCAAGGCGGTGGCCTCCCGCTGCAGGACAAGGCTCTAGGGCTTGCAGGCTTCAGTGGTCGCGGCTCCCAGGCTCTTGAGCACAGGCTCAATAACTGTGGTGCACGAGCTTTGATGCTCCGCAGCATGTGGGATCTTCCCGGCCAAGGGATCGTACCCGTGTCCCCTGCACTGGCAGGCGGATTCTTCACCACTGAGCCACCAGGGAAGCCCCTTAAATCAAAAGGTTTTTAAAGATGAAAGCTCTGCTTATCTTACAAGTGTGCAAGTATACCTCTGACTGGGGGCTTCCCTGGCAGCTCAGATGGTAGAGCCCACCTGCAATGCAGGAGACTTAGATTCAATCCCTGGGTTGGGAAGATTCCCCCTGCAATCCCTGCAGAAGGGAATGGCAACCCACTCCAGAATTCTTAGCTTCCCTGATGACTCAGATGGTAAACAATCTGCCTGGAATGCAGGAGAGGCAGGTTCAATCCCTGGGTCAGGAAGATCCCCTAAAGAAGGGAATAGCAACCCAGTCCAGGATTCTTGAGTGGAGAATTCCATGGACAGAGGAGGCTGGTGGGTTACAGTCCATGGGGTCAGAGTCAGACACCACTGAGTGACTAACACTTTCACACATTTTTCACCTTTTATTGAGACTTGAACCCACAGTCTTTTAATTAGGACCACTTACCTGTGTCTGGACTTACTGAGGTTCAAGTCCTTTGTGTTTCAGGGCAGAAAGAATTCAGTGAGACACAAAGTGATAGGTAAGTGATAGGTAATCCACCCAAGAAATGGATTCATTTAAAGATAAACACACTCTACAGACACAGTGTGGGGCCATCTCAGAAGCAGGGAAATAGGGCATGGTTTGTTTTTATGGACTGAGTAATTTTATAGGCTAATGAGTGGGACAGATTCCCTGATGCTGGGAAAGATTGAGGGTGGGAGGAGAAAGGGACGACAGAGGATGAGATGGTTGGATGGCATCACCCCCTCAATGGATATGAGTTTGAGCAAGCTCCAGGAGTTGGTGATGGCGAGGGACACCTGACATGCTGCATTCCATGTGGTCGCAAAGAGTCGGACGCAACTGAGTGACTGAACTGAACTGAACTGAACTGAGTGGGAGGATTATTCCAACTATTTTCGGGAGAAGGGGCAGAGATTTCCAGGAACTGGGCCACCACTCACTTTTCGCTCTTTGATCTCAGAACTGTCACAGCACCTGTAGGTGAGTTACTTAGCTTGCTGACGTGTTATCATGAGCATATATGAGGCTCAAGACCTACTGGAAGTTGACTTGTCCACCACCTTGGACCTATTTGATTCTAATCAGTTTATGCTGTCTCCTCAAGTTATGTCCTTCTTTTAAGGACTGTGCCCTGCCCCCTTCCCACCTGTTTCAGAATCACCTCCAAATTTGAGGAAGTCTAAGACAGGACCCACAATTTCCACTGACACATTTCAATGATACGGAGGACTCTATTCCATTTTGAAGTCACTGTATTTTACTGAATTGTTCCTAAATCAATTAAGAGGTGCTGTGAAAAAATCATTTACCTGCATTAGTCACAACTGTCTTAATTGTAAATGACAAAAACTCACTCCGGTGGCTTAAATCAACTAGCAGCCTAGGTTAGTTAGCATAGCTGGAAAAAGATACAGGCTTGGAGAAGCAGGAGCTGAGCTTAAGGACTGGTGGTCTGAGTTTACCACAGCCTGAGTTCTGTTCCCTTCTACTTTTGCCAGTCTCTGTTTGCCTCCAAAGTCTGCATCCATCTTCAGTTCAGTTCAGTTGCTCAGTCGTGTCCAACTCTTTGTGACCCCATGGACTGCAGCACGCCAGGCCTCCCTGTCCGTCACCAACTCCCATAGCTTGCTCAAACTCATGTCCATCTAGTCGGTGATGCCATCCAACTATCTCATCCTCTGTCGTCCCCTTCTCCTCCTGCCCTCAATCTTTCCCAGCATCAGGGTATTTTCCAATGAGTCAGCTCTTCACGTCAGGTGGCCAAAGTATTGGGGTTTCAGCTTCAGCATCAGTCCTTCCAATGAACAGTCAGGACTGATCTCCTCTAAGATGGACTGGTTGGATCTCCTTGCAGTCCAAGGGACTCTCAAGAGTCTTCTCCAACACCACAGTTCAAAAGCATCAATTCTTTGGTGCTCAGCTTTCTTTATAGTCCAACTCTCACATCCATACATGACTACTGGAAAAACCATAGCTTTGGCTAGACGGACCTTTGTCGACAAAGTAATGTCTCTGCTTTTTAATATGCTGTCTAGGTTGGTCATAACTTTCCTTCCAAGGAATAAGTGTGTTTTAATTTCATGGTTGTAGTCACCATCTGCAGTGATTTTGCAGCCCCAAAAAACAAAGTCTGACACTGTTTCCACTGTTTCCCCATCTATGTGCCATGAAGTGATGCCATGACCAGATGCCATGATCTTAGTTTTCTGAATGTTGAGCTTTAAGTCACCCATCTTTAAGCATCCATCTTCAGTTGGACAGTATAAAGTTAAGCTAGGATGAGCCAGGATGGAAGTAATTGGAAGCAAGATAGAGAATGAGAGGGAAAGAGTGTTTCTCTAGAAAGGGAGTTCCCATTTTCAAACTCCAAGACCCCCCAGAACCAAACCAGTTCCTGAAACTCTTCCTCTGGTTTGTTAGCTTGTTGTTTTTTTTTTTTTTTTTAAGAAATATTTTACTTATTTAGTTCTGTATTTTTGGCTATGCTGGGCTGTTTACTTTGGTTGCAGTGCAGGGGCTTTCTATAGCTGCATTTAGTGGGGCTCCTTTTTGTTACAGTGCGCAGGCTTCTCTCGGGCGGGGCCTGGGCTGAGGCCCACGGGCTGAGTTGCTCCTCAGCATGTGGAACCTCCCAGGGGAGGGATCGAGGTTGAACCCGTGTCCCCTGCCTGGCATAGGCTCTGCCGGCGTAGGCATCCTCAGACCAAGGAAGCTGGAAGGTGAGGGACCGGAAGAGTGGTTAAAACACTCCAAATACAGAGAAGAACAAAAGCAAAAACACAGGAGTTTGTGAGCCTAACATCTGCTGGAACGATGGGTTTTGCCTGAGATATAAGGTCTGGAGAGTGGGAATGATAGAGATTGAAGTTTTTTTCTTAAAGAATGTATACTCAAATAAAACTGAGTAATTTCACTGTATTATCCATATTTTTATGAGCATATACTACATTAGAGTCAGAAAACAAATTTTAAATTAAAGTATAATATTGTGAATCAGATATACCTATAGAGGTCTTTCTTTTCAGATTATTTTCCATTATAGGTTATTACAAGATGTTAAATATAGTTCCCTGTGTTATACAGTAGGTCCTTGTTGAGTATCTGTTTTATATATAGTAGTGTGTATGAAAGTGAATGTGAAGTCACTCAGTTGTGTCTGATTCTTTTCGACGCTATGGACTGTAGCCCACCAGGTTCCTCCATCCATGGGATTCTCCAGGCAAAAATACTGGAGTGGGTTGCCATTTCCTTCTCCAGGGATCTTCCCAACCCAGGGATCGTACTGAGGTCTCCCACATTGCATGCAGATGCTTTACCCTCTGAGCCACCAGGGAAGCCAGTAGTGTGTATATGTTAATCCAAAACTTCTAATTTATCCCGCTCCACTCCCCCCTTGTTAACCCGAGGTTTGTTTTCCATGTCTGTGAGTCTATTTCTAGAAAACAGCTTTTATACAGTTTGGTCAATAGGATCAAATATTGTAGAAGGTTAAAAAAGTGGGGAGGCCATTGGTCTTGACAGCTCGATGATCATTGATAACAGTTTTAGTAAAATAGTGACAGTAGAATATCTTTTATTATTATAAATATTCACACATAAAAATATTTAACCAATAGAACACTATCAAAACGGTTGGAGCTTTCAGTGTACTGCCTTCTAATAGCATTTCCCTTCCTTCCTGCAGGAGGTAGAGATTATTCAGAATGTTGTCCTCAAAGCCACTCTTTGGAGAGTTAAGCGAGCAGGTGGTAGAGGGAGGCGGGCCTGGGAGGCTCCTTCATGACGCGGTGGGAGAGTGGGGGAGAGTAAGAGAACAATAGCTTGAAGAGGATGCGGAGCAGAGAGAAGGTTTCAATGCAGAATAGAGCAGAAGGGAACAAGTTTCCAGCAGAAGTAAAGGCAGATAGAGATTAAGGATGCAAGAGAGATAGGAAGCTGTAACTAAGACAACTCACTGGCATTGGGGTAGAAATGTTTAAAACGGACACTTTGGAGTGGCATTCAGCTACATCACAGAATGATCCATTCTGGTCACTAAGATAAATCCATTCATTGAATTTGATGCATTTATTTTCCTTGTCCTTTATGTATTCCTTCAGATAAAACACATGCTAACATGAGCATACATCTTTTTCAAGCAGACAAATCCCATTGGAAATTTTGTAAGAGCAAATAAATGGTTAAAACTCAACAAAACACTAGCAGAACAGAAAAAAGGATGTTGCTGCAGTTCCTTGAAGTGAACCCTCTAAAACAGAACATTTCTTCTTTTTTATTTTAAATAGTGCCACATGCACAAATCAATTTGTGGTTCCATTTTTACATTATTATTGAAAATGAATAAAAGAGCTCCTTGACTGTTCAAGATGTTACTCTATTTTTCTCAACAAGATTATGCAATAATATCCAAATTGTAACCAACAGATTGAGTTGGGTTATGGAACAAATTATTCATAGAGATAGGACTCGCTTCATAAAAGGTAGACTCTCATGAAACAATGTGAGCAGGGTCTGACTATTATTAGTTGCGCCCCAAATATTTCATTCCCAATCTGATGATAGTGAAATATACTAAACTAGCTTTTGATAGTATTAAAAATTGCTACATGCTTTGGAATGATTTTAAAGGATTTGGTCTCTAGAAACCATTTACAATTCAGTTGGTATGCCTCCTGAAGGCATATATCTTTGCAGGCATTTGTTAAAACTAATCAGCATTAACCTGCATTCTTTATTTAAAGGATACATTTCAAAAGAACAGCATGTATACTATCTATGGTGAAACAGATCACCAGCCCAGGTGGGATGCATGAGACAAATGCTCCAGCCTGGTGCACTGGGAAGACCCAGAGGAATCGGGTGGAGAGGGAGGTGGGAGGGGGGATCGGGATGGGGAATAAGTGTAAATCTATGGCTGATTCATATCAATGTATGACAAAACCCACTGAAATGTTGTGAAGTAATTAGCCTCCAACTAATAAAAAAATTAAAAAAAAAAAAATAAAGGATAGGGCGATCCAGAATAACATCTGTCTCTGTAACTATATTTTCTAGCAATTGCTTTTGTACATGTTTTAGCCAAATAATAAAGTATTATGAACTCAAGCAGCTTCTAATTTTTTATTGCTGAAAATTATTTACCACTGAAGTTATTTTGAATTTTCTTTCATCTAAAAAAACCCATAAACAGTATGTTTTGGTCTCTGAGAAATATTACACAGACATATATATATATATATATTTGAATCTCAATATTTTGTGATTAGAAAAATAAAGTCACAGAAAAGTTCCACAAATTTTCTTTCACACTGATTCCTTTATTAATTAGACAGTGAATAGTATTCATATATAATACAGAAAAGTTCCACAAATTTTCTTTCACACTGACTCCTTTATTAATTAGACAGTGAATAGTATTCATATATAATTTTCATAACTGGTAAAAAAAACAAATTTTCGTGTGTAGAGTAATATTATTACCATCATCTTGGTAAACAGTTAGGACATATTTTCAGAAGAGAAATGAAAGACCTTCTCTAAGGACTATCATTGCTCTTGGATAGGTTATTTAACCTCTGAGCTTACACTGGTGCCCATAAATGGCTAGCTTATCTAGAGCTGTCAGTCACACACTTGTAGGTTCTATGCATAGTCCCACTGACAGATCATCACACTTACAGGAAAAACCCAGTCATCACTAACCAGCATGCCAACTGGGCAAGGACCTACTGTACTATTTGATAGTTTGAACCACGTCCTTTGACAAAGATAACAATTAAATTAAAAAGAAGTAAAAATTTAAACTCTGGATTAGAAGAGAAACTCATCTCTAACTGTGGTCCGTGTATCCATCTTGGAAAGCAAAACCCATCCTTTCAAAGAGTTGTTACAGAGGCATTGAAAGGTTAAAAATGGGATGCTGAGGAAACCTAGAGGAAATATCAGGAAAAACTACCACCTTGAGGGCTGGGAAAACAAATCCGAAGAGGTGGTGTCACTGTTACAGAACCTAAAAGTTCTGTGGGGTGGGAAGGGACACACTCATGGAGCTGATTTTGGCACCAGTATCTCAGGAGGATCACAGCCGGTTGGACACTAGAAGGTGCAGAAGGCTGGAAGGCAGTGAGGATGGGGTGCTGGGGAGGGACTGGCAGGGGACAGTGGATGGGTGGGAAGCGAGGGGTGTGGGGGGGGGGCCTTCCAGCCCCGTGGCTGCGGCATATCCTGAGGGGAGGCTGTCTCCCGGCCCTGGGAAGGTCATCGAGAGCTGGAGGATGGAGCCGCAGCTGTTCCCTCCTGCTGGACGGACGCAGACCTGAGCTGGAGAGCAGGAGCGGGAGCATTATTTCCTACTCCCGCCTTGGCGTGTATACGGTCTCATCCATGCCTCCTACGGGTAGAATCCATCCGGAAGGGGGCTGGAAGATGAAGGCATGGAGTCTCAGTCACCATATCATGGAGCAACCCATAGGTAGAGGTGTTTGGGCTGAGGAAAAAATAGGCAAAGAACTGGCCAGCTAGCTGTGAGTATTTCACAGTGAAGGTATGTTTTTGCCATCAAAAGTATCAGGAAAGTCTCACGGGCTCTGGGGAGACAGGTTAGGAGACATTTCTCCCTAGGATTCTTGTGTTTCTACACATCTCATGAGCAGAAGTACTTAAAATGAGTTATCCATTATTTTTTTCAAGAATGATCATGTAACATATAGCTTTGGAAGATAGAGATAGTGTGTCTCTCTGGAATAGAGGGAAAGCTTGTTTGCTGTCCATTATAATAAAGATATTATTTTCCCCAAGGCAAATGTTGGAAAAGCTTGCATGAGGAAAGGAGATTATAAAAGAGTAAGGTTTCCTCAGCGGTGACACAAACCTGCTGCATAGGCGTGACCCTGGTATATTCTGTATCACCCTCGTGAAACTGTAGGAGCACGAGGATCCTGACTGTGAAGCTCACCCTACTTGTTATGCCAGGGGCAATAAACGCCTTTGTCTCTAATCCAGGGGTCCTGGGTCTTCTGTCAATGTCCATGCAGCAGGCTAACCTAATTGCTGACAAGTAGGATAAAACCCTGGATCCTACACAGTTGAGAGAAGGTTCCATTTATTTCTACAGACATATACTATGATACTACTGCTTAACCAACTTTCACAGACATGTCCAGGGTACATGAGATGAGCGCTCTTAGCCCTCAAGCTGTTCATAGTGTAGAAGAGAAGGGATGTTCTCCAGCAACATCTCCATCTCCATCACCACCTCCATCGCCAACCATGACACCTCCGTCACCATCACCTCCATCACCAGTCATCACCATCTCCATCACCACCTCCATCACCAACCATGACACACCTCCGTCACCATCACCTCCATCACCAGTCATCACCATCTCCATCACCACCTCTATCACCAACCATGACACCTCCATCACCAGTCATCACCATCTCCATCACCACCTCCATCACCAACTATGACACCTCCATCACCATCACCTCCATCACCAGTCATCACCATCTCCATCACCAACCATGACACCTCCATCACCATCACCTCCATCACCAGTCATCACCATCTCCATCACCACCTCCATCACCAACCATGACACACCTCCGTCACCATCACCTCCATCACCAGTCATCACCATCTCCATCACCACCTCCATCACCAACCATGACACACCTCCGTCACCATCACCTCCATCACCAGTCATCACCATCTCCATCACCACCTCCATCACCAACCATGACACCTTTCCCACCACCATTACCACCCCATCATTGTCACCACCTCTATCACCTTCACCATCACCACCACCAGAGCTTCTATCCCACAGAAACTCAGCAGAGTAGAAAAGCTGATGTGAGTTAGTACCTTGAGTCCATCTGCCTTCAGTCTTCCTAAATATTGCTAACCAACTTCATCTGCCATTGTCTCCTTTCTTATGGTTTCTGACATTTACGTTTACTCTTTGCTGTACCTTTGGTGGGGTTTTAGAAAGGGAAAACCATCAGAAGTCTTCAACATGCTGTATTCAAACAACAGTCTGTGAACTTTCACTTTCTATCTGATGTGTTAGATATCTTTTTGTTTATACATATATATATGCCAGTGAACTCTCAACTTCAGGATGCTGCCTTGTAACAGGAGACCTGCTTTGATGTCACTTCAGGGATGTGAATGGTGTATACATCTTCACTGATAAAATCTTCCTTCAATACCTTTATTCCCTTTAGAGGAAAATGCTTTCATCTGTTAACCATAATTAATATTGACGTGCAATACTAGATTTTGGATCTTTCTGATAGGAAGAAAAACCGGAGGCCTCCATTTAGGATACTAAGTGATGATTTGCAAAGGAGTATCTCCTAGAGAAAAGGATTTGGGCTAGGATTTGAAAATATGACCAACTTCCTTTACAATTTAACTTCAGGCCAGCAGAATATTTTTTCACTGAGCTGAGGTGTGCATCTCTACAAGTCTCTAACTTCCCAGGAAATAAATAATGTATTAAACCCAATCATCTCACTGAAGCTTCAGTTAGCTGTCAGCCATCTTTGTAATGAAGAGACAAAGCACAGATTTTGCATCTTCTGCCAATTAAACGGGATTAGTTTACCTTTCCACCAGCTTAAACAAAACAGCAAGCCAATGGTCCTCCTAGGACTAAGCAAGTAAGAAAAGAGTGCCCTAATCAATGTTACTGCCAGGCTTAATAGTTTTCTGATATTTGGTCTAAATTTTATTGCTGTCAGTTGAGTATCTCTTTTTAAGTGATTCTGTTTGCCTCTCAATTACGGGCATATGTTTTATGTAATATATGTCCTTGTGGCAGAAGGGTAAGGGGGCACTGAGCATATCGTTGGTTATTTAGTTTTTCTCTTTATTACAATCAATGATTTCCTTATGATTTCTCTGTTAGACTAAGCATTTATTAGGTTTTCTATTTTGAGTTTGGTGGTATCCGGGCTGCTGGCCCCTTATCCCCATGTTCAGTATTTTCCTCCCATCTGATGAGAAAGTCAGTCTTTTCATCAAGGTGTTTTCAAGATCATTTTTATGTTTTTGTTTAACATGGCTCAAAGAGCAACCCCCCCCCCAAATTAAGATACAGGTGCTGATTAAAACACATAGCTGTCTGCTTCCCTGCATATTGGCCTGGTGCCTGGGAGGATCACACACCAGCAGGTGGGTAGGATTGTGGCTGATACACCTGACATGAGAATGGACTACAATGAAACCCAGGCTGCACTCCAGTAAAAATCAAGATCTTAGTCTTTGACTAAATCACTTCAGATCAAGGCTCTATTATGGCAGAACTAACTAATGGTTTCAAAATTAAAATTGAGAAGGACGTCAGTGTCATTGTGCTGTTCCCACATATTTAAGGAGTTTTAGAGAGATGGTACTGTGAAGATGGAGGAGGAAAGGAAAACTCCTGTGGTTGATGAACTGCAAAGAGCTAATGGCTTCATATCTCTACTCTCCTTTGCCACAGCCCTCTGTAGTGCCTCTTCAGTCTGACCCTGGCTAGGTAAGGTAGCTTGCCCAAGCCATGTTACCAAATACGTACAAGCAGAAACTTGAAAACTGCTTACGTGTCTTAATGTGTACTCCTGTAACTCAACCTCCAGCAAGAGAAAATGAGACAGGAATCCTGCTGGTAGATGAGAGAAAAATGCTCAGTCACCCTGAAACAGCACAGGGCTACGGAGCCTTCCTGGGATACACCACGGCGTGTCCTCCACCTGCTTCTTGTTGGCAGAAAAATTGTTGCCTCCTCCTAAGCCTTCATAGTTTTGAAGAACAAATTTCATCAGAGAAGTGAGAAAATGTAGAGACAAAGGAAAACACTCAAGCAAGACAAAATAATAATAGTTTGGCCACTAAAGTCACGGATCTTCGGGTCCTCCTCAAGGGCTGTAGATAATATTCTAGGACACATCCTTGAGCTGTTCTGAGGACACTGAGATCCCCACCAGCTGGAAGAAGTTAATTGACTGCTGACCACAAGCACACAGATCCCAGACCAGTTGGAACAAGAAGGTTGTTGATGTTGACTCCTGACCACCAAGCAATCAGAAGAATGCACACAAACTGATTACACAACTCTCGCCTTCACCCTTTCTTTAATAACTTTTCCGTAAAAGCCATTGGGGAGTTTGGGCCTTTTGTGCATTAGCTCCCCAAACTCCTTGCTTTTGTTGTTGTTCAGTCACTAAGTCACGTCAAACTCTTGGTGACCCCATGGACTACAGCACTGCCAGGCTTCCCTGTCCTCCACTATCTCCCTGAGTTTGCTCAAAGTTGTGTCCATCAAGTCAGTGATGCCATCCAGCCATCTCATGCTCTGTGGTCCCCGTCTCCTCTTGCCCTCAGGCTCTCCAAGCATCAGGGTCTTTTCCAATGAGTCAGTTCTTCGCATCAGGTGGGCAAAGTATTGGAGTTTCAGCTTCAGCATCAGTCCTTCCACTGAACATTCAGGGTTGATTTCCTTTAGGATGGACTGGTTGGATCTCCTTGCAGTCCAAGGGACTCTCAGGCGTCTTCTCCAACACCACAGTTCAAAAGCATCAATTCCTCAGCACTCAGCCTTCTTTATGGTCCAACTCTCACACCTATAAATGGCTACTGGAAAAACCATTGCTTTGACTATACACACCTTTGTCAGCAAAGTGATGTCTCTGCTTTTTAATAAGCCGTCTAGGTTTGTCATGGTTTTTCTTCTAAGAAGCAAACAACTTTTAGTTTCATGGTTGCAGTCACCATCTGCAGTGATTTGGGAGCCCAGAAAAATAAAATATGCCACTGTTTCCATTTTTCCCCCTTCTATTTGCCCTGAAGTGATGGGACCAGATGCCATGACCTTAGTTTTCTGAAGGTTGGGTTTAAGTCAGCTTTTTCACTCTCCTCTTTCACCTTCATCAAGAGGCTCTTTAGTTCCTCTTCACTTTCTGCATATCTGAGGTTGTTATTTCTCCTGGCAATCTTGATTCCAGTTTGTGATTCATCCAGTCTTGCTTGGCACCTGTGATAAATGCCACACTGTCTTTCATCACAACCCAGTGTCAACAGATTTGGTTTTACTGCACGTGGGCGAGCAGACCCAAGTTTAGTTCGGCAACAACCTGCTATCTGATGAGTCCAGTCTGGACCAGGTGAACTACATACCAAGCCCAATCCAAATGACTGAACCACGGCCTAAGGAGCTAAATAAATGTCAGTTAATTTAAGCCACTTATATTTGAGGTGCTGCCACTGAGCATTACCATGGTAATTAATAACTAATACTACCACTCTTCGTCAAGGCTATGGTTTTTCCAGTGGTCATGAATGGATGTGAGAGTTGGACTATAAAGAAAGCTGAGTGCCGAAGAATTGATGCTTTTGAACTGTGGTGTTGGAAAAGACTCTTGAGAGTCCCTTGGACTGCAAGGAGATCCAACCAGTCCATCCTAAAGGAGATCAGTCCTGGCTGTTCATTGGAAGGATTGATGCTGAAGCTGCAACTCCAATGCTTTGGCCACCTGATGTGAAGAGCTGACTCATTTGAAAAGACCCTGATGCTGGGAAAGATTGAGGGCAGGAGGAGAAGGGGATGACAGAGGATGAGATGGTTGGATGGCATCACCAACTCAATGGACATGGGTTTGGGAGGACTCCGGGAGTTGGTGATGTGTGCTGTGGTTCATGGGGTTGCAAAGAGTCGGACACCACTGAGTGACTAAACTAAACTGATCTACCACTCTTCAAAGCAACAAACGTTCATTGAAAGCCTAGTAGGCTCTTTGGTGATGTAAAGTTGAGTAAGGCCTAGACCTTGAAGTGCTTCTACACTAGTAAGAGACAGACTTTGTAAACCGTCATGTAAGTGTGTGTGTGTGTGAAGTCGCTCAGTCGTGTCTGACTCTTTGCAACCCTGTGGACTATAGAGTACAAGGTTCCTCCATCCGTGGGATTCTCTAGGCAAGAATACTGGAGTGGGTTGCAATTTCCTTCTCCAGGGGATCTTCCTGATCCAGGGATCGAACCCTTGTCTCCCGCATTGCAGGCAGACGCTTTAACCTCTGAGCCATCAGGGAAGTAGTGTTAAATACAAGCACACAGATCTTACTGTGAAAGCATTACTCAGTTTCAATGATTAGAAAGAATGCTTACAACATGAAAATTTATTGCAAGTGAACACACGTGTATACATACATTCTCACGCATAGTAAGGGACATAGAATCAGGGATACCCACTCAGACTCATGTAGTGAAATGGGTGTTTCCTGGTTTGATGCCTAGGGTTCATAAGGTTCATGGATCTGCCCACTTGGTGCAGGGGAGAGGACTCTCCGACATCCTGCGTCCCTATCGGGAAGTTACTTGGCATATCACTGGAAGGAAGTAAAATACCACTCACTTCCTCAAGGTTTGTGTGAAACTGTAAATAACAAGAGGAAGTGTTGCAGGATGGGGGACCCATTCCAGGGCCCAAGAGTGGGCTCTCGTCTAACACTAGGAATGAATTATCCAAGGAGACACGTGCTGACAAAGCAGGAGACTTCACTGAGAAGGGGCCCTGGGTGAGGGCAGCTGGGTGAGGGACCCCGGGAGGACGGCTCTGCACCTGGCTCACGGTCTCGGGTTTATGGTGAGGGGATTCACTTCCGGGTCGTCTGTGGCCGATCATTCTGACTCAGGGTCCTGGTGGCGCCCTCATCGCCCAGCCAACATGGATTCCAGCGAGGAGGATTCTGGGAGTTGGTAGGATATGGGGTGTCTTCTTCTGACTTTTCCCAAATTCTTCCAGTTGGTGGTTGACTTGTGAGTATCTCCTGTCATAAGATAACTCATGCAAATAGTTACTATGGTGCCTGGCCTGGGTGGGTGGTTTCAGCCAGTGTTTACCCCAACAAAAGGGCACAGAACCAGCTGGCTGGAGAATACAGAACAGTCCAATTAGAAAGGAGAGCCGAAGCATCTTTGTCTAGCACCTTGCTACTCAATGTGTAGTCTGAGGACCGGCAGTATCAGCTGGGCCTAGGAACTCATCATAAGTGTAGATTTCAAGTCCCACCCCAGGCATACTGAATCAGAAGTTCATTAAAACAAGGATCCTGGGTGATTCTTGTGTACATTAAAGTTTGAGAAGCAAATGATTGTGAGGGAGTTTATTCAAGTACAGGGGCAAGTGCAAACTTTGGTCTTTTATGGAGTGTATTTTAATATGTAATGAAGAGAAAATAAATATTATTTCAAAAAACAAAAGTAAGAAAAACACTGTATAATTGATATACCATCAAACAAAACTGAAAGAGGCTATTTCATTTTTTCAAACTGAGAGATGAGACCTCCCAGAGGACTGTGAAATCAATTTAAATCTATGTTTCTTAACCCTAGCTGCAGGTTAGAATCACAGAAGTTGCTTTTTAAGAGTCTCCAGACCCAGGTTCTGCCCCAGACCAATTAAATCACAGTCTTCAGCAGTGGGAATGGAAAGGGAGAGGGAATAAAGTGTACACCCAGGCATCAGGATTTTAAAGCTCCCTAAGTGAT
Source organism: Cervus canadensis (assembly GCF_019320065.1). Classification (NCBI taxonomy): domain Eukaryota; kingdom Metazoa; phylum Chordata; class Mammalia; order Artiodactyla; family Cervidae; genus Cervus; species Cervus canadensis. The sequence continues at coordinate 31,371,152 of NC_057392.1, read as the reverse complement.
CTTAGGGCTTCCCACATGGCCACTAGTGGCAAGGAACCCGGATGCCAATGCAGGAGACATAAAGAGATGTGGGTTCTGTCCCCAGGTTGGGAAGATCCTTGGAGGAAGACATGGAAACCCACTCCAGGATTCTTGCCTGGAGAATCCTATGAACAGAGGAGCCTGATGGGATACAGTCCATGGGGTCACAAAGAGTTGAACATAATTGAAATGACTTAGGACATATGTACACAAGTGACCTTAATGTACAGCTAAATTTGAGAGTCTTACTTTGAGAAACACTGACAAAGAAGGTCCCAAGTAACAGTTCTTCTCATAACTAACATAGAAGAGTGACATGAAATAGGACAGAATGGAATGGAATAGGAAAGAAAATGCCAGTGTTTCACATACAGTCAGGGTATTATTTAGAGTCATTTTTGCTCAGTGTGTATATGTGTGAGACTATATGTGAAATGGATTATACTATAAAATACTTTTCTGAGAGTCACTACCAAGAAAATTTTTAAACTACTATTTTAGAGTGAACATTAAATAAATACATATGCTCAGATGGAGAAACATTCACAAACAAAGGTCTTAATTTTTTTTAAAAAGTTACATCCTGGCACATATGCAGGCAAAACAAAAATAGGTTAGAGACTCCCCTGGTGGTCCAGTGGCTAAGAATTCACCTACCAATACAGGGATGATGAGTTCCATCCCTGGTCTGGGAAGATTTGACACGCCAAAGGTCAAGTAAGCCCATGCACTGCAACTGCTGAAGTCCACACTCCCTAGAACTCATGCTCTGAAATGAAGAGTAGCTCCCACTTCCCACAACTAGAAAAATCCCGGGACTGACTTGACAGACATGAGTTTGAGCAAGCTCCGGGAGTTGGTGATTGACAGGGAGGCCTGGCGTGCTGCAGTCTGGGGTCGCAGGAAGTCGGACATGACTGAGCGACTGAACTGAATTGAAGCAATGAAGACTCAGTGCAGCCAAAAAGAAACAAATAAACAGGTTAGGACACAAGAATCACCTGTAGACCTTGACTAGACAGAAAACAGAGGAATGTGGAATGCACTGCACACAGACCATGCACTCATGCCCTCTCTAAATGTGGAGGAAAATATACACTGTGAACTTCCAACAGTGAAAAATCACTCACATCATAGCTTACATGCAGTAAATCATTTCCACGTACTGTTAGAGAGATATTTGAAGCAGGCAGGCAGTGAAATTTAGGAGACTAAACCACAAAGAGAACACTCCTCATAACAACAGTTCTCAGCTTTGGGTCCCTCTTGAAAGTCTGTTAAGAACAAAGAGACTTCTTTTATAAAAATACACAGATTCTGCTACACACAAAATTTTTCATGAAGATAAAGCCTAAACCCATGAACAGACTACTTTTTCACAGTGTTGATCTCCCAATTAAGAGTCCCTAAAAGAATGTGGTTTAAGAAAGCTTATTATGTAGGTGTGCTAAAAATTAATCAAATATCCATTAATTGATGACAACTTGATATGCAGAGATTTCATCTCACAGAATTAATAAAGCAGGGAACAGATTTAGCATATGAAGACTTGCTGTAATCAAAGGTGAGGTCCCTACAGTCCAGTTCTAAGGTTCTGCTAGTGATGCAGTTCACCTTGCTTGTGTTACATCAGTTCAGTTCAGTTCAGACACTCAGTCGTATCTGACTCTTTGAGACCCCACGAATTGCAGCACACCAGTCCTCCCTGTCCATCACCAACTCCTGTAACTTACTCAAACTCATGTCCATTGAGTCGGTGATGCCATCCAACCATCTCATCCTCTGTCGCCCCCTTCTCCTCCTGCCTTCAATCTTTCCCAGCATCAGGGTCTTCTCAAATGAGTCAGTTCTTCACATCGGGTGGCCAAAGTATTACAATTTCAGCTTCAGCATCAGACCTTCCGATGAATATTCAGGACTGATCTTTAGGATGGACTGGTTGGATCTCCTTGCAGTCCAAGGGACTCTCAAGAGTCTTCTCCAACACCACAGTTCAAAAGCATCAATTCTTCAGCACTCAGCTTTCTTTATAGTCCAACTCTCACATCCATATATGACTACTGGAAAAACTATAGCTTTGACTAAAGGGAACTTTGTCAGCAAAGTTATGTCTCTGCTTTTTAATATGCTGTCTAGGTTGGTCATAGCTTTTCTTCCAAGGAGCAAGTGTCTTTTACTTTCATGGCTGCAGTCACCATCTGCAGTGATTTTGGAGCCAAAGAAAATAAAATTTGTCACTGTTTTATTTGTTTCCCCATCTATTTGCCATGAAGTGGTGGGACCAGATGCCATGATCTTAGTTTTCTGAATGTTGACTTTTAAGCCAGCTTTTTCACTCTCCTCTTTCCTTTTCATCAAGAGGCTCTTTAGTTCTTCACTTTCTGCCATAAGGGTGGTGTCATCTGCATATTTGAGGTTATTGGTATTTCTCCCGGCAATCTTGATTTCAGCTTGTGCTTCATTCAGCCCAGCGTTTCTCATGATGTACTCTGCATATAATTTAAATAAAAAGAGTGACAGTATACAGCCTTGATGTACTCCTTTCCCAATTTGGAACCAGTCTATTGTTCCATGTCCAGTTCTAACTGTTGCTTCTTGACCTGCATACAGATTTCTCAGGAGGCAGGTAAGGTGGTCTGGTATTCCCATCTCTTGAAGAAGTCTTCCTCTCTGTCTTCTTTTTCTCTTCCAGTTTTACTCTTTATTTAATTTTTTTATTGTGGTAAAATATGCTGCACTGTGCTTAGTCACTCAGTCTTGTCCGACTCTTTGTTATCCAATGGACTGTAGCCCACCAAGCTCCTCTGTCCATGGAACTCTCCAGGCAAGAATACTGGAGTGGGTTACCATGCCCTATTCCAGGGGATCTTCCCAACCCAGGGATCGAGCCCAGATCTCCTGCATTGCAGGCGGATTCTTTACCATCTGAGCCACGAGGGAAGCCCAAGAATACTGAGGTAGGTAGCCTATCCCTTCTCCAGGGGAACTTCCTGACCCAGAAATTGAACCCAGGTCTCCTGCATCACAGGCAGATTCTTTACCAGCTGAGCTACCCAGGAAGCCTGTGGTAAAATATACTTTAATATAAAATTCACCATTTAGCATGAAATCTACACTCTTCTAAGTGTCCAGTTCAATAGTGCTAAGTACATCCTTATTATTTCATTGTGAAATCTCCACAACTCTTTCATCCTGTAAAACTAAAACTCCATATTAAGAATGCCCCGTCCCTCAGCCTCTGACAACCACAATTCTATCTTCTATCTTTTCGACCTTTTGTCTAGAATTTAATGACTCTAGGGACCTCATATAAGTGAAATCATACAATATTTGTTTTTTTTTTGTGATTGGCTTATTTCACTTAGCATAATATCCTCAAAGTTCATCTGTCTTGTACATATGTCAAAAGTTCCTCTTTCACGCTGAATATTCATTTTAAATATATACCACATTTTATTAATCTCTTCATCTATAGATGTACACTTGGGTTGCTTCCACGTATTCACCACTGTGAATAATGCTGCTGCTTTAATCATTTAAAAGTTTGTTGTCAAGTTCACCCCAGAGAGAATCCAGGAAGAACCTTTATTTGGGAGTCTGGAGTAATCCTAAAATGAAAGAAAGCACTTTCTGTCAGCTATCATCAAGGATGAAAAGAAGTGCAAACCTCAGATTTATCTTGCCACACAATAATTTGAGGGCAGAATGCTCTGTTCTCACAGAGAAGAGCTGATTATAAAGTGTCTCTCTTTTTTCTGACTATAAAAATAATACCTGATTACGAAAATAATATATGTTCACTGCAGAAAATTTTGAAACCTCAAAAGGGATATAGAAGACTATTAAAATTGTCCATAAATAGTCAGACAACAAATATCCAGTATATTCAATATAGTGGTTTTCTTCTAGTTTTGCCTGCAATATTATATAAATTTATATAAAAGCCATGTAGTATATACATTGCTATTGCTAAGTCACTTCAGTCGTGTCCGACTCTTAGCGATCCCATGGACGGCAGCCTACCAGGCTCCTCCATCCATGGGAATTTCCAGGCAAGAGTACTGGAGTGGGGTGCCATTGCCTTCTCCGTAGTATATACATAGCCATATGCAATTTTTAAAAACCAACTAGAATCATAATGCATATAATTTTGTATCCCTTTTCCTTTTACAATACCATATTGCATTGTTAGTGTTTTCTCAAGTTACTAAAATTCTTTGAAATGTGTATATAAAATTCCATTTCATGGATATATCATCACAAATAATTTCCCTATTTTTTTTGTTTTTGATTGAAGTATGTGTTGTTCAGTTGCTCAATAGTATCTGACTCTTTGCAACCCCATGGACTGCAGCACACCAGTGTCCATATCCTTCACTATTTCCCAGAGCCTGCTCAGACTCACATCCATTGAGTTGGTGATGCCATCCAAACACCTAATCCTCTGTTGTCCCCTTTTCTCCCTGCCCTCAGTCTTTCCCAGCATCAGGGGCTTTTCCTGCGAAGTCAGTTCTTCGCCTAAGGTGGCCAAAGTATTGGAGTTTCAGCTTCAGCATCAGTCCTTCCAATGAATATTCAGGGTTGATTCCATTTAAAATCGACTGGTTTGATCTTGCAGCCCAAGGGACTCTCAAGAATATTCTCCAGCACCACGGTTTGAAAGCATCAGTTCTTCAGCACTCAGCCTTCTTTATGGTCCAACTCTCACATCCATACATGACTACTGGAAAAACCATAGCTTTGACTATGTGAACCTTTGTCAGCAAAGTGATGTCTCTGCTTTTTAATACACTGTCTAGGTTGGTCATAGCTTTTCTTCCAAGGAGCAAGCATCTTTTAATTTCATGGCTGTAGTCACCATCTGCAGTGATTTTGAAGCCCAGGAAAATAAAGTCTGTCACTGTTTCCATTGTTTTCCCATCTATTTGCTATGAAGTGATGAGACCAGATGCCATGATCTTAGTTTTTTGAATATTGAGTTTTATCCCTGCTTTTTCACTCTCCTCTTTCACCTTCTTCAAGAGGCTCTTTAGTTCTTCTTCACTTTCTGCATAAGGGTGGTGTCATCTGCATATCTGAGGTTATTGATATTTCTCCCAGCAATCTTGATTCCAGCTTGTGCTTCATCCAGCCCAGCATTTCTCATGATGTTCTCTGCATCTAAATAAGCAGGGTAACAATATACAGCCTTGATGTACTCCTTTCCCAATTTGGAACCAGTCTGCTGTCCCATGTCCAGTTCTAATTTTTGCCTCTTGACCTGCATACAGGTTTCTCAGGAGACAGGTAAGGTGATTTGGTATTCCCATTTCTTTAAGAACTTTCTAGTTTGTTGTGATCCACACAGTCAAAGGCTTTAGTGTAGTCAATAAAGAAGAAGTCGATGTTTTTCTGGAATTCACTTTGCTTTTTCTATGATCCAACAGATGTTGACAATTTGATCTCTGGCTCCTCTGCCTTTTCTAAATTGCATTACAAGCCTAAATGCAACTAAATCAAGGCAGATTGTTATTTTGATATACCTGAATTCACTTTATTAAGAAACATCTTATGTTAGCTTTGGCTTTTGATCCTATTATGTGTATGCATGCTAAGTCACTTCAGTCATGTCCGACTCTTTGCAACTCTACAGACTGTAGCCTTCCAGGATTATCTATCTGTCCATGGAATTCTCCAGACAAGAATACTGGAGTGGGTTGCCATGTCCTCCTCCAGAGGATCTTCCCGACCCAGGGATCAAACCCAAGTCTCTTATGTCTCCTGAATTGGCAGGTGGGTTCTTTACCGCTAGTGCCACTTGGGAAGCCCTTGATCCTATTGCATAAGCAAAATTGTGTGTTAACCTTTCTTAAGTCTTGTTATCAAAGTTACATTAGTTTCATAAAATTGTTTGGAAACTTTTCCAATAAATTTTCTATCTTATTTGCTCTTACATCCACTTTTTATAAAAACTAATATTTCTTTACCTTTGTCTCTTTTTTCAAAGAAGCACATCATGAATTTACCAATTCTTTTTGTTTATTAATCTCTGCTTTTACCTTTATCAATTCCGTGGTTCAGTCTTTCTCCAGTTTCTCTGCTTGAGTTTTTTTTCTTTTTCTTTTGGAGATTTTCTAAATGAACAATAATACACTTACACAGAGATGTACAAATATATTTATAAAGCTTGAATATTATCATCCAAGTCAATTCCATTTGCCTCTTGTAAGAAGGAAGAAAATAGTCAAATTGAACATTGTTCTATGGATAGTTGAGAAGGCACAGCTTCCATTTGTGGAGCAGAAATTCTGATGTATATATGTTAATTAATCTTAATAATTACACATTTCAAAATATATTTGTATATATTCTTCAAATTATTTTAGAACTATTTTGGTTGCAAGTGAGAAATTCCACATGAACATTCTTAGAAGAAAAGAAAATTCATTGGCTATACTGAATGGAATTCCTTTACTGGCAACCAAAAAATTTCTAAATTCACTATAAGGCATTCTAGGAAGACTTCTCAGTCTGTCTTCAATGTTTCTGGTGTATTTTTTTTTTTTTGCCAACTTTGCCCTTTACTCACTTCTGTGTAGATTTTAATTCTGTGTATGTATTTTGGGTTTTTGTACATTGTTTTTTTTCTCATTTCAATCAGTTTTCTCCCATTTGTATCTTTATGTCAGATGTCATTTCAGTTCTCTTCACAAAGAAATCATGTCCTTGGGTGTCTTTTTTACTATTTCCAGCAAATATGTTACTAAATTTTTATGTAGTTCTTAGCGACTACTTTTTTCCATAAACAGGAACTTCCTTTGAATATTGAAAAGTGGTATTCCTTTGCCATATGCTACAGCATTTTTATGTATCCAGAATTTCTTCTGTCTGACCATGTTGGAATTTGTAGAACACTATTGTCTGAAACCTGGATTTTTCTTTTTTTTTTTTTTGGGACAGATGTCTTTTATTGGTCTGACCGGCGTGACCAGCAGTAGGGCCCTGGAAGAACTCCCCTATCTGTCTTGGCTCCCATCTTCCCTTCCCTGGAGTTCATGATTCAACCACAGGGGAGAAGGGTAGCAGGCAGAGCCAGGATAAAACATAGAAGGATGAGATTTGAAAGGGGCTCCAGGCCATGCATAAAACATAAGGTTACTAGACCATCCAGATAAAATGTCCCTCAGGCAGAGCAGTTTCCCTACACAGGCTCCTCGCCAGGAATGGCAGGGATCAGAAAGAAGAGGTTCCTGAGAGGCTGCCTACTGTGCCCTTCGCACCATCAGCATCTCCCGGATATTGTCCTCAGCTTCCTTCACACTCCACTCCAGATAGGATTTTTTTCTGTTCCAATTCTTTAATTTATTCTTCTGCTATCTTCTGTTTCTCTAACAGCTGATTATGAATTGCTTCCTTGGACTGAAGAATAAACATTCTTCCTACACCTTCATACATGTTAGTCTCATCTACCAAAGTCATAATCTCTGTATCTGTAAGATGTGCATGCTTTTTCGTTCTGTTCAGCTGTTCAATCTGTACGTCTGCAAGTTTTCACCTTCTGCTGAGTGTCAATAACTTTGGCTTGAAGCTCTGTGAAGGCCTTCTTCAACTCCAGATCCACGGGAGCCGCCATCTTGCTTCTCTGCTGCGCCTGTGCAGTGGGAGAAGCCCGGAAAGAGTGAAACCTGGATTTTTCAATAGACTGAATGAATGTCCTTGACTACCTTTAAGCCTAAATATAAAGGTCAAGTTAACCTGCAAGTCTCTAACACAGTGCATATTGATCAGGGAAAGTACCATTCCAGAAGGATAATTTCATAATGTGGGGAGGGAGCTTAGTTTGGTAGGCAGGCAGGCAGAAGAATATCCCTTCCAAAGATGCCCATGCCCTAATCCTTGGGATTTCTGAATTTATTACATTAAAAGGCAAAAAAAAAAAAAAAAAAAACAAAACCAGATACAATGATGGTAAAGGTCCTTGAGATGGAGAGATTATCCAGGGTTATGTTTAAAAGCAGAGAATCATTCCATCTTTCCAAGCAATAGTCAGAGAGGGATATGACGATTGAGGGACCAGAAGGATTTACACAGCAAGGACTCAAACTGTTGTTACTGACTGCTCCTTGGAAGGAAAGCTAGGACAGACCTAGACAGCACATCAAACAGCGGAGACATCACTGCCAACAAAGTCCATATAGTCACAGCTATGGGTTTTCCCAGTAGTCATGTATGGTATGAGAGTTGGACCACAGAGAAGGCTGAGCGCCAAAGAACTGATGCTTTCAAACTGTGCTAGAGAAGACTCTTGAGAGTCCGTTGGACTGCAAGGAGATCTAACAGTCAACCCTAAAGGAAATTGACTCTGAATATTCATTGGAAGGACTGTTGCTGTTGCTGAAGTTGAAGCCCAATACTTTGACCACCTGATGCAAAGTGCTGACTCACTGGAAAAGACCCTGTTGCTAGGAAAACTGAGGGCAGGAGAAAGGGGCGATAGAGGATGAGATGGTTGGATGGCATCAGTGACTCAGTGGACATGAGTTTGATCTCACTCTGGGAGGTTGTGAAGGACCAGGAAGCCTGGCAGTGCTGCAGTCCATGTGGTCACTAAGAGTCGAACACAACTCAGCGATTGAACAACAACAAAAGCAAGGATTATGGGGAGCTAATGTTCAAAAGGCCCAAACTCCCCTGGCGTGCTGCAATCCATGGGGTGGCAGACAGTCAGACAAGACATAGCAACTGACCCACAGCAACAACTGTATATATATATATATATATATATATATATATATATATATATATATATATATATATATATATGTGGGCTTGGCAGGCCACTGTCCATGCACAAAGAGTCAGACATGACTGAGTGCCCACACACACACACACACACACACACACACACATATACTTTGCTGTTCAACAGAAATTAACAAAATATTGTAAATCAAATATGCCTCAATAAAATTTCAAAAAAGATTCATTCCATCATCATCATCAATAAAACAGTTGAAATTTCACCTGGGCTTTAGTCACTATTCCTCTCAATTTAAGTCTACAGGCCCCTTGTCATTCTTTTTCCTTTTCTCTGTCTTTATGAGCCTTTTAACAGGAATTTTTAAGTCAGCCTATCACACATCTCTGGACAGTGCCTTTGTGAATCCAAATTATAGACTGCTTTTAAAGGCAATATTTTAATATAAGATATAGAAATTAAATTTGAGAACAGTCTTATATACCAAGTTTAGCTCTACTCCAGTGTTTCAGGGATGCATTTTTTTCATGTCTTAAGGCATATATAAATAAAGTGATAATTGGATGTCAGGAGTTGTCTACAAATGTGACTCTTTTTATGACACTACAGAATTTGGAAGGGATAGCATTATATCTGAAGGAATAGGATTATGTCCTTTAAGTATCTTTGATAGAATAGTATTTCAACTTATGGTGTTTTAATGTGAATTTTAAATTCAATTTAATGTCTAGTTAATTAATTAAATACAGTATAACATCCAATATTCTTCAGATGAGCCAAGTTAAATGGCAAGCTGCATGTTATTCCATATTAATCATTTTTAACAACTAAACAATAGTTAAAAACAGGTGATCTTTGAAAGATATGTGAGTTAGAAAATAAATAGAAGCATGATATGTCAATTCACCAGCTTCATGAGGCCAACTCATTTATAAGGAATTAGATTCCAATGAAGACTCATCAGTTAAAGATAACTTCTGAAATTTGAAACAAAAGCACAGGAATGATATATTGGCACTATCCATAATATATCTAAGAAATGTTTCTTTTCATTGGAATACAACACTGTGGCAATTCGGAATGAAAATTACTCTATTCAGTCACCTATTAAACATTTGGTCGTATTATGCTGTACATTACTTGAGGCTTCATCCGTAAGATAAAATTCCCAAAGTAATTTTTCTAACTGAGTCTATAACTCTTTCATCACCCTCATCCCTGAATATGCATGACTTCCCATTACTGTTTATAGTTAGGACTTCTGTCTTTGCAGTATATGGGCACAAAAAGCTATGTTATATTTGCCGTGGGAACTATAATTTTTAAGGCCCCTGTGCTTGTAAAATCTTTACCTTTATTATATTACTGTGATGTAGATTTTGGATTTTATAGAGGATTGCATATCGAGGGAGCACAGTGTTGTACCAATGAATGGTCGGAACTGTTAGTTACATGACTTTGTGGCTTGTTAAAGCAACAGTTGGGGAGCTCATTCATGTCACAGGCAATTGACCAGCTTCTGAGGTTGGCTTCCTTGTGCTTACCTTCATTCACGACTATCCATTTTTCACTCTTTCCTTGTGTTAGAATTACCTCCCACTAGAGTCAGCAGAGTGTATTTCCACACTGTGTTGACAGTGGACTCAACCCTACGGCTTGCCTTAGTCAATATAACATGGAAAGGAGTGCTGGTGTGCCAGTTTTGAGCAAAAGCCTTAAGAATTATTGAATGTTCTACTTGTTCTTCTTGTAATTTTGCCACCCTCATGACCAGAACATAAACTGTGTGCCCCTGTGTAGCTGCTGGTCTCAGAATGAAGATGTGTGAATAGACCTGAATCCAGCCCAAGGTTTGGAGTCCAGCATAGCCAAGCTTGGTCAAGCCCAGCCCAAGCGAGAGCATGTGAACCACAACCAATCTGCAATTCCTACATGAGAAAAAGAAATACTTTTGTAAATCATTGAGATATTGGAGTTGTTTGATATGTAGCACTGTTGCAACAATGGCTAATTAATGCCTCTTCCATTGTTGATGGTTCTCATCATTTGTCTTCCTGTGTGTGTGCTTAGGGCTTTTGGCTGGCTGTCCAAATGGATGGAATCCACTGAAGCATGCCAAGGACTACAAGAGACATTTTTGCTGGGAATTCCCAAGCTAGAAAGAGATGTTGCATACCTTTAGTGTTCATATTTCAGTCATCATTTTGAAGGGCTTCTAGAGGGACATTCAGCCTAAAAAGATGGTGATTTGGCATTCAACTATTCTGTTGATGAGTTGTAAGTCACCCATTCCGATTGTAAGGACTTTGGTGAAATACTCTTCCTTTTCCAAAATGCATCTGGTGTATTTACATATTTGAGCAAATATCTGGACTTTCTCATTGGATTAGCATGTGAACCTAACTGAGCTTCTTCATTTGAGTGAACCAAGTGCTCATATCATATATACACCAAGGCCTGCTGGTGGTGAACAGACTTTAGGAGAACCCCCAGTTATCCCTGCCTCCTGACACCTGTGTCCTGTGTAATACCCTCCCTTTAAGTGTGGAAGGGACTTGTCACATGTTTCTAACAAAAGACATATGGTAAAGGTTATGGAATACCACTTACATGGTTGTTGCATAGGTTTGTGACATCTGCTTGCTAGGACACCCTCTCTTGCTGACTCCGATAAATCAAGCTGCTATGTGATGAGCTGCCCTTTGAAGAGGCCCACCTGGCAAGGAACTGAACTCAGGCAGCAAACACGTGAGCCTAGAAACAGATCTTTCCCTAGTGAAGCCTTGAGGGGAGACCAAAACCTCTGCCAACACCTTGATTTGCAAATGGGTGAGAGATCCCAGAGAACCTAGGAAAACCACTCACAGACTCGGGACCTACAGAAGCTGTGAGATTATGAAAGTTTGTTGTTCTAAGCAGCTATGTTTGTGGTAATTTGTTACACTGCAATAAGATGAATAGAACACTGTTCAACCACGTAGCAAGATGATGATTTCCATAATGTGATACAGATTTACTTTTATTCACAGCAAGCATTTATTGAATACCTGCCAGATGCGAAGCACATAAAATACTGCCAATACAGAGGTGAGTAAGACATACTGTTTGTCCTCGAGGAGCTCACGGTTGAAGCAAGGTCAGACATCCAAATATCTGGTCATCACACAAGGCACAAACAGCATAACAGGAATATGAACTAAATGATACAAGTCATGTTGCTTATTGACGCTTTTCTTGGCATATTCTAAGCCTGCACCTGGAAAAAAAAAAAAAAGAAAGGGTCCTGTATGGAATACAGATACCATAAAAGCATGTTGAAAGGTGTTACTATGGAACCATCTGCATGGACCTGACCAACTACAGGTAATCCAATGGGCATCATTGCTATCACAGAGGACAAAGGCTTCAAAGAAATGGCCTTATATGATTGTGATCCTGATTCCTTCCACAAAACAATTGAAAATCAGCACTGATTATCTCCCTCCTATAAGTTCTTTCTCCTTGTAGGATAATATTTTGGGATATGGTCCTTTCAAAGTAACAAAGTTAAGACCTTACTTTTTAGTGCTATGCCATTTAGGCATATCAGTGGATATATCATAGATACTGGGGCAGTACAATAAAAATATCTTTGATTTTTGATGTCCAAAGTCCAAAATTTGCTGTTTTGTGCATGCAAACAATGAATTCAAATCATTATGGTTTATCTAGAATAATTAGCTCTTTCTACAAACTGCAGATGTTCTTTTTCTGATCAAGACTCCAAATATAAAATAAAAAATAATATCTATTTTTAATTGCATCATTAAGTAGCTTACTTAACAATGGATTATCTCAACTGATGCTCACAACCACCTGATAAATTAAAGACTATTATTATCCCTGTCTCACAGATGAACCTGAGGTCACAGCACTGAGAGGTTTAAGCTGCTTGGTTGAGAACACATTGTGATCAGGTAAGGAGAATGGGGTTTCAACCTGAACTGTTCTACTCCTGGTCCTATGCACTTAACCTCTGTCTATACTGCTTCCTAATGCCTCTGACTGCTCTGGGATTTTTAAGGGCAACTTTGAGCATCAGTTCAATTCAATTGCTCAGTCATGTCCGACTCTTTGAGACCCCATGGACTGCAGCATGGCAGGCCTCCCTGTCCATCACCAACTCCCAGAGTTTACTCAGACTCACGTCCATCAACTTGGTGATGCCATCCAACCATCTCATCCTCTGTCACCCCCTTCTCCTCCTGTCTTCAATCTTTCCCAGCATCAGTGTCTTTTCCAATGAGTCAGCTCTTCCCATCAGGTGGCCAAAGTATTGGAGTTTCAGCTTCAACATCAGTCCTTCCAATGAACACTCAGGACTTTGAGCATGGGAGATAAAAAGCATAATGCTGCAAACATAGGCCTTGCAGTCTCAAAGTAGTTGATGTTCCAAATAGATCCATAAATGTTGACATTGTTCCCTCCAAGGGCGTGTACATTGATCTACTTGTGTTTTAGCATTTTATCCAGACAGTCTTTCATGAGATTATCCCCATAACAATTTAGTTAACAGAATACAACATTACATATTATATCAGGTATGCAGCTTTCAAAAAGAGATTTTAAAAATTCAGTGACTTCAATAAGGTAGAAGTATCTTTACCTCTGAATTAAAGGTCAAGGGTTAGTCAAGGCTGGGGAGGCAGCGCTCTGTGAACAACTCAAGGATGCAATTTCCTTCCATTTTACTGCTCTGCCCCTTGAAGGTTGGGTCAGCATCCCATCTGTGTGCCAGCTGGCATGAATGGAGAAGAGGCAGTTTAGGGTAAGGTACTTCCTTTAAGCAAGTATTGTGCAAATTGTACATATTGTCACCTGTAGGCTCCACGATGAAAACAAAGTCACATGGCCAAACCCAGCCACAAGGCAGCATGGGAAATGTAGTCTTCAGACAGGTGGCCATGCTGCTGCTGCTGGTAAGTCGCTTCAGTCGAGTCCGACTCTGTGTGACCCCATAGATGGCAGCCCACCAGGCTCCCCCATCCCTGGGATTCTCCAGGCAAGAACACTGGAGTGGGTTGCCATTTCCTTCTCCAATGCATGAAAGTGAAAAGTGAAAGTGAAGTCGCTCAGTTGTGTCCCACTCTCCGCGACCCCATGGACTGCAGCCTACCAGGCTCCACCGTCCATGGGATTTTCTAGGCAAGAGTACTGGAGTGGGGTGCCATTGCCTTCTCCGAAGGTGGCCATGAGCCTAGCTAAAACTCAACTCCAGTGAAAGAAGAGGAAAATAAATTTGGAAGGGAAGGGGAACCAGCCGCTTACCATACATAGGTATGTAGACCCTACATATAAATCAGTTTCTGGTTTCTGCATTGGGGGGCGTGTGTGTGTAGGCTCTCTGTTGAATAATATCTATGATTAGAATGCAAGTTAAAATGACTTTAAAGCTTGATATCTGATCAATTATTTTGTGCCTGCTGATAATACTGCCTCTTTAATAACAGGGTTAGTAAATGGATAGTTGCTTTATATTAGGTGAGCACATTCTGAAATTATATATAAGATTTGTTGAGTACTGGAAGGAATGCTGTGAGCATGGATTGTTGGGTCACCAAGTATCCCTCTCCCAATCTGACAAATGTATGTGTATGCCTGTGTTCAGTCATGTCCCATTCTTTTCGATCCCATGGACTGTAGCCCACCAAGCTCCTTTGTCCATGGGATTTTCCAGACAAGACTTCTGGAATGGGTTGCCATTTCCTACTCCAGGGGACCCAGGGACCGAAAGTGTGTCTTTTGTATCACCTGCATTGTCAGACAGATTCTTTACCACTGTGCCACCTGGGAAACCCTAATCCGACAAATAGCCATGAGCTTCCCTGTTCCTCCCCTTGTGGTTGTCGGTGGGTGAGGGGGATACTTCACAAATGCCTTCTAAGGAAAGCTACCTTAAGTAGTTCTCTCCGCATGGGACTACTCAGGCTTGGTACTACCTTGGTGAAGATTCCATCTGATGACCTCAGCCCTGGGGCCCCAGTAACATTGTTGCCATAATCTTGGCTCTCTGTGCACTAATGCTGAATAGAAATATGGATGCAGTGTTTTGGGGGAGAAAGAAAGAGAAGCTTTATTTCTTTGCCTGGTAAAGAAGGAACAAGCCTACTAGCACCTCAAGAACTGTGTCCCACCCCTTCCCTGGGGAATTAACAGAGGTTTAATAGTTGGTGCTCATGGTTTGGGGTAGGTGATAATGATCAAAGTAATGAAGGTCTTACTTTATTCCTCTTGCTGCAGAGTTTTGAGACTGCCACTACTGGCATCAGGCAACTTGGTGACTCGGTCTGTTGTCTCTGGGGTTATTGGCCCGTGACCGTCCTTCTGAAAGGAAGAATTCTATAGGAGATTGTTACAAGGGAGTGTGGGGGAATGTGAACAGCAGGTGCAGGGTATAACTCACATAGAGTCAGAGCATGATTAAGGAATTTTGTGAAAGACAAGCCTTGCTAGTGCACCGTGAATTGGTAGTAGTTAAAATAAAACTAGGATTGCTTAACTCTTTCAGGCCTGTTGATGCTGTTTCTCCAGCCTGTTCATTGTTTCCTTATTTTCCTTGTTTATCAGAAAAGTCTCATTTCTAGTTTAGAAAGAAGTCTCATTTCTATTTTTGCTGCAACAGCATGACGTGTGTCTTCCTGTTTGTCATCTGAGACTAGAAATGGTTTCTAGCCTGATCAGACCCTGACTGACGAGATGTCCTACACCATTGGGTTTTTTATAATTCTGCTGCTGCTGCTAAGTCGCTTCAGTCGTGTCTGACTCTGTGCGACCCCAGAGACGGAAGCCCATCAGGCTCCCCCGTCCCTGGGATTCTCCAGGCAAGAACACTGGAGTGGGTTGCCATTTCCTTCTCCAATGCATGAAACGGAAAAGAGAAAGTGAAGTCGCTCAGTCGTGTCAGACTCTTAGCGACCCCATGGACTGCAGCCCACCAGGCTCCTCCGTCCATGGGATTTTCCAGGCAAGAGTACTGGAGTGGGGTGCCATTGCCTTCTCCGTTTTATAATTCTAGCTATGATCAAAGACTAACTAGTTGCCTTTTAATTCCAATTCTCAATTCTCTTAGAAAAGAGAAACTGATTGGCTTTGTTTGTTTCAGGTTCTTGATGGGGATTCGAGGTGGGGAGAAGGGAGAGGTGATTGAAGGTTAGTTGGAAATATTTATTAAAAACTACATGAACAGCCCCCACAGTATCTGCTATAGGAACACATGGGGAGGGGGAGACTCAAATGGCCCATGTTTAGTAATTTTTATTATTAACATAACAATCTTTATTATATTCTCAATTATGTTTGTACTCAAAGTAACTGTTAATCTTTCTTATTTTCTTAATAGTGAAAGGCTTTAAGGATGTTGTTATCCCTGCCTGGGGTTAGCTGCATTTTAACAGTGGGTCTGGGAGATGGAAAGGTTTTAAAAAAAAATGTAAATTACCAGAGAATGAGAGAAGTTAGTTGTTTTTGAGCTGATTCGTATCTCTGACCTGTAGCTCTAGCCTGAGGGTGGGCCAGGTGAAATCCTAGAATGGGGGTAGGTTTCAGTTCAGGCCCTCAGGGAGGGAGACACCAAGATGGGAGTGGATGTACAGAAATTTGAGAGAATACCAGTGAAGGATAAAAGGAAGGAAGCAGGGGCAGGGGGAGAGACCATGACAATGCAGGTATGACACCTGTGAAAGTTCAAAGGGAAGGAAGGAAAGCTTAATTAAGAAAGCCCCAAGACTGCAGGCAGTTCTTTTTTTTTTTTTTTTTCATTTATTTTTATTAGTTGGAGGCTAATTATTTTACAATATTGTAGTGGTTTTTTGCCATACACTGACATGAATCAGCCATGGATTTACATGTGTTCCCCATCCCGATACCCCCTCCCACCTCCCTCCCCATCCCATCCCTCTGGGTCTTCCCAGTGCACCAGCCCTGAGCACTTGTCTCATGCATCCAACCTGGACTGGCGATCTGTTTCACACTTGATAGTATATTTGTTTCAATGCTATTCTCTCAGAACATCCCACCCTCGCCTTCTCCCACAGAGTCCAAAAGTCTGTTCTGTACTTCTGTGTCTCTTTTTCTGTTTTGCATATAGGGTTCTCGTCTTTTTAAATTCCATATATATGCGTTAGTATACTGTATTGGTCTTTATCCTTCTGACTTACTTCACTCTGTATAAGGGGCTCCAGCTTCATCCATCTCATTAGAACTGATTCAAATGAATTCTTTTTAATGGCTGAGTAATATTCCATGGTGTATATGTACCACAGCTTCCTTAACCATTCGTCTGCTGATGGGCATCTAGGTTGCTTCCATGTCCTGGCTATTATAAACAGTGCTGCGATGAACATTGGGGTGCACGTGTCTCTTTCAGATCTGGTTTCCTCGGTGTGTATGCTCAGGTGTGGGATTGCTGGGTCATATGGCAGTTCTATTTCCAGTTTTTTAAGGAATCTCCACACTGTTCTCCATAGCAGCTGTACTAGTTTGCATTCCCACCAACAGTGTAAGAGGGTTCCCTTTTCTCCACACCCTCTCCAGCATTTATTGCTTGTAGACTTTTGGATAGCAGCCATCCTGACTGGCGTGTAATGGTACCTCATTGTGGTTTTAATTTGCATTTCTCTGATAATGAGTGATGTTGAGCATCTTTTCATGTGTTTGTTAGCCATCTGTATGTCTTCTTTGGAGAAATGTCTGTTTAGTTCTTTGGCCCATTTTTTGATTGGGTCATTTATTTTTCTGGAATTGAGCTGCAGGAGTTGCTTGTATATTTTTGAGATTAATCCTTTGTCTGTTGCTTTGTTTACTATTATTTTCTCCCATTCTGAAGGCTGTCTTTTCACCTTGCTTACAGTTTCCTTTGTTGTGTGCAGGCAGTTCTGAGACAGTTTGGCCAGACCCGTTGGGAATCCTTGAGCCAAAGCTGCCCATTAGAGGAAACCTGCCTTAGCCCAGGGGGAGTGTGGTCTCATGTACACAATGAGGGATTCGAGGTCAGAGAGAGTCTTATCTAAGTCATAGGGGGGAAGGATTGTTCTTTGCTATAAGCCATTTCCCAGAATACAATCAGGTGGGGGGATTTCCTAATAGTCTCTCTTTTCCGTGAGTACAGGTTCTGGTAAATTTCAATGTTGTCACTGCAAAGCCTGTTTTTAAGGCCTAGACTTGGAACAGACTTTTTTTTTAAATTGTTGAAAGCAGTGACAGGTCCAGCCCACATCCAAGAGGAGATTACACAAGAGCTTGACTCTTAGGGAGGCATGGTTCTGTGTGGGCCACCAAAATAACAGTGTTCCTCAGATGAACCTTGGACTAGATACAGTGAAATGTTACTGGCATATCTGAGGTGGCAGCTGCAATTGTTGGGTGGGATCCATCCACAGGTGTATCCACTGGTAGGTGCAGAGAAGAGCCCATTAACATTGCAAACACATGAGAGTAGGCTGTGATTTTCCTGCTTCTCAAAACCCTGTGTTAACACTGTTACACGTGTGTATGTGTGTGTGTTCAGCTGTTCAGTCGTGTCTGACTCTTTGCAACCCCATGAAACCCTCCAGGCTTCTCTGCGCATGGAATTTTCCAGGCAAGAATACTAGAGTGGGTTGCCATATCTTATTCGATCAAAATTTCTCTCAACAGGGGTTCTGTTGCTGAACATCATCTCAATATTCACTGGTTTAACAGTAAGGATGACTCATCTAGGCAGAGCTACCAGTTAGTTAGTTTTTACTTTATTTAGTTTTTCCTGATTAAATCTGGCACAAGGAACTCACTTAACCTGTCCTCCTTTGACAACCAAAAGGGCCAACAGACAATGAGGGGACTCCTCTTAAGGGGAAGGTTTGTCTGTTCTCGGAACATCAGTCTTCCACCAGGGACCTTCCTCTGAAGCCAGCTAACCTTTGGAGATCCGACCTTTTTCTGCCTTGGTTTTCAGGACTCAACATTATCAATTTCCATGAGGCTCTTTGTGAAGATATGTAATAAAAGACCATAAATCTCTGTAACTAGGTGAAGCATTTACCACTCTAATTAGCAATCCCATTCAAAGCCTCTTCATTCAAAGGCTTTCAAATCGGGGGAACAAGCAAACAGCATCCCGCTGTTTAAATCACGACTAAAAGCAAGCGGAGGACAATAAAGCACAGGATTTACGCAGTCAGTCATCAAACCTTTGCGGAGATAGCACAATGTTAAAGACAGATACTGTCCTAAGTTATGAGGTAACATAAAATCCAAGCCTAGTACTGTGGTTTGTAAAAAATAACGTGTATTATTTATCGACGGGTTATACTAAAGTGAACAGTGAAGTGAAAGTCGCTCAGTCGTGTCCGACTCTTTGCGACCCGAAGGATTGCAGCCCACCAGGCTCCTCTGTTCATGAGATTCTCCAGGCCAGAATACTGGAGTGGGTAGCCCTTCCCTTCTTCAGGGGATCTTCCTGACCCAGGGATGGAACCCAGGTCTCCGGCACTGCAGATGGATTCTTTACCAGCTGAGCCACCAGGGAAGCCCCATACTAAAGTAGGTATGCACAAACTACTAATGACTCCCGAAGCAGAGTAGGGTACATCTCCGAGAGGAAGTGACAGAGTGGCTGGGTATTGAAGCATGAATAGGAGTCCACTCAGCTACAACAAGGCCATGTCACAGGCCACAGGAAATGCAAATTCTCAGGTTGGAGGGCCAGCCTTTCAGACGGCCTCACCGTGGGAAGGTGGTGGTGAGCAGGAGGGTCTGACATCCCGGGGGCGTATTCTCAGCCTCCAGCTGCGCGCCAGCAGAGCGGGGCCGGCGGTGTGGAAGGTAAAGAGGGCAAAGGGAAGGAAGGGAAACTGGAAAGAAAGCCAAAAGAGACCTCCCGCGCATGCGCGCCGGCAGCCACGGCGGACCGCCAGGCCCGCGGCTCCCGCTCAGCCTCGCGCCTCACGGGCCCCACAGGCCCCACAGGCCCCTAGAACGTCGCGCAGTGTGCGGGCCCGGCGGGCGCATGCGCACAAGGGCGCGGGCGCCCGCGCCGCGGGGTGCTTAGAGGTGGAGCGCGCCGAGGGCGCGCGGCGGGGGGCGGCCGCCGTTACGGCGTGGGCGTGGTCACGTGGCCGCCGGCCCCCGCGGCCCTCACCCCCCGCCCTGTTCCCTCTCTGGTCGGGTCAGGCGCGGCCGGCCCTGCGAGCGCCCGGCAGAGGCTGAGGGAGAGAAAGAGAGGAGGGGAGGAGGACTCAGGGCGTAGGAGCCGGGGAGCCCTCCCGCGCCACAGGTAACGCGAAAGGACGACGGCGCTGACGGCCGTAAAGCAGCTCGGGCGCCCTGAGCGCCTCCGCCCTCCTCCAGTGCAGCCCCCGCGGGCAGTCGCTCCCGCCCGGCCTCCCCTCAGCGTCTCCGGACGCGTCCACCCCCCCCTCGCGCCGCCGCCGCCGCCTCCCCCCGGGCGGGCCTGAGGTGTAGCCGCCGCGATGGGGGCTCGCAGCGCCCCCCGCTTGTGCGCGTCCCGGGCGGGGGGCGGGGGGCTGGAGACGGGGCTCCCTCGCCCCGGGGCGCGGGGCTGAGGCGCTGCCCCCCGGTCTGCCTCCCGCCTCCCCGCCCGGTGGGGTCTCGGGTGCGACCAGGCTGAGCGCCGCGGCCGAGCCGGGCTCCACTTCCTCCTTGGTCGATTTCCTGGTACCTTTCGGCCCCTTCGCGGGCCGGAAGCCAGACGGGCTCGGAGCCCCCAAAACTTGTAAAATGCATTCTCTAGGAGAGAAGAAAGCCTTCCCTCCTCTCTCAGGAGGGAAACGTGAGCTTGTTTGAGTACGGCTTAAGTTTCCTTCACCTGTAGGAACATGCAAGTTGAGGCCTTTCAGGATGTGAGAAAAACTTTGCAGAGGGTGAACACTGATTTTTTGTTTTTTTTTTTTTTTTTTGGTAACACCCCATCCCACCCCCCTCCTTATTCCTTGAAAAAGGAGCTCTAACCTCTACAACAATTTCTTGAGTCTACAAGTGACCTAAAATTTGTTCAGTACTACCTATTAAATAGTTCCGTTTCTAGGATATATGTTTAAAGTTCACATCTTTTAGATTTTTTGGGGGGAATAATTTTCTGGAAAGTTTAACTGCTGCTGCTAAGTCATTTCAGTCGTGTTCGACTCTGTGTGACCCCATAGACGGCAGCCCACCAGCCTCCTCCGTCCCCGGGATTCTCCAGGCAAGAACATTGGAGTGGGTTGCCATTTCCTTCTCCAGGAAGATTTAACTAGCCAACTCCAAATTCTAAATACCGAAATTTTAGAATGCATGTTGCACAACTTTGGGCCGGTGGTTTTATTTCTAGACCTAGTCATTCTTTTTTATTCTTTGTCCCACAATATACAGCCTAAATATATTATGTATTCACTATATATAATAATATAGACATGCCGCTGTTTGTACACAGATACTGACTTAGCATTAAATGTAGGCATTGTTGACAGTAAACTTTTGAGCACCTTTGATACCAGTGATAAATTAATTTATGTATTAATTGTCTTGAGGAACTTTTCTGATTCCATGTCTTGGTAGTTTTCATAGTTTGTCTCTAAATTCAGTTGTAAACTAGAGCATTTTTCTACAGCTATTTGCTGTAGAGTCCTGTAGAGTGGTTCTTCTCAAACTTTAATGTGCCTGGGAATCCCTTGAGGCTCCTGTTTAAAAATGAAAATTCTGATTCAGTAGATCTGTGTTGCAGCTTGGTATTTTGTGTTTCTTATAAACTGCTTGTGGCTGGAGGAGGAACCATTCTTGAGTAGCAAGGATGTATATTACTTGTTTGCTAAGAAATGAAATGTATCAGTGAATAAGTGCCTTTTAATAATTCACTTTTGGTGTAGAGGTGGCTTGAGGTAAGAGACAAATGGCAGGATGAACTGAGAGAGCTTGCTTTGGGAAATCCCTTTGCAGAAGAAGCCAAGTCCAGATCCCAGGGGAAGGGATAGCAGAACTGGGAGAACTCCCTCAACGGGGAAGAGTGCAGGTACCATCTGTACATGCTGTGCGCTGCCTGCATCACCAGGCCTGCAAGTATTCCATGGAAGCTTTGTGTATTTCTCCCTGAAGAACTTGCTCGGCAGTGGGTGGTTGGATCTTTAATCAACATAAAGACTGCATCATACTCTTTGGGATGAAAGTTTCTTTTATTGGTGAACGAATTGAGTGTGTGCTCCTGTCACTTATTCAAATACAGCCTCAGCTGAGTAACACATGCCTGAGCCTTGGAAGCAAACTTGTGAAAAATTTGGAGTCTCCACCTGTTGATTTTCCCTAAATATTAAAAAATGAAATTGAAAAGTTTACATTTAAAAAAATGTAAATTGAAAAGTTATAGTTGTCACAGGTAACTTCATATAGTTCATGTACATAAAAATGGTTCTTAAGTGTAGAAAAACTTTATGGAAGTATAACATCAACTACTTTTAGCACTGTGATTTTTACAATTTTCATTCTCGTCCTTACTTTACCGTTGTTTCTTTTCTTGTTAAAATTATGACAGTACTTTCTTTCCTTCCAGTTTTATTGACATAATTGATAAACAGCATGGTAAAGAATATGCCTGCAATGTAGGAGACTTGGTTTCCGTCCCTGGGTTGGGAAGATCCCCTGTAGGAGGGCATGGTAACCTACTCCAGTATTCCTTCCTGGAGAATCCCATGGACAGAGGAGCCTGGTGGGTTACAGTCCATGGGGTTACAAAGAGTCAAACATGACTGAGTGACTAACACACTATATAAATTCAAGGTGTAGTGCATAATGATTTAACTTACATCATGAAGTGATTATTACAGTAAGTTTAGTGAACATACATCATCTCATATAGAAATTAAAGAGAAAAAAAATTTTTTCCCATGTGATGAGACCTCTTAGGATTTATTCTGAACAGCTTTCCTGTATACTGTAAAACAGTGTTAACTATATTTATTGTGCTGTACATTATATTCCTAGTACTTATTTGTCTTATAACTGGATGTTTGTACCATTTGTCTGTCTTCATCCAGTTCTCCCATCCCTTTACCCCTGGCTCTGTTAAACACAAAGCTTGATCTCTTTTTCTGTAAATTTATTTTTGAAGTATAATTGACCCACAACACTGTTATTATCTGTTACACAACATCTAGTTGCAATATGTCACCCTACAAAGATATTATATAGTTATTAACTATATTGCTCACACTGTTCACTTATTTTGCAACTGGAAACTTGTATCTCTTAATCTCTCTCCCTGTTTCATTCCTCTTCCCACATCTCTTGCAACCACCTATTTGTTCTCTGTATGTATATACCTCTGTTTTGATTTTGTTAAAAATTAAATGTTTGGTCATTTGATTTTGTTTTTTAGATTTTGCATATAAGTGAAATTATGCAGTATTTGTCTTTCTCTGACTCATTTCACTTAGTATAATATTTTCCAGTTTATTTTGAATGGCAAGATTCCTTTTCATGGCTTAGTAATATTCCATTCATGTTTTTGTTTTCTTCAGATAAATATCCTAGAGTGGAATTGCTGGATCTTTGGTACTTTTAATTTTTTGAGGAATCCACAAAGGTTCCTTTTTTCCCACATCCTCACCAACACTTGTTATTTGTTTTCTTTTTGATCATAGCCGTTCTGACTGATGTGAGGTGATATCTCAGTGTGGTTTTGATTTGCGTTTCTCTGATGATTAGTGATGTTGACCATGTTTTCATTTCCCTGTTGGCTATATCATCTTTGGAAAAAATATCTGTTGCGATCTTGTGTACATGTTTTGATCAGGTTGTTTGCTTTTAGATATTGAATTGTATGGGCTCTTTTTAAGTTTTGGGTATTACACCCTGTATCAGATAAATGATTTGGAAATATCTCCTATTCATTAGGCAGTGTTTTCATTTTATTAATAAATGTGATAGAGGGTGAGATGGCTGGATGGCATCACCGACTTGATGGACATGAGTTTGAGTAACCTCTGGGAGTTGGTGATAGACAGGGAGGCCTGATGTGCTGCGATTCATGGGGTTGCAAAGAGTCGAACACTACTGAGTGACTGAACTGAACCATCTTGTTGGGGCTTCTCCTTTGTCCTTGGACATGGGGTATCTTTTTTTCTGGTGGGATCCAACATTCTCCTGTTCATGGTTGTTCAGCGGTTAGTTATAGTTTTGGAATTCTCACAGGAGAAGATGAGCCCACGCCCCCTCTGCCATCTTGGTAGCTCTGACTTGTCTGATAGCTAGAGTGGTGGTATAGACCAAGAAGAGAAGGATGTAATAGAGGAAACTCTGGAAGACTGGTGTACTGGCATGGAACTCTTCTGACAGGTACTTGCTGGTCAAGCTAATCCCACAAATAAGAGGGATAACACCTGGCCTAGAGCCACAGAGATTACCATCTCCTTGTTCAGCACTTTGCGGACCCTCTTGCGCACACTGGCCAGGAATGAGGCAGACAGGCTCCCGCTGCTGCGCTGTTTCCCTCAGCCAGCAGGTTCTCGATGGTGGTCACTTCATGGTTCATGAGGATCATTGCCATGGAGGCATGGCGTGGCAGTGATAGGGAATGTCTGTGCCGGGGAACTGTGTGGAGGACACGGTCCAGCGACCATGGCCTGGGAAGGCGGTGCTGTTGGCCAAGCAGCGAGGCACTGGTCATGGCAGACACCCTCTTCCCACAGCACAAGAGAGGGCTCTACACAGGGACATCTCCATATGGTCAGTACAGAGATCAGATTGATTATATGCTTTGCAGCCAAAGATGGAGAAGCTCTATATCGTCAGCGAAAACAAGACCAGGAGCTGACTGTGGCTCAGATCATGAACTCCTTATTGCAAAATTCAGACTTCAATTGAAGAAAGTAGAGAAAACCACTAGACCATTCCAGGTATGACCTAAATCGTATCCTCTACAATTATACAGTGGAAGTGACAAATAGATTCCAGGAATTAGATCTGATAGAGGGTCTGAAGAGGGTCTGAGGGATGGAGGTTCGTGACACTGTACAGGAGAAGGTGACCAAAACCACCCCCAAGAAGAAGAAATGCAAAAAGGCAAGATGGCTGTCTAGGGGGCCTTACGAATACTGAGCAAACAAAGAAGAGACGTGAAGAGCAAAGGAGAGTAGGAAACACGTGTCCATCTGAGTGAGTTCCAAAGAACAGCAAGGAGAGAGAGAGCTTTCCTCAGTGATCAGTGCAAAGACAGAGAGGAAAATAATAGAGTAGGAAAGACTAAAGCTCCCTTCAAGAAAATTAGAGATACAAAGAGAACACTTCATGCAAAGATGGACACATTAAAGAACAGAAATGGTACGGACCTAACAAAAGCCCAGATATTAAGAAGAGATGACAGGAATACACAGAAGAAGTATACAAAAAAAAAAAAAAAAGATCTTAATGACACACATAAACACAATAGTGTGATCACACACCTAGAGCCAGACATCCTGGAATGCGAAGTCAAGGGGGCCTTAGGAAGCATCACTTTGAACAAAGCTAGTGGAGGTGATGGAATTCCAGTTGAGCTATTTCAAATCCTAGAAGATGGTGCTGTTCAAATGCTGCACTCAATATGCCAGCAAATTTGGAGAACTCAGCAGTGGCCACAGGACTGGAAAAGATCAGTTTTCATTCCAATTCGGAAGAAAGGCAATGCCAAAGAATGTTCAAAATACTGTACGATTGCATTCTTCTCACATGTTAGCAAAGTAATGCTTAGAATTCTCCAAGCCAGGCTTCAACATTACTTGAACTGAGAACTTCCAGGTGTTCAAGCTGGACTTAGAAAAGGCAGAGGAACCAGAGATCAAATTGCCAACATCTGATGGGTCAGAGAAAAAGCAGGAGTTCCAGAAAAACATCTGCTTCATTGGTTATGCTGCAGCCTTTGACTGTGTGGCTCACAACAAACCGTGGGAATTTCTTCAAGAGATGGGAATAGCAGACCACCTGACCTGCCTCCTGAGAAACCTGTATGCAGATCAAGAAGCGGCAGTTAGAACTGGACATGAACAATGGAATGGTTCCAAAATGGACAAGTAGTGTGTCAGGGCTGTATATTGTCACTTTGTTTTTTTAACTTAGATGAGAGTACATCATGTGAAATGTTCTGCTGCTTGAAGCACAAGCTGGAATCCAGATTGCCAAGAGAAATATCAATAACCTCAGATGTGCAGATGACACCAACCTTATGGCAGAAAGCGAAGAAGAACTAAAAAGCCTCTTGATGAAAATGAAAGATGAGAGTGAGAAATCTGGCTTAAAACTCAACATTCAAAAAACTAAGATCATGGCATCCGGTCCCATCACTTCATGGCAAATAGATGGTGGCAACAATGGAAAAAGTGACAATTATTTTCTTGGGCTCCACAATCACTGTAGAAGGTGACTGCAGCCACAAAATTTAAAGGCGCTTGCTCTTTGGAAGAAAAGCTGTGGCAAACCTAGATAGTATATTAAAAAGCAGAGACATTACTTTATCAACAAAGGTCCATCTAGTCAAAGCTATGGTTTTTCCAGTAGTCATGTATGGATGTGAGAGTTGGACCATAAAGAAAGCTGAACGCTGAAGAATTGATGCTTTTGAACTCTGGTGTTGGAGAAGACTCTTGAGAGCCCCTTGGACAGCAGAAAGATCAAACCAGTCAATCCTAAAGGAAATCAATTCTGAATATTCATTGGAGGGACTGATGCTGAAGCTGAAGCTCCAAAACTTTGGCCATCTGATGCCAAGTGCCAGCTCATGGGGAAAAAGAAGCCGACTCATGCTGGGACAGATTGAAGGCAGGAGGAGAAGGGGATAACAGAGGATGAGATGGTTGGATGACATCACTGACTCAATGGACATGAGTTTAGGTAAACTCCGGGAGTTGGTGATGGACATGGAGGCCTGGCGTGCATGGGGTTGCAGAGTCAGACACGACTGAGTGACTGAACTGAACTGTTATCCTTGTCTGGCCTTGGTATCAAGGTAATGTTGGCTTTATGGAATGGGTTCAGAAATGTTTCTCTCTGCAATTTTTTTGGAATAGCTTGTAAAAGATAGATGATAACTCTTCTGGAAGGTTTTGGAAGGATTCATCTATGAAGCTGTCTGACCCTGGACTTTTATTGTCAGGAGTTTTTAAGTTACTGATTCAGCTTCATTAGTGCTAATTTATTTGTTTATATTTTGTATTTCTTCTTGTTTTGTTTGGGAAGTGTACCTTTCTAAGAACTTGTCCATTTCTTTTCTGTTGCCCATTAATTGGTATAATCCATTATGATTCTTTCTCTGGTGTTGGTTGTAACTTTTTTAAAATTTCTGATTTCCATTTGCATGGAGTACCTTTTTTCATCCTCTTAACTTTCAGCCTATGTATGTCTTTACATCTGACATGAGTCTCTTTTTAGGCAGCAGGTACATGGGTCCTATTTTGTGTCTATTCAGCCACTCCTTTTGATTGGAGTATTTAGTCCATTTACATTTAAAGTTATTATTCATAATTGTGTACTTATTGCCATTTTGTAGTTTTCTGTTGTTTTTTTTAAGTAAGTTTTTTGTTTCTGTTTGTCTCCTTTTTATTTGATGACTGTCTTTAGTGTTATTTTTGTGAGTCTTTGCATGTGTATATAGAATAGACTTTTGGTTTATGAGTAACGTAGGGTTTATGTGTTTGTATCTGTATATGTATACACATTTTTATCCTATATATATATATAATTATTTTAAATTGATGATCTTTTAGGTTCTAATGCATTTTAACAATCTGGTATTTTTAATCCTCTCCCTCCAGCTTACTGTTTGTGATGTTGACATCATGTTTTGCATCCTTCTGTTTTGTTGATCCCTTAACTATTTTGGTTGATTTTAACAATTTTTGTCCTTTTACCTTCCTACTAGCTTCATAAGTGGTTGATCTTTACTGTTTATTTGCCTTTACCAACAAGTTTTCCTTTTGTAATTTCCTTCACGTGTTAGTTTATAACTTTTTTTTTTTTTTTTTTTTGCTTAGTTGAGTCCTTGTAACATTTCTCATAAAGCTGTTTTAGTGGTGCTGCTTGTTTTAGCTTCTGCTTGCCTGTCAAACTTTTGTTATCTCCATCGTATCTGAATGAAAGCTTTGCCAGGTAGAGTATTGATTCTCCTTTTAAATATATTGTTCCACTTCTTTCTAGCCTATAGAGTTTTCTGCTGAAAAGTCAGCTTATAGCCTTATCAGACTTTTCTCATATAAATTGTTGCTTTTTCCTTGCTGCTTTTAATATTTTCTCTTAATCATTAGTTTTTGGCATTTTAGATACACTGTGTCTTGGTGTGATCCTCTTTGGGTTGATCCTGTTTAGGATTCCCAATGCTTCCTTAACTTTGATGTCTCTTTCCTTTCCCAGGTTAGGAATGCTTTTAGCTATTATATTTTCAAACATCTTATTTTTCTCCTTCTCTTCTCCATCTGGGACCAGTTTAATCTGAATGTTGGTACACTTGATGTTATTCTAGCAGTCTCTTAAACTTTCCTGACTTATTTTTCTTTTTACCTTCAGTGATTTCTGCTACTTTGACTTCCAGCTTACTGATCCATTCCTCTGTATCAGTCTACTGTTTATTCCTCCTACTGTATTTTTCATTTCAGTTATTGTATTTTTCATTTCTGGTTCTCCTTTATGTTTTCCAATTCTTTGTTAAAAACTTCTGACTTTTTATTCTGTTTATTCCGTGGTCTCCCGAGTTATTTGATCATCTCTGTAATCATTGATTCCCTGGTGGCTCATCTGGTAAAGCAGGTTTTACTGCCTGCAGTGTGGGAGACCTGGGTTCCCTCCCTGGGTGGGGAAGATCATTACTTAACTCTTTTTTGGGTAGGTTGCTTATCCTCACTTAGTTCTTCTGGGGTTTTATTTTGTTGCTTCATTTGGAACATATTCTGCTGTCACCTTATTTTGCCCAGTTTGCTGCTGTTATATATCTGATAAGTTCTGATCTTGGAGAAGAGCCGTTTTGTAGGAGACGTCATGTGTCCCAGCCCTGCAGTCTCTCTGGTCACCAGAGCTGTGTGCTCTAGGCGTCACCTCTGTGGGCTGTGTGCATCCTTTGGTGACGAGCTGACTGCTTTTGGTGGTCTGGTAGGCACGACTGGCCCCTGGCCTGGTTGCTGGGGCTGTGTCATGAGACAGCTGGCCTTGGGTTCCTGGAGGTCCTGCAGCTAGTGCTGATTCACTGGTGGGTGGAGCTGGGTGCCCTGTGGGTGTGGTTCCAGGGGTCCTAGCACTGGAGTCTGCTGGTGGGCAGGGCTGGCTCCTGACACGGCCAGCTTTGAGGTCTGAGGTGCTCCAGGGGACTGTATTGCAGGGTGACTGGCTGAGGGGTCCAGGGTGTCGTGGAACTTGGGCCCCTGGGATCAGTTCTGTGCTACTGGTGGGTAGGGCCAGGTTCTGCGTTCTCCGATCGAAGGGCTTTGGGTCCTGGAATGGGTGTGTGCCCACCAGTAGGGGTGGGACAGTTCCTGACACAGGTCGCTGTGGAGTCTGGGTTGTTCTGAAACTGCTATTGGCCTGCTGGCGGGTGGGGCTGGGGCCCAAGATGTCACCTACCAGGGGGTGAGTCCGGAGTTTGGGGTCAGCGCTGGCCCACTTGTGGGTGGGGTGGGGTGACAGTACTTCTAAGTGCCAGGCACTGTCCTGAGCACTTCATGTATCTTAATTCGTTTGATCCTCATAAGAACCTTGAAGGAAATTGAAGCAGAGAGAGAGTAAAAGTCATATGCCAACACAGAGCTGGGATTCTGACCAACTCTAGAGTCCATGCTTTTAACAGTCTTCTTCGCTGCATTTTAAAAATATAAATCAGTGATACTCTTAAATCCCCCTTTCCTAGTAGTACTGTTGAGAATTAAGAGGTTGACTTTGATTTTCATTTGTCGGTAACTTATTGTACTAATGAAAACGATGAGGATGACTTTCATTTTAAAACTCAAATTTGTCATTCTTTTTTTTGTAATTCACCCACTTCAAAACTAACTGCCTCAACGCTTGTAATTTTTTCTTTATGAGATTGAAATTTGCAATGGTTTGTCTGTGCTTTTTTGCTGGACTAGTCTCTTAAGTTTGTGTCATTGTTAAAAGTGAAAGTGGTACCTCTTTCCTTTTGAACCTGCAAGTTTTGAATCCTTCATTTCCTGCCAGTACCTGTCTCCTCTCCCCAACCCCCCCTCCATGTATACATGGTAGATTTATTATTCTAATATTGAAGGATTGACTGGGTTACAAACTTTTTATTTGGCCAGTAAGGACAATTAGAAAATAAGCTTTGGTCATCATTACCATTTTGAACACTGAGAAGGTAAGGACAGCCCCAGAATAATGAATGATATTTCAAATTGAGTAATTTGTGTTTTGTAAAGAAATGTCTGTCATCTCTCCCTCATCTCATTCTGTCTCAGACCACTGAAAACCATCCCATGTCATCACTGGTCTGGGGAACGATGCTTGTCCAGCCGCTCTGGGCCACTGAACGTGGGGAGGTCATTAAAGTAGCAGTGCGGTGCAGTGTGTGTCCTGGAATTTGAGAACTGAGAGGCTGCGAATGGGCCTCGTTGTGGGAGGAGAAAATTGGGGAGGCGGAGTGTGGGGAGAGGGTCTGTGGCTGATCCAATGGCATTAATTTTCTATTAACTGGGATAATAGTGAGTTTTGAGAAGGAAATCAGTATAACAGCAAATCTGTATTGTGCATATTTTTCCTACACTTGTTTTTAATAGCAGTACCTCTCATAATGCCCTGCTGGCCAGTTAACTTGGCTGTACAGTTCCTCACTTTTCTTATCTTTTAAGTGAGGGTAGTGATAGAAGCTACCTTACAAAGTTGTTTTGAGGATTAAATGAGTATATGTGTGTTTATATGTGTGTGTGTAAACACATAAATTATGCAATATACGTGGGTTATCAGAGAAGGCAATGGCACCCCACTCCAGTACTCTTGCCTGGAAAATCCCATGGACGGAGGAGCCTGGTAGGCTGCAGTCCATGGGGTCACTAAGAGTCGGACATGACTGAGCGACTTCACTTTCTCTTTTCGCTTTCATGGATTGGAGAAGGAAATGGCTACCCACTCCAGTGTTCTTGCCTGGAGAATCCCAGGGACGGGGGAGCCTGGTGGGCTGCCATCTTTAGGGTCGCACAGAGTTGGACACGACTGAAGCGACTTAGCAGCAGCAGCAGCAGCAGCACATGGGTTATACCTGTGCTGTTCTTACATATGTAAATATTGTATACCATTGGCAGGGGATGGGTTCCGGGACCTCTCTGGATATCAAACTCTGTGAATGCTCAAGTTGCTTATATAAAATGCATAATATTTGCGTATAATATACACACATCCTCTCAGATACTTTAAATCATCTCCAGATTACGTATAATGCATATAATACAATGTAAGTACCATGTAGCTGGTTGTCAGAATCCAGCAAAGTCAATTTTTGCTTTTTTGGACTTTTTGGAATTTTTTTTTCCCTGAATATTTTTTGATTTGTGATTGATTGGATCTGCAGTTGCAGAACCAGAGTATATGGAGGACCAAATACACATACATAGAAATGCTTAGCTAGTATATATATATAGAAATATATAGAAATGCTTAGTCATTTGTTGTTTGTGATAATTATGATAAACTAGTTGTGGTGTATCTATCTAAAGAAAATGCTGTGGTGAGTGACTGTCTTAGGTCAAATAATCTAGATGGCCATAGGAAAAAGAGTTCCCCCCACCCCCTGTTACAAAAAGTGATGCTTACTGTGGACATTTTATAGAAATGAGTGATCAAAAATAATATCCTGGGAACTCCCTGCTGGTCCCGTGGTGAAGACTCTGCTTTCTAATGCAGGGGTGCAGGTTCGATCCCTGGTTGGGGAGCTGAGATCCCAAATGCCTTGTGGCCAAAAAACCAAACAAAAACAGAAGCAGTATTGTAACAAATTCAATAAAGACTTTAGAAATGGCCCACATGAAAAAAAAAAAATCTTAAAAATACAGTCACCTGGACTGTTGGATAATTCTTAAAGTTCTCCTCAGGGTTAGGGTTATAGTGTTTTGAGAGAGGCTGGGAATTAAGTCAGGTGTGTAGTCCCCAAGTACTGTTTAGAAAGCCAAGTAACAGATGTTGATTAATGGAAATGTTTGATGTTCTAGTGTTACTAAACACTTTGCCCCTAAGTAAGATAAAAAGGTTAAACCAAAAGTAGTGAGGTCTCCTCTTGTAAATAGTGGGTCTTCAGAATAACTAGAGGAGTGAGGAGTAAGCTCCCACTTCTCTTCAGGGGGAGACACACCCACCTTTTGATGGGTTGACAGTGATTTAGCACCACAGGAAGACTGAGCCCACTCACAAGCTTTGGCTGCCAAGGCATGCACTCTGCTGACAACCAGTGGGGTCCACATCAGCCCCTTCAGAGGTTCTCAGGATGCTGCCTTTGAAGTTTTGAGAATCTAAGAGGAGTTACTGACATTGTGTCTCTTGCCATGTTGGGGTGAGATAGTGGATAGATTGCCCTGGACTCTTGGTTGGATTTGGGAGTGAAAGTGGATTTAATAGGAGAAGGAAGATGGTACCACTATGTTGGGTTTTGTCTGCTGCATTCATTAAATTAGACTTCTTTTTCTTTTTTTAATTTTATCTATTTACGTTTGGCTCTGATGGGACGACGCTGCTGTGCCGGCCTTTCTCTAGCTGCAGTGAGTGGGGCCTGCTCTCTTGTTGTGGGGTACAGGCTCTGGGGCATGTGGACTTCAGTCGCGCCGGTCCCCAGGCGCTGGAGGACAGGCTCAGCAGGTGTAGCACGGGGCTTAGCTGTGTGACCTGTGCGATCCTGCTGCCCCGGGGATCAGACCTGTGATTCCTGCATTGCCAGGTGGATTCTTTACCACTGAGCCACCAGGGAAGCCCTGGGCTTATTTTTTGTCTTGAAGTCCAAGACTCTTGTGATAAGGATGCTCATTTTGATAGGTTGGTGTGTATGGTATAGGAAGGCTTGGGATAAATTGCCTCCTTTCTGCAGTCTTCATTTCTCTTAACTAATTTAGGATTATCTTAATTTCTTTACTGTGTGTTGTGGTATGTACATTGTAGCTATAAACAGATAAACATGCATACATATAGATAATTCCTATTTAATTAAAAATGGTTCTTGCTATTCTGTGCTTCCATTCGTTTTTCATTTAGTGTTTTGTATTAGTGCTATAACTCTTCCACATACTTTTTGATCACTTCATACTCATTCATTGTTTGAATGGACTGTAAGTAGTCCTCCCTTCTTGGACACCTAGCTTCCTCTCAGTCTTTCTGACAAGAAGTGATGCACAGAAATTACTCATGCTCAGTCACTAAGTTGTGTCCAACTGTGTGACCCCACGGACTGTAGCCTGCCAGGCTCCTCTGTCCATGGGGATTCTCCAGGTAAGAGTCCTGGAGTGGGTTCTCATTCCCTCCTCCAGGGGATCTTCCCAGCCCAGGGATGGAACCCATGACTCCTTCATTGGCAGGTGGATTCTTGACCACTGAGCCACCTGGGCACTCATATCCCTCTGTGCCTGCACATTTTTGTTTATTTAGGAAAAACTGTAGTGAGTGGATTAGCGTGTCAAAAGGTAATGTAACAGTTTTGTTACACTTTTTCAAGTTGCCCACCAGGAAGGCTCGCCCACTTTACACTTTAATGCAGAACTGTCTGAAAGGCCCTGTAACTGCTATTACTGTCTTGTCTATTTTGATTGCTTTATTTGAATACATGTGATTTCATCCCTGTCCCCCTTCTCTTGTCTTCTTACAGTTTTTAACATTTTATGTAGTTAGATCTTGCTCTTCCTTTATTTATCTTGTAGGCTTTTCCTACTTTATGGTTATATAGCTATTAATTTATATTTATCAGCTATTTTCATAGTTTAAATCTAAAATTTTGGGTTTACAGTTATTCCAGAACATGTTGAATGGCATCGTGTGAAGTAGAGGGTACAAAAATTTCTAAGCTTTTTGATCAGCCCGTTTTCTCAGTCCTCCTTAATGGATGACCTATTCTTTCTCCATGGATATCAGAAGCTTTGTCATTTGGTCTTCTATTCAGTCACACAGGTATTTTATTTTTTGTGGTTGTGCATAGGATTTTCCTGTGGGGGTATGTGCGTGTGTGTATCTTTCGTACCAGACAATTGCTGGTAGATAGAAAAGCTGTTGATGTTTCGTGTGTATGTGTTTTGTAACCAGTCACTTTCTGACTGTTTTCATCATCACAGCTTTTCAGTTGATTCTCTTACCTTTTCCAGGTAGATAAACCACTTTTGTAGAGATCAAACTGTGCATCACTGTGTTGGCTTGAGTTATCAAGCATTGTGAGTTTCTTTTTTTCCGGTCAGGTGTGTAATTTTCTACTCCTTACGGTGAGTTTTCTTTTCAAGCCACGATCTTTGTGTGGTCTACTTAAAGTTCTCTAACCTAACGCCTGTGATTGTCAAAACCGAGTGTGGTGGAGGCCACTGGGAAGTGATCAGCAGACCAGGAAGCACCAAAGGTGGGGTTGGGTGGAGAGGCAGGTGGAGGGGAGAGCCAGCGATGGGGCCGTGGCCCCAGCTGTTCCTTCTCTGCCCCCCTTTCTGAGTTCTGATTTACTTCGTGGACTTGCTTGATTTTGTCCTTCTGTTGATTTTCTGGCTTCCTGTTTTACTGTCCAGATGCACCTTGTTTTCTTTCTTTCATACAGTAGCTCCCCTGCACCTTTTTCCTTCGATCCAGATACACGTGCCGTCGTGGGACCGAGTCCAGAGCAGGCCCTCTAGCTTG
Organism: Cervus canadensis; assembly: GCF_019320065.1. NCBI lineage: Eukaryota > Metazoa > Chordata > Mammalia > Artiodactyla > Cervidae > Cervus > Cervus canadensis. The sequence goes on along the minus strand of NC_057392.1, from coordinate 31,336,579 downwards.
TCATCATGAGAACTAGTACAGAGTGCCCTGAACTCGTGGCCGTCATGCATCCTGCTTTGCAAAGGATGTGGCAGGACTTCGATTAAACTTGGGTTTCCTCATAAAATCAAACCACTGCTTTGGAAGGCTTAGTGAAATGAAAGAGGCATGCTTTGTAGAGACAGATGGGGGGAACTGTAGAGATGTGGCTGGGCTGGGGGATGAGGACTCCAGAGGACGCAGTGAGAGAGTAGTGTTCCGCAGAGTCTGTTGTTTTGGATCTCCAGCTTGCTTTCTTTCCTGAGCTTTAGACCTGGGGATGTGACTGCCTACTGGAGAACCCTGTTTTGTGTGGCCCAGGAAGCTCAGTTTCAGTATGTGTGCAGCTGAATTTACCGTCTTCATGTAGGAAATCTCCTCCCCCTCCCAAGTTTATTATCTCACTGCAGGGCATCACTGTCTCTTTAGTTTTGATCAGCCAGAAACCTGGCAGTTACACTTTATTCCGCTTTCCCAAATTCTTACATAAGGGCACCAGACTGTGGATCCTGCCTCTGGAGCGCACTCTCTCTGTCCCCAGTACCTTCACACTGCTGTACGTCTCTTGATCTCAGATCATCATCTCCTGCCTGCATTTCTGTGCAGTTTTCCTTTTGGTGTCCCCTGTGGCCGGATGATCTTGTCTGATTCTCGTACACTACAGCGTACAGCCCTTTAATGCAGTCCTCTCAGTGTCCGTCTGGAATTGGTTCCAGGACCCCCAGCAGATAGGCATGTTCGCAGAGGCAGAGGTCACTGGCAGTTGGCCTGTGGCGTCTGCGGATTCAGCCTGCCGTGGATGAGACGTGCAGAGCGCCTGCTGGTTCCGGTCAGAGGCGGGCTGTGTCTTCCCTTCTGCTCCCCTCTGCTCCGTGATTGCTTTGTCAAGTACTGAAATCTGCATTTGTGCAACTGTTTATGATTTTGCTTGCCTCAAGCTTGGAATATTCTCTCTCAATCTTACGGACACCAGTGAGGTCTCAGCTTAAATGCCATTGCTCAAGGAAGCTTCCTTAAACCACTAAGTCTGTTGTGCCCTTCCTGTTTGGCCAAATAACCTGTACTATTCTATATTTATTATGTGTTAGAATTGTCTTTTTACCTAATAGCCTGTGTCTCACTTTTGAGTGCTCTGTGAGCTCTAAGGCCATGCATATCATCTTTACTCCTACTCCTGGTGCTCTATCTATTAAAAGTAGATGTCCTTATCTTTCTGGCTTACTTCACTCTGTATAATGGGCTCCAGTTTCATCCATCTCATTAGAACTGATTCAAATGAATTCTTTTTAATGGCTGAATAATATTCCATGGTGTATATGTACCACAACTTCTCCTGGCTATTATAAACAGTCCTGCGATGAACATTGGGGTGCACGTGTCTCTTTCAGATCTGGTTTCTTCAGTGTGTATGCCCAGAAGTGGGATTGCTGGGTCATATGGCAGTTCTATTTCCAGTTTTTTAAGGAATCTCCACACTGTTCTCCATAGCAGCTGTACTAGTTTGCATTCCCACCAACAGTGTAAGAGGGTTCCCTTTTCTCCACACCCTCTCCAGCATTTATTGCTTGTAGACTTTTGGATAGCAGCCATCCTGACTGGCGTGTAATGGTACCTCATTGTGGTTTTAATTTGCATTTCTCTGATGATGAGTGATGTTGAGCATCTTTTCATGTGTTTGTTAGCCATCTGTATGTCGTCTTTGGAGAAATGTCTGTTTAGTTCTTTGGCCCATTTTTTGATTGGGTCATTTATTTTTCTGGAAAGATAAAGAACATTACAGCATACTAACACATATATATGGGATTTAGAAAGATGGTAATGATAACCCTATATGCAAAACAGAAAAAGAGACACAGTTGTACAGAACAGACTTTTGGACTCTGTGGGAGAAGGTGAGGGTGGGATGTTTCGAGAGAACAGCATCGAAACATGTATATTATCTAGGGTGAAACAGATCACCAGCCCAGGTTGGATGCATGAGACAAGTGCTTGGGCCTGGTGCACTGGGAAGACCCAGAGGGAGCAGGTAGAGAGGGAGGTGGGAGGGGGGATCGGGATGGGGAATACATGTAAAACCATGGCTGATTCATGTCAATGTATGACAAAACCCACTACAATATTGTAAAGTAATTAGCCTCCAACTAATAAAAATAAATGAAAAAAAAAAAAAAAAAGTAGATGTCCTGTGACAGGTACTGTTCTAGGTGCTGAAAATAGAGCAGTGAGTAAGAGGCTGTTGCAGTTATTACTGCTGTATGAAAAGCTACTCCAAACCTGAGTGACTTAAGACAACAGTGACATTTATTTACTCATGATTTTATAATTAGTAAAGGACTTGGTAGGGGAGGCTAATCTCTTGTTTCACTTGGTGTCTGCTCATTGGAGGTCATAGTTTCCACGTCTAATCTGGCTCACTCACAAGGCTGGCAGTTGATGCTGGGTGTTGTTTGGGAGCTAAAGGAGGGCTGTTGATCACAGCACCGACTTGAGGCCTCTGTGTGCAGCCTGGTGTGACTGGTAGACTCTGAGAGTGAGTGTCTCAGGAACAAGCATTCTAAAAGGAAGGAAGTGCAAGCAGCCAGTGCTTTTAAAGATTAGACTGAAAATTGATGAGCGTTACTTCTCCTGTGTTCCCTTGGTTAAATAGACAATAGCCCTGATTCAGTGGGAGGAGAATTAAACTCCATATCCTGGTGGAGAAAGTGACAAAAAATTTATGACCATGTTTAATTAATCTACTTTGTTGTTCAGTCACCTAGTCATCCTGACTCTTTGCGACCCCATGGACTGCAGTACGCCAGGCCTCACCATCTCCTAGAGTTTGCCCAAGTTCATGTTCATTGCATCAGTGATACTGTCCAGCCGTCTCATCCTCTGAAGCCCTTTTCTTCTGCCCTCAATCTTTCCCAGCATCAGGGACCTTTCCAATGAATTGTCTGTGCGCATCAAATGAACAAAATACTGGGGCTTCAGCATCAGTCCTTCTATTCAATATTCAGGGTTGATCTCCCTTAAGATTGACTGGTTTGATCTCCTTGTTGTCCCAGGGCTTTCAGGAGTCTTCTCCAGCACCGCAGTTCAAATGCGTCAATTCTTTGGCGTTCTGCCTTCTTTACAGTCCAGCTTTCACAACTGTATGTGACCACTGGGAAGACCCAGTGGTCTTGACTATGTGGACCTTTGTCGGCAGAGTAATGTTTCTGCTTTTCAACACACTGTCTAGGTTTGTCATTGCTTTCCTGCCTTGAAGCAATTGTCTTCTGATTCATGGCTGCAATCACCCGCAGTGATTTCGGAGTCCAAGAAGAGGAAATCTGTCACTCTGTCTACCTTTCCCCCCTCTGTTTGCCATGCAGTAATGGGGCCGGATGCCATGATCTTAGTTTTTTTTTTTTTTAGTATTTAATCTTAAGCCGTCTCTTTCACTGTCTTCCTTACCCTCATCAAGAGGCTATTTAGTTTCTCTTCACTTTCTGCCATTAGAGTGATATCATCTGCATATCTGAGGTTGTTGATGTTTCTCCCTCCTATCTTGATTCTGGCTTGTAACTTGTCCAGCCTGGCATTTCTCGTGATGTGCTCAGTGTATAGGTAAAATAAACGGTGACAGCAGACAGCCCTGTGGTACTCCTGTCTCCATCTTGAACCAATCAGTCATTCATACAGGGTTCTGACTGTTGCTTCTTGACCTGCATACAGGTTTCTCAGGAGACAGGTAAGATGGTCTGATGCTCCCCTCTCTCTAAGAGCTTTCCACAGTGTCTCATGATCCACACAGTCAAAGGCTTTAGTATAGTCCATGAAACAGAGATAGATGTTTTCCTGAAATTCCCTTGCTTTCTCTATAATCCAAAGAATGTTGGCAATTTGATCTCTAGTTCTTCTATCTCTCCTAAACCCAGCTTGGACTTCTGGAAGTTCTTGGTTCACGTAATGCTGAAGCCTAGCATGCAAAATTTTAAGCATGACCTAGCATGTCCGATGGTTAGCACATTCTTTGGTACTACCCTTTTTGGGAATTGGGATCTACTGCATAGACCTAACCTGGAGGAGGAAATGGCAATCCACTTCAGTATTCTTGCCTGGGAAATCCCATGGACAGAGGAGCCTAGTAGGCGTCAGTCCTTGGTATTGCAAAGAGTCGGACACGACTGAGCGACTAAACAACAACAACATAGACCTAAAAAAGAAAAATACTGTAAAGATTTTGGATGAGTTAATTTGTTTGTACTTTCAGCCTTCCAAAAGAACCATGATATCAATTTAAAAAATAAAATATAAAGTGAAATTTTAAAATGTTAAAAAAATTTTTTTCAGAAGTTTTCATACACTGATATTATATTTCTACATATATTTTAGAAGTGAGATTGTTGTATCTAAGAGTATATGTAATTTAGATTTTGATACCTATAGCCAAATTGCCTAATAGGTAATATTACTTTGAATCTCAGTTTTTAGTACAGGGTATAAATTACATTTGCCCATTATCTTGCTACCAGAAGAAATTGTAAATCATTGTTTTTGGCTAACCTGTTGGCAAAAGTTGATAGGTTGCTTTTATTGTAATTCCTTTAATGCCTATTTACGCTCTTTGTCCATTTTTGGGGGGATGTTTGTTATTAATTTTCAAGAGCTTTTTTTTGTGCTGTAGATTTTAATTCTACCCATTACATATAAATATTATAAATTTTGTCTTTGAGTTTTGCTTATCATTTTAAAAATTTTATGAAGAATTATTACATTTTTGTGTAGTTCCATATATTAGTCTTTTTCTTTACAATTTTGTTTCTTGGCAGAAATAGGATTGAACTCATTTCTTTGTTATATTTTTACATCCTTGGTCAGTCTTCCAGTAGTTTCAAATACAGAATTTTTGTATATTATACATATTGCTGGTGGGGAGAAATCAGTAGGCCAGTAAATTCCTTAGCAGTTAAGATGTCTGGGGAATTAATCTCAATCATCTCCATTTCTTAATTGTCTTATAATAAAATGGAATTGATATCTTTTAGAATTTGTCAAATTCTGTCCTCGACAGTACCAGAAAATCAAAGTGAATAAAGACAAGTTGTTCCTTGGCTTCAGTGTTACATTTCCCATAAACTGAAACTTGTAGTGATTGAAATATAAAAATATGAAGCCTATTAAAACTGAAAGCAGGATAGTGTTCAGCTAGGTTACATGGACAAAGTAATGCCTTGAAAAGAATTAGAAATGCTGGGAAACAGATCCCCCCCCCCCCCCCCCGCCTTTTTAAAAGCTGACGTGAGAGTAAGAAATTACCAGCTCAAGATCTTCATGAAAGTAGGAATTCAGAGAAATGAAAACAGGATATTAAAACTATTCTAAGGAACTTTTACTTTGATTTTGAAGGCCTCGTAAGGCACAGGGTATAGAAATTAAAACCCAGATAGACTGAAGGAGAGGAGCCTAATCTAATGGAAATTCTTTCCCTATAAAATTGAGACTCCTAAGAACTGTGTATAGAGTATGGTTAAACCAAGATGAAAGTCCTTCCCATGCTCTTGCTCATAGGAGGGTGCAAGAATAGTTGCCTGGGAGCTGAGAAAAACCCCTGTTCCTAAGAAGTTATAACCAGAGGTCTTCTCCTTGCTTTGCAGCTCATATTCATGTCACCTGTGGTATAGACCTCACCTCACGTTATGAATTTAAAGTGGTTCTAGGTGCCTGGGAGCTGAGAAAAACCCCTGTTCCTAAGAAGTTATAACCAGAGGTCTTCTCCTTGCTTTGCAGCTCATATTCATGTCACCTGTGGTACAGACCTCACCTCACGTTATGAATTTAAAGTGGTTCTAGGTGCTTGGGAGAAGCAAATAAAAGACGTCTCATGTAAAATATGTTTGAATCTTAGGTCCTAGGGAGTCCCACACATAATTTTCCAAAGATTTAGCCCACAATAAAATATAACCAAGCACACAGGGAAACAAGGCACCATGGGTGAGAAGCAGCAGAAATAACTGACAGAGTAGGCCCTCAGAAACTATAGACTGTGGAATAATGGGACAGAGGTTATAAAACAGCTGTTTATCATGTTTACGGGAAAGATGGAAAACAATCTTCAAGGAACGAGAAACCTAGCAGATTTGAAAAAGACATGAACAAAATTTCTAGAAATAAAAAATTATTAGTTACAATGAAAAACTCGGTGAATACGGGTTAACGGTAGATTAAATACAACTAAAGAGAATTAATTAACTGGACATGGGAGAGAAGAAATAATTCAGAATGTAGCACAGAAGGACAAGGAAGTGGGTAAAAAGAAAGGGATTAAGGTTTACAGAACATAGAATGAGAAGGTCTAACAGTATTTCATCAGTTTTCTAATTGTAGAAGGGAGAAATATTGGGAAAGGAGGGAGTGTTTTAAAATATAATAGCTGAGGATTTTCCAGAACTGATGAAAAACATCAGGCAACAAATTGACTAAGTTCAGAGAAATAAAAGCAGAATCAGTCAGTCAGTCAGTTCAGTCCCTGAGTCGTGTCTGACTGTTTGCGACCCCATAAATTGCAGCACACCAGGCCTCCCTGTCCATCACCAACTCCTGGAGTCTACTCAAACTCATGTCCATCGGGTCAGTGATGCCATCCAGCCATCTCATCTTCTGTCGTCCCTTTCTCCTCCTGCATCTCCCCAATCCCTCCCAGCATCAGGGTCTTTTCCATGGTCTTTTATGGTCCAATTCTCATGTCTATACATGACCAATGGAAAAACCAACAAAGGTCCGTGTTGTCAAGGCTATGTTCTTTACAGTAGTCATGTGTGGATGTGAGAGTTGGACGGTGAAGAAGGCTGAGTGCAGAAGAATTGATGCTTTTGAACTGTGGTGTTGGAGAAGACTGTTGAGAGTCCCTTGGACTGCAAGGAGATCCAACCAGTCCATCCTAAAGGAGATCAGTCCTGTGTGTTCATTGGAAGGACTGATGCTGAGGCTGAAAGTCCAATACTTTGGCTACCTCATGTGAAGAGTTGATTCATTGGAAAAGACCCTGATGCTGGGAGGGATTGGGGGCAGGAGGAGAAAGGGACGACAGAGGATGAGATGGCCGGATGGCATCACTGACTCAATGGACATGGGTTTGGGTAGACTCCAGGAGTTGGTGATGGACAGGGAGGCCTGGTGTGCTGTGATTCATGGGATCACAAAGAGTTGGACACGACTGAATGACTGAACTGAACTGAACAGGAAAAACCATAGCTTTGACTAGACGGACGTTTGTTGGCAAAGTAATGTCTCTGCTTTTTAACAGGCTGTATAGGTTGGTCATAGCTTTTCTTCCAGGGAGCAAGCGTCTTTTAATTTCATGACTGCAGTCACCATCTGCAGTGATTTTTGGAGCCCATAAAAATAAAGTCTGTCACTCTTTCCATTGTTTCCCCATCTATTTGCCATGAAGTGATGGGACCAGATGCCATGATGTTAGTTTTCTGACTGTTGAGTTTTTTTTTTTTTGACTGTTGAGTTTTAAGACAACTTTTTCACTCTCCTCTTTCGCTTTCATCAAGAGGCTCTTTAGTTCTTTGCTTTCTGCAATAAGGGTGGTGTCATCTGTATGTCTGAGGTTTTTGATATTTCTCCCAGCAATCTTGATTCCAGCTTGTGCTTTATCCAGCCTGTCATTTCCTATGATGTACTCTGCATCTAAGTTAAGTAAGCAGGGTGACAACATACGGCCTTGACGTACTCCTTTCCTAGTTGGAACCAGTCTGTTGTTCCATGTCCAGTTCTAACTGTTGCTTCCTGACCTGCATACAGGTTTCTCAGGTGGCAGGTCAGGTGGTCTGGTATTCCCATCTCTTTCAGAATTTTCCACAGTTTATTGTGATTCATGCAGTCAAAGGCTTTAACGTAGTCAATAAAGCAGAAATAGATGTTTTCCTGAAACTCTTTCTTTTTCGATGAACCAATGGATGTTGACAATTTGATCTCTGGTTCCTCTGTCTTTTCTAAATTCAGCTTGAACATCTGGAAATTCATGGTTCATGTACTGCTGAAGCCTGGCTTGTAGAATTTTGAGCATTACTTTGCTAGTGTCTGAGATGAGCGCAATTGTGCAGTAATTTGAACATTCTTTGGCATTGCCTTTCTTTGGGATTGGAATGAAAACTGACCTTTTCCAGTCCTGTTGCCACTGCTGAGTTTTCTAAATTTGCTGGCATATTGAGTGCAGCGCTTTCACAACATCATCTTTCAGGATTAAAATAGCTCAACTGGCATTCCATCACCTCCACTAGCTGTGTTCATAGTGATGCTTCCCTAAGGTCCCCTTGACTTCGAATTCCAGGATGTCTGGCTCTAGGTGAGTGGTCACACCATTCTGGTTATCTGGGTCTTGAAGATCTTTTTTGTATAGTTCTTCTATGTGTTCTTGCCACCTCTTCTTAATGTCTTCTGCTTCTGTTACGTCCATACTATTTCTTTCCTTTATTGAGCCCATCTTTGCATGAAGTTTTCCCTTGATATTTCTGTTCTTGAAGAGATCTCTAGTCTTTCCCATTTTATTATTTTCCTCTGTTTCTTTGCATTGATCACTGAGGAAGGCTTTCTTATCTCTCCTTGCTGTTCTTTGGAACTCTGCATTACAAATCACCTTTAAAGTAGCTGTGGCCGTTTGACTGCTCAGGAGCTGAAATGGAAGTCAGAAAATACTGGGATGATATCTCAGCGTGCTGGGAAAAATTGCCATCTTAGTATTCTGCACCCAATGAAAATCCATTTTAAGAGTAAAGGTGAAATAAAGACATCATCAGACAGAATTGTATAATATTATTCTCTGATTGTAAAGAAAATGTATGGATAGATATTTTTCTGATTGTTTCTAGTGTTTAGAATGAAGGATTTTAGTAGAACTCAGCAGTTCTGAGCTCCACATAGTTATTTTATTCCTAGAAAATTGTTCTGTTTATATTTAATAACAGATACTTATTGCCAGTATTTTTACTCATATAATACTTTAACTTTTTGAACTCTGCTCTGTTCAGAATCTTCAGTATTGTTATAGGAAAACTTTTGTGGTGATTAATGCATACCTTTAAGTCTTGCTGAATCAACAATGTAAGTTTTAATATTCATATTTTAAATACTGAAAGCAAAGCCAAGAACAATTTGGAGAAAATTGGGTCTTGGTATTTTAAACAATAATTCCTGGAAGCAACTTCATTCTCATCTCTCAGCCCCAAATACAGATTTTTGGAAAAACATAGTGGTAGATTTATTTTTTTGTAGGGGTGGTGGGGGGAGATTTTTTTTTAACCCGTACAAGCTTAGTATAAATGAGAGTCTAGAATAGTGGGAAGAATAAATGGACCTTAAAGTTATTTGGATGAGCCTACATTAGAATCTGCCTCCATCATTTAGTAATTTAGTCCTCGTCGTGTGAGTTAACCCTGCTGACACTTAAGTTTTCTTACCTGTATAATGAGGATAAGACTACCTTGCAGGTGTATCATGGGGAATATAGCAGTGTTTGTAAAATGCCCTGAGTTCAGTCCGTGTATCTTAGGGGTTTCCTCCTGGTACTGTTGAGTGATATAACTGTAAGTTGAATCTGGCAAGGAATTTCAAATTGTTGTACAAATAATGTAGAGCAGTTGATAATACTTTTCATGATGAAGAGTCATGGACACTGGAAGTAATGAAAATGAAAATTTTGAAGTTAAGAAATTACCAGAATGTGGCTTTACCTGTTGAGTTGGTGGTTAATTTTGCATCACGTCAGCTGTGTCCACTGCCTGCAATTTAGGCAGCTTCCCATTCTTCATGGCAGGTAAGAAGTAAGTATTGGGCTTCCCTGGATCTGGTCGGGACTCAGATGGTAAAGATTCTGCCTGTAATGCAGGAGACCCAGTTCAGTTCCTGGGTGGGGAAGATCCCCTGGAGAAGGGATTGGCTACCTACTCCAGTATTCTTGCCTAGAGAATCCCATGGGCAGAGGAGCCTTGCATGGGCTCACGAAGAGTCAGACATGACTAACACTTTCACTTCTTCATATATATATATATGTGTGTGTGTGTGTGTGTATGTGTATAAAATTTATCTGTTTATTTTCTGTCTCCCAAAGTTAAAGCTCATGGTGATGGCTGTATGCTGTGCTGTGCTTAGTCGCTCACTTGTGTCCAGCTCTTTGCGACCCTGTGGACTGTAGCCCACCAGGCTCTTCTCCATGCAAGAATACTGGAGTGGGTTGCCATGCCCTCCAGAGGATCTTCCCCACCCAGAGATCAAACGCAGGTCTCTTCTGCATTGCAGGTAGATTCTTTCATCGTCTGAGCCACTAGGGAAGCCCAAACTTCATGGCAAACCTGAATATTTTATTAATTCCGTCAAAAATGGTTATAAAATATGTGCTAAAAGCTTTATGCTTTAGTGTTCAGAAGTTAAATAAATTCCCTGGCCTTCAATAATTTAGAGTAAGAGCCATCAGAGTACCCTGGTTCCTGCTGTTTGAGTTGAGAAATCAAACCTCTGTAAGATATTTAGATCTAGATGTTCCTTTCTCTGCTTGTTTTTCTCTATAGTCAAGACATGAAATAGTCTTTTATAATGTAGAATTACTTGTACACCTTGAAAATTATTTTTCTGGTTTTTTTCTTTATTCAGTTTTCTCTCACTGAGTAGTGATAACTATGTAGAATGTACTAGTTGATTGCATTTTAAAACCACACATAGCAAAATTAAGAAATTTTATAATGATGACAATTCAGAAGTTTTTATTTTGGAGCGTGACATCATTTTTAGAATGTTGGTTATAGTGATATGTTTTATTTGTAGATTTTGAGTTTATTCAGGTTACAGAGACAAAGACTAAAAACAAATCAGACATTTCTTGTCTTTTATGAAGTTCTAGATTTTCAATCAAATACTTTGAATATAAATTGGGTACCGATAGTGATACAACTTTAAATATATACATATGCTTCATATTAAGCATTCTAAATATTTTAATTTTCTTGATTTACTTAGGGCACTCATGCAATGCAAAAGTTGAGCAGCAGCAAATTTTTGTGCTTTTATATCATGTTTTACTGGTATTTGTGCAGGGCTGCTTTTGATCTTGGAGGTAATCCCTTTAATCATAAACTTTGAAGAATGTTAATCTTATGCTTTCTAAACTGATATATTTTGCATTAGTAAAAATACACAGGATTAGAAAAGACACTGTATGAAACTCCTGTAGACATTTTTTTTCTTGTTTACATTTGACTTTATGTTTCATATTTGGTTGTTGATATTCTATAGACTGATCATTTCTTCTTAACTAGAGGTTGTATGATGTGAAAGATTATAGGTTAAATATGAATCAGCCCCTGTTTTGACTTTTATCTTTTCCAGTCTTTTATATTTTGAAAATGAGTGTTATTTCATGATGTCAAACTCTATGTGAATCAGAGTCATTCCTCATGACTAGAAAAATTACCACTATTGTCTGTAAAGTAGGATTTATTCATGTTTATTCAGAGTACTCTAGTTTGACTTTTTTGCAGCACTAGAGATTTTTAGGTACAATCATATCATCATTTTCTATAATAGTATTAAGGTAGGTTAAACAAAAGCAATCTAGTTTTAAGTTCAACTTGTAGTTCATTTACTCAGTCGTGTCCAACTCTTTGTGACCCCGTGGACTGCAGCACGCCAGGATTCCCTGCCCAGCACCAACTCTTGGAGCTTGCTCAAACTCATGTCCATTGAGTTGATGATGCCATCCAACCATCTCATCCTCTGTTGTCCCCTTCTCCTCCTGCCTTCAGTCTTTCTCAGCATCAGGGTCTTTTCCAATTAGTTCTTCCCATCAGGTTGCTAAAGTATTGGCGCTTCAGCTTCAACATCAGTCTTTCCAATGAATATTCAGGATTGATTTCCATTAGGATTGACTGGTTTGATCTCTTTTCTGTCCAAGGGACTCTCAAGAGGCTTCTCCAGCACCACAGTTCATAAGTGTCCATTCTTTCGTGCTCAGACCTCTTTATGGTCCAACTCTCAGATTAATACATGACTACTGGAAAAACCATAGCTTTGACTAGATGGGCCTTTGTCATCAAAGTGATGTCTCTGCTTTTTAATACGCTGAAGTCACTGTCTGCAGTGATTCTGGAGCCCAAGAAAATAAAGTATCTCACTGTTTCCATTGTTTCTCCATCTATTTGCCATAAGGTGATGGGACTGGATACCATGATCTTCACTTTTTGAATGTTGAGTTTTAAGCCAGCTTTTTCACTCTCCTCTTTCACCTTCATCAAGAGGCTGTTTTGTTTCTCTTCACTTTCTGCCATTAGGGTGGTGTTATCTGCATATCTGAGGTTACTGATATTTCTCCCTGCAATCTTGATTCCAGCTTTTGCTTCATCCAGCTTGGCATTTTGCATGATGTACTCTGCATATAAGTTAAAGAAGCTGGGCAGCCTTGATACAGCCTTAATACACTCCTTTCCCAATTTTGAACCAGTTTGTTGTTCCATGTGTAGTTCTAACATTGTAGCACCTTTTGCTTTTTGACCTGGGTATAGGTTTCTCAGGAGGCAGGTAAGGTGGTCTGGTATTCCCATCTCTTTAAGCATTTTCCATGTTTGTTGTGATCCATATAGTCAAAGCTTTTAGTGTAGCAGAGGAAATACTTTTCTGTAGCTCTCTTGCTTTTTCCATGATCCAACAGATGTTGGCAATTTGATCTCTGGTTCCTCTGCCTTTTCTAAATTCAGCTTGATCATCTGAAAGTCCTCATTTCATGTACTGTTGAGTCAGCTTGGGGGATTTTGAGCATTACCTTGCTACCATGTGAAATGAGTGCAATTGTGCGGTAGTTTGAACCTTCTTTGGCGTTGCTCTTCTTTGAGATTGGAATGAAAACTGACCTTTTCCAGCCCTGTGGCCACTGCTGAGTTTTCCAAATTTGCTGGCATATTGAGTGCAGCACTTTAACAGCATCATCTTTTAGGATTTGTAATAGTTTTTCTGGAATTCCATCACCTTCACCAGCTTTGTTCATAGTAATGCTTCCTAAGTCCCATTTGACTTCACATTCTGGGATATCTGGCTCTGGGTAAGTGATTATACCATCGTGGTTATCTGGGTCATTAAGAGCTTTTTTGTACAGTTGTTCTATGTATTTTTGCCACCTCTTCTTAATATCTTGGCTTTTGTTAGGTCCATACTGTTTCTGTCCTTTATTATAACCATCTTTGCATGAAATGTTCCTTTGTTAAATTCATGTGGTAGTCCATTTTTTAAAGGAACACCAGATAATGAGACTTTTCTGTTTATTAATGATTGCTTGTATAAAATAGTACTATCTGGTTTTGCTAGGTTTATTTTGTGGTGTTTTGCAGAGGAAACATTCCACTTAGGACACTAGGTAATGTTTTAGATTTTTAATGAAAAACAGTGTTTTCTTTCCTTGGTGGCTTAGCAATATTGGTAACTACTGTGGAATTCTACAGAAAGTTTTCAGTTGAAATATTGTGGTACATTTGGTGTTGAATATTAATTATTTTTTGTGTAATAGTTATGCAGGAAATTATTCAGAAATCATTGCTGAGTTGAGAAAATCATTGAAATTTGGTGACAAATATTTTTGATAATTAAGTTGAATATGTTTATAAAACTTTCATATTTGTTCATAAAACTTCCATGATACTGAGAAATTACTGTTAATACTGTTAGCTGTGATGACATTGTGGTTATGTAAAAAAAAGTCCATAGTTTTTATATTTTTTAAATTAAGTTGGGGTAAAATGATAGGAAGCTAAGAACTGGTGAATAAAAATAGCAAAATTAACTAGTTTGTTGAGCAGAGGTCATGTATGTATAGAGATTCTCTATTTTATTTTCACTTTTTTCTATATGTTTATAAAATGTTATTATAGAAATTAATTATAGGTTACCAGGGGCCAGGGAGAGGTAATAGGGAGTTATTGTTTTAATTGGTATAGAGTTTCTGTTTGGGATGTTGAAAAAGTTCTGAAAATGAATTGCGGTGATGGTGGCACATTGTGAATGTACTCAGTGGTACTGAATTTTACAATTAAAATTGGTTAGAAATGGTAAATTTTAACTTTTATTAAAAAATAAATTTCACCATAGTATTAAAGTACATTAATGCAAATAATCCCATGAACCATCATACTTCAGAGTAAACCCTTGGGACACGTGGTGCCTTGTCCCTTTCCTTTCCTTTTTCTCAGTAACTTCTCCTCCAGTTTGGAGAGGAAGAGGAAGGAAAAGCACTCAGGTCACGTGAGCACTTCCTTAATGGGATTAGGTTATAGAGTGGTGTTACGATTGCATCGTAATGGTTTGTGAGGTCCATTTAGTGGGTTGTTTCCAGTATTTAAAATAAATCAGGAAATGTCCAGTGCATGCTGCACAGTGAGTGTAAATGTGGTTGCTGCTGCTGCTGTTAAGTCGCTTCAGTCGTGTCCAACTCTGTACAACCCCATAGACGGCAGCCCACCAGACTCCCCCGTCCCTGGGATCCTCCAGGCAAGAACACTGGAGTGGGTTGCCATTCCCTTCTCCAGCGCATGAAAGTGAAAGTGAAGTCACTCAGTCGCTCAGTCGTCTCCGACTCTTAGTGACCCCATGGACTGCAGGCTCCTCCGTCCATGGGATTCTCCAGGCAACAGTACTGGAGTGGCTTGCCATTGCTTTCTCTGGTAAATGTGGTTACCAGTACATTTTTCTCTTAGTTCTACAACATGTGTATGTGTACTGGGTTGTGGTGTGAAATGTATTCCTTCAGTGGAATGGGTGTTTTGAAAAATGGAGTAATATGGAGGATATCGGGGACTTCATAGGGAATAGAAAGAAGATGTCAAAATTTGCATATAAGACCTAGGATAATAACTCAGATTTTACTGAGTTTCAGACCCTAATCAGAAAACCAGGAGTAAATAACCAGTATCTAACAAGCGTGTTTTATCAGCATATGATGAGAAGTCATGTACAAAGCTAAGGGAGTAGGTTAGAGAGTGGCTCAGAGATGCTTCTCATTGTAGGTCTTTTGTTCAGTGATAAGTGCTTGTTAATTGGTAACTACTTACAAACTTTCTGAGGTAATATCCTTGTGATCTGTTTATGTGCAGAGCTTGCACATTGTGGATGCTTACAAGCTTTCTTTTATCTTTATTCAAGAAGTATTATTTATATTCCAATCCCAAAGAAAGGCAAGGCCAGGCAGTGTTCAAACTACTGCACAGTTGCACTCATCTTACACTCTGGCAAAGTAATGCTCAACATTCTCCAAGCCAGGATTCAACAGTATGTGAACCGAGAGCTAGATATTCAGGCTGGATTTAGAAAAGGCGGAGGAACCACGATGAAGTTGCCAGCATTGGTTGGATCATTGAAAAAGCAAGAGAGTTCCAGAAAGACATCTACTTCTGCCTCATTGAGTACGCCAAAGCCTTTGACTGTGTAGATCACAACAAACTGGAATACCAGACCACTTTACCTGCCTTGTGAGAAATCTGTATGCAGGTCAAGAAGCAACAGTTAGAACTGGACATGGAACAATGGGCTAGTTCCAAATTGGGAAGGGAATACGTCAAGGCTGTATATTGTCACCCTGGTTATTTAACTTATATGCAGAGTACATCATGAGAAATGCTGGGCTGGATGAAGCGCAAGCTGGAATCTGGAATCAAGATTGCTGGGAGAAATATCAATAACCTCAGATATGCAGATGACACCGCCCTTATGGCAGAAAGCAAAGAACTAAAGAGCTGCTTGATGAAAATGAAAAAGGAGAGTGAAAAAGCTGGCTTAAAACTCAACATTCAAAAAGTGAAGATCTTGGCATCCGATCCCATCACTTCATGCAAATAGATGGGGAAACAATGGAAACAGTGAGATATTTTATTTTCTTGGGCTCCAAAATCACTGTAGATGGTGACCACGGCCATGAAATTAAAAGACACTTACCTGCTCCTTGGAAGAAAAGCTGTGACCTACCTAGACAGCATTTTAAAAAGCAGAGACATTACTTTGCCAACAAAGGTCCATCTAGTCAAAGCTATGGTTTTTCCAGTAGTCATGTATGGATGTGAGAGTTGGACTATAAAGAAAGCTGAGTGCTGAAAAATTGATGCTTTTGTCCTGGTGTTGGAGAAGACTCTTGAGAGTCCCTTGGACAGCAAGGAGATCCAACAAGTCAATCCTAAAGGAAATCAGCCATGAATATTCATTGGAAGGACTGATGCTGAAGCTGAAACTCCAATACTTAGGCCACCTGATGGGAAGAACCGGCTCATTGGAAAAGACCCTGATGCTGGGAAAGATTGAAGGCAGGAGGAGAAGGGGACAACAGAGGATGAGATGGTTGGGCGGCATCACCGACTCAATGAACATGAATTTGAGACAAGCTCCGGGAGTTGGTGATGGACAGGGAGGCCTAGCGTGCTGCAGTCCATGCGGTTGCAAAGAGTTGGACACGACTGAGCAACTGAACTGATTATTTGCATTAAAAAATAAAACTGATTATTTGCATAAAAAAGTTTGATAATACTGTTTGAGAGAAAGCAGGGAGCAACCAGACACTAGAGCCAGACAAGATTAAACTTGAATTTTGCTTCTCTTGCTGCAGCAATTATGTTCCTTTTTGAGTTTCCCTTTCTTTATAGTGATAGTGTCTTAAGAGGTTTTAGGTAAAATGAGGTGATTTACATAAAATGCTTGACAGTGCAGAGTTGCTTATGAAATGCTTACTGGGTTTCCCAAGTGGCGCTAGTCATAAAGAATTCGCCTGCCAATGCTGGAGGTGTAAGAGAGTGGGTTGGATCACTGGGTCAGGAAGATTCCCTGGAGGAGGGCATGGCAGCCTACTCCCGTATTCTTTCCTGAGAAATTTCATGGACAGAGGAGCCTGGCGGGCTATAGTCTATGGGGTCACAAAGAGTTGGACATGACTGAGCACACATACACACCCCTCTTTAGAGATCTTATTCTTTTAAAGTCTGCAACATTAAATTGATATTTTGCTTTAAGATTGGGGATTGTTGTGCAGTATTATGTATTTTTCTGTGGAGATAAAGAACAAACTAATTCAATGATTAAGAAATCTGTTTAATAAAATAATAAATATTCTCTCAGCTCTAAAGTGTTTTCATTTCCTGAAATATTTTATGGATGATGAGTTAGACTGACTCTTATTTCAGGAATTTCAGTTCACAATCACATGAAAGGGGAGTCACGAAGTCCTGTAGTCATCAGCTGTTAACACTGAACTGTTACAAATTGTACCTTATTCCTTCTGTTTAAGCATATATTTTCAACTTTAATACTTTATGATCTTTTAAAAATTATGAAATAAGATTAATGGTTAAAGGTTTATCTTTTAACTGGATTCATCTTTAAAAAGGACTGAATTTTGTGGATTTGAATGATATGTCACTGACAGGAGGTCTTTAACATTTTTTTCCCTTCGAACAGATGTCTTGGCCTGCAGTGACTCCAACTACTATCATCTTTCCAATTTTCCCTTTACTAAATAAGTTTGTAAAAAGTGACATTTTTATTATGAATGATTGACTTAATTCAGGCAAACACTGCAGCTACGGAAAGACTTCATTGCAGTGAGGAAAACTTTGGTATGAAAAAAATGCTAGATTCTTTACTTTCAGGAATTTAGTACATAATTCCTTTTTTTCCCTTCCTACCTTCCTGTAGCTGTATTTAGAATAATATTTTTATGTAATAAGCTTTTTTCAAGATTAAAAGTTTTTATGCCCTGGTATACTGAAGTGTTATGCTGTTTGATACACATGTTTAAATGACATTTTAAAACAGAATCAGTCAGGAGCCATCCAGAAAATAGTGACCACAGTGGGTCTTTCAAGAGGAAAGTTAATCCAGGAACTGGATGCAGGGGTAATTGGTGTGAAGCAAGAAGGGCCAGTTAAAAGACAGACATGAAGCACTCTGGAAGCATCTGTGATCCCGTTAAGACTGGAGGAAGGTGAGAAGAGGCAGTTGTATCCTGGTTGGGAATGTGTGTGGGGGGCTGGAGCAGCCCTGGGCCGGGCCGTCTCGAGGAGAAGGGAGTCCTGGGAAAGAAAGTTGCTGTCCAGCCTGTGTTGGGAGAGGCACTCCGCCTTTTCCCTCTTCTTCTGTTTAGTGCCCATCAGGGCCTCTCCACTGGGCCTCTCCAGATCTTCCTAGAAGCCGAGGCAGGGCTCCTTGGAAGTGCAGTTGCCGGTGATACAAAGCAACACAGGGTGATTAATTCTGGGGAATGTATCTGAAAGCATTTAGTTGACCAGCTCAACAACTGTGTTGCTGTTGTATAGTATTCATCAATACATCTGTGTACCCGAGCATTTGCTAAGAAGACTTTGCTAAAGAATAACCCTCCTCCCTGCAAAAAAAACCCCCAAAATGAAAACTAAAACTAAGCAAAACCCTCTTGTTTTTGTTTTGTAGTAATGGAAAGAAATAATTCTTTTAAAACCAACATTAAGATCAGCATTTTAAGTTAAAACATTTCTTCTGTGGCACTATGTTAAGTAAATGAACTATAAAGTTGAAAACACTTGGTTCTTGGTTTTGTGGCATAGTCTACTGGAAGAGATTTTTCTTTTAAAGGATACTTTCATTTTAAAATTTCAGTGGATTGTGTGGTAAATTATAGAGTGGGACATGCTTTGTTAGAAACTTCAGGGAGGTGCTGAGGGGCCCGGCGGGCTACAAGTCCATGGGGTCACAAGTCCATTGAACACAACTGATCGACTGAGCACATACAGCAGGAGCTATTAACGTAGTCCTGTGGTTTATGGACATTTTCATGAGTTGGGAAGCTTGAGCTGAGCTCTGAAGGATTATTCAGAACCCATAGAGAGAGACAGAAGGGACGCTGCTGGGCGAAGCTTGAGCAAAGGCTCAGAAGTCCGAAAGCTTGACGGATATATGGGAAATTTCAGTGTTGCCGAGCATCAAGTCAAGCTCATAAAATGGTCCTGGAGAGCCAGGGGGAGCCCAGGTTATTTTCATTCTCAAGCTGACAGGGAGTTACTGGAGTTGGAGTGGAGTGGCCTGATTAACTTTGTGTCAGCTGTGTGTTTCCCTCAGTGTGGAAGATGAGTTGAGGAGGGTGGTGTGTAGTGGGAGGAGGCCTGGTAAGAGGCTGTTACACTGGTCCAGGCCACCGAGGAGACATACGCTCTCCAAGTCGTCTGTATGTCTTAAAAAGTCACTGGTTTCATCCAAGTGCCTCTTGCTGTCCCAGTTTTTACTCCATGTCCCATTTGGATATACCCTTCTTTTTGTTATTTGAAGATTCAGAATAAGTAGTACAATTTTTAAAGAAAAGAACAAACTGCTGTTTTATTTTCAAGTTACACATACCTCCCTGGATATTCTGTTGCTTGTTCTCCTTGAGACTCACAGGGCTATAGACAGTAGCCAGTCACAGACCTTGCTCCTTGGAAGCAGGCCTGGGAACCACCCACGGACTGTGACCCGGTTGTTCTGGAGTGCCTGGGGGGCAATTTGCTCTCCTAGAGCCAGGCTGTAATTTCCTGTAGAAATTTCCTTGAGAACAATTTCCTATATTCTCTAATGTAGCTTCTGATATTGAAGAGTGACAGATTTGCAGTGTGACATTTCATTTTAGTAAATATATCTTTTAAAATACCAAAACCCTGCATTTGAATAAGATCCACTTTACTCATTGATTTTAATGTATATTCCCTAATTTATTCTGCTAATAAATGTGAGATAGGTGCCATTAGTGCTGCTTCCTTCCTGTGCACACTGCAGTCTGTATCTTCTCACTCAAACTTCAGTGAAACATCTGCTGTGTCATAGATGGGCAGCATGTAAATTTTGTTCTCAAGAAGCCTGTAACCTAATAGGGGTCAGCAGACATTAAGTCATAATACAAAGCTTAAGAGACAAGTTAAATAGAAGTACAATCACTGTATTGAGGGAATTTAGAGGAGGAAGATACTGAGTCTAGGCTTATATGTTTTCCACATTCTGACATTCCTAAAATTGGCAGATGTCTTACAGTTTGATGACATCCTAGACTTGATGATCTTAGACATCTTAGACTTTGAGAGAAAAATAAAGACACATAGGTCCTGGAGGGTGAGGACTTAAGTAGAGAAAGTCTGCGAAAAAGCTCATGGGTGACAGAGGCATAGAATGCTAAAGGGAATAATGAACCCTTTTGGAACGCTGATGTTTAGGGCTCAAGAATGACATGAAGTGACAATGAGGTGGTTCAGATCCACTTTATAAAGGATTTTGAGAACCAGGCTGTGGAGAGGTAAATTTTATTCTCCAGCAAGTGCAGGCTATTGTAACGTCTGGAGAAGGGAAAAGGAAGGCCACACTCAGCATCTCAGCCTCAAGCAGCCATGGCTTTAAACTCTGCTTTATCTTGACTTATTTTCTGCGTTGTTAGCAAGATGTATCCTAAGGTAATTGCTTTTTGGCTTTGCACCATTTTAGCTTATGAAAGCTTTCATGGGAATGATCTGCTTGTAGATAGCGGGGGGAGCCTGTAGTGTTCTTAATTTCTTTTTTAGGTCATTCATTTCAGGTACATAGAAACACAACTGATTTTTGTGTGTTGGTCTTGTACCCTGCAACTTTGCTGAAATTAGCTTTAGTGGCTTTCTGGTGGGTTCTTTCAGATTAAAAAAATTGTGTCTGATCATTTCATTGAATAGCGATAGTTTTACTTCTTCCTTTCCAAATTGAATGCCTGTTGTTGTTTTCTTGTCTAATTGCTCTGGCTAGAACGTCTACTACATTCCTGAATTGCTAAAAACGAGCGTCCTAGTCTTTTTTTCTGATCTTAGGGGGAAGGAATTGTCTTTCCTATGGAATATGCTCTTACCTCTGGATTTTCTGTAGCTGCCCTTTATCAAGTTGAGGAGGTTCCCTACAACTTCCAGTTTTCTAAGTGTTTTTATCATGATAGGTTGGTCTGGATGCTGTTAAATGCATTTTCTGCATCAATTGGTATGATTATGTGTGTGTGTGTGTGTGTTTTCCCTCTCATTCTGTTAAACGTGTGTTTCATTGACTGATTTGCTTATGTTGAATCATCCTGGAGTTCTTGGGGTAAATCCCTCTTAGTAATAGTATGTAATCCTTTTACTGTGCTGTTGAATTGAGCTTGCTAGAACTGTGTTGAGGATTTTGTGTTTATATTCACAAAGGGTATTGGCCTTCAGTTTTCTTTCCTGTAAAGCCTTTGTCCTTGGTGTCTGGGGCATGCTGGCTTCCCTGAATGAGTTAGGAAGTCTTCCCTCCTCTTTACTTTTTTTGGAAGAGTTTGAAAAGGATTGGTGTTAATTCTTTAAATGTTTGGTGTAATTCACCAGTGAATCCATTTGTTCTTAGACTTTTCTCTCTTGGGAAGTTTTTGGTTATTGATGCTACTTCTTTAGTAATTCAGGTCATTGAAATTTTTCTAATTCTTCTTGAGTTAGTTTAGGTAATTTGTGTGTTTACTGTCTTTTTTTGTGTGTTTAATTGATTTTTGGAGAGAACTGTTTTGGTTCTCTTCTCTTTTCCTACATTTTTAGTTATTTTCTTTGTGGTTACCATGAGGATGACTGTTGACATCCTAAATTTATAATAGTCTAGTTCAACTTGATACCAGCTTAACTGCAGTAGCATGTGTATCTGTGCTTCTATACCACGTTGGTTTCCCACTGTTTGTGGTGGTGTTGTCACAATTTAAATCTTTATGTTGAATGCATTGTTAGTTAGCAACATAAATACATAGTTAAAAACATGTATTTGTCTTTAAATTGTGGAGGATATAAACAATGAGGTTTGTTGTTCAGTCACTCGGTCATGTCCAACTCTTTATGACCCCTTGGACTGCAGCAGGCCAGGCTTTGCTGTCCTTCACCATCTCCTGGAGCTTGCTCAAACTCACAGCCATTGAGTTGGTGATGCCATCCAACTGTCTTGTCCTCTGTCGTCCCCTTTTCTTCCTGCCTTCAGTCTTTCCAGCATCAGGGTCTTTTCCAGTGAGTCAGCTCTCATTTTCTAACAGTGAGGTTACAAATCAATGATACAATAATAGTGGTCTCTGTATTTACCCATGCGTTTACTTTCACTGAAGATCTTTATTTCTTCATATGGCATTGTGTTACTTTCTAGTGTTTTGGTTTTTTTTTTTTTTTTTCATTTAGACTTAAGGACTTCCTTGGCTTTACTTATAGGATAGGTCTGGTAGTAATGAACTCTGCTAGCTTTTGTTTATCTGGGAATGTCTCTGTGAATGTGGAAGTGTTAGTCCCTCAGACATAGCCAACTGTTCACAACCTCATGGATTACAGCTGGCCAGGCTCCTCTGTCTGTGGCATTCTCCAGGCGAAAATACTGGAGTGGGTTGCTATTCCCTTCTCCAGGGGATCTGCCTGATCCGGGGTCTCCTGCTTTGCAGGCAGATTCTCTACCATCTGAGCTACCAGGGAGGCCCCTGAGCCAATGTCTTTGTTTCTCTCTTTTTGAAAGGCAGTTTTGCCAGGCATAGGATTCTTGCGTGACATTGTATCAAGCAGGGTTTTCCTGAGAAAAAGAACCAATAAGTTGTGGAATGTATGTGTGATCATAAAATACAGATATATGTATATTTAGGAAGAGATTTAGTATAAGGAATTGGCTTATGCAGTTATGGAGGTTGGGAAGTCCTAAGATCTATCCTCTGCAAGCTGAAGGTGGAAGACAGCCAATAGTGCAGTTCCAGTCTTAGTCTGAAGGCCTGAGGACCAGGAGAACCGGTCATGTAACTTGCAGCACTGAAAGCTGGCAAACTTGAGATCTAAGAAGAACTGTTTTCAGTTTGAGCCCAAAGGCAGGAGAAGATTGAAGTCCCAGCTCAACGCAGTCAGGCAGGTGGAATTCCTTTCACTTAGCCTTTTTGTCTGTTTAGGTCTTTAGTTGACTGGATGAGGCTTACTCACATTTACAGAGGGTATCTATTTTACTCACGCAACCAGTTCAGATGTTAACCTTGGCCAGAAACACCCAAAACACCCAAAATAACATTTGACCAAATGTCTATGTGTCCTGGAGTCCAGACAAGTTGACACATAGATGAACCATTACAAGGTTTTTTTCTTTCTTTTTTAAAGATTGACGTATAATTGACTTACAACATTGTTAATTTCTGTTGTACAGCAAGGTGACTTAATTATTTATACACACACACTCTTTTTTAAATATTCTTTTTTCCATTATGGTTTATCTTAAGAGATTGAATATAGTTCTGTGCTATGCAGCAAGATGTTTATCCATTCTATGTTTAGTAGCTTTCATTCGTTACTTCCATTTTTTTCTTTCAGTACAGAAGCATGTCATCTGACTACCTTTTGGCTTCCTGCTTTCTGACATGAGATACCAACTTTTTATCTTCTTGAGGATTTCCTATATTTGGCAAGTCCTTTCTCTCATGCAGATTTCAGATTTCTCTGTGTTTGCACTTCAGCAGTTTGATTATAATGAGTTTATCTTACCTAGAGTTTATGGAGGGTTTTGAATTGGTGGATTCATGGAATTCATCTCATTTGGGAGGATTTTTGACTTCTTTAAATACTTTCCATGTTCCTTTTCTTTTGTCTTCTTTCCTTGAATTTCCCCTAATATCTCTGTTGGTCAGCTTGGTGGTGTCCCACAAGGTTCCTTAGGTTTTGTTTAATTTCATACCTTTTCCCTTTGCCTTAGATTCAATAATTTCAAATGTCCTCTTTAACTGATTTTTCTTCTGTCTGCCGAAATCACTCCTGAGCCACTCTGGTGCTTTTTATTTTCATTGAAGTTACTGTAATATTCAGCTTCAAAATTTCTGTTTGGTTCCTTTTTATAATTTATATTTCTTTATTGATACTTCATTAATTTTGGTGATACATTGTTTTTTCTTTTTCATGTTTCATGTTTTTTCCAAACTTTTTTGAATATATCCTTTGCCCAATAAGCATGATGTCTGGAGTTCCTCAGGGACATTACAATAAATTATTTTTTTCTTTGAATGGTGATTACTTTGCTGTTTCTTTTTATGTCTTATGATTTTTTTTGTTGACATCTAAACATGAATATTATAATGTGATAACTCTGTGAATCATATTCTCCACTTTCCTTAGGGTTTGATTTTTTTTTTTTTTTTTGGATTGTTGAAGGCTGTAATTTGTTTAGTGATTTTCCAAAACTGTTGTTTGCAAAGATTATTCCTTGTCATGTGTGGTTGGTACATTTTCCATTTCTTTGCCTGTGTTCAGCTAGTGTTTTGACAGATTGCTTTGAGTGACAGGAGATGAAGCAGTCCCCCCTTCCCCCCTAAACCCTAAACAAACATATAGAAGAATGTCTCTCCTGGGCTTTGTAGATCATCCCTGTTCTGGGGCAGTCTTTCAGTCCTTAGTCAGGCTTGCATGGAGCTCAGTGATAAATGCAAGGTGGAAGCTTAGCGTTCTCTCAGGTGTTTTTTGAGGTTGCATCTTGCTGTGGACATGCATATTGTCTTCTGAATTACCATCTGTACTTAATTTGTCAAAGAGGACCCCCCTGCCTAGCTTTTGCTCCTGCATCTAGGTGATCTGTTGTATGTTTAGACCGTAATCTTTTGTCACAGGCGTCTTTCAGTGTTAGTTCTGCTCTCTGTGTTTTCAAATGACTCTTGTTTTTCTAGCCTGAGTTCCATGTTAGGTGAAAAAGAGCTGAGTGCCTTCCATTACTCCTTCAGGGGGATCCCCAGACAGATTAGAGCAGACACACTCATTTGTGAGTAAGCTCTGTTCTGCTCTCCGTGGAGCCAGGGACCCAGGCTGCAGATGTGAGTGAGGGCTGACACTGAAGGGGGGCGGGCCCGGACGCGGAAACCCCACAGAGCTGTCCTACTGGTGTGAAACTGCCCTTTCCTTGATCCAGTGTTTGCTTGGCTGTTGTAAACCTTTGGCTCTTTTCCATAGTTTTAACAGTGTTGGTTCTGACAGTTACTGCTTGGTTTTTTTTTTTTTATGTTTCTGTCAGATTAGAGAATGTGGAGCCTCCCTACTTTGCCATTTTGCTGACTTCTCATTGTGGTTTTGATTTACATTTCCGTAATGTAATGGCTAACGAAGTTGAACGTTTTTCTTCATATGCTTCTTAGCCATTTGTATATTTTTTCCAGATTTGGCCAAGTTTTAATTGGTTTATTTGTCTATTATTGAACTGTAAAAGTTCTTTACATATTGTAGATTCAGGTCCCTTATACATGATTTAGAACCATTTTTTCCCATTCTGTGAGTTGTCTTTTCGGTTTGTTGAAGTGCCAATTTGTGTTTTGAAGCATGAAAATTTTAAATTTTGGTGATGTCTAATTTATGTTTTTTTTTTTTTTGTTCATCATGCTTTTGGTGTCATAGCTATGGGCTATTTATATTTAAAGGGTGGGCAGAGAAAGATGAGTGAGTAAGGAAAGTGAGAGCTCAGAAAAGAACCAGGAGATGATGTTGCCAGATAAATCAAGAGAGAGGTTCAAGTTAAGGATAGTTGGTTGCATCCTATGCTGCAAAGAGAGTTTAGTAGGAGAACCATGAAATGTAGTAACTCTTGGCCTGGAGAGCAGAGGGTGATGCAGCTGTAAGCTGGTGTCTGCTCTCAGATCGACTCCTGGGCGCTTTATCTGCACTTTTCACTTTGACTGCTGCTGACGGGAGTCAGCGAGCTGTGGTGTGCAGTGACGGGTAGGTTTCTTATAGTAGCAGGACTAGTGTTAGTCGCTCAGTCATGCCCGACTCTGTGATCCCGTAGACTGTAGCCTGCCAGGCTCCTCTGTCATGGGATTCTCTAGGCAAGAATACTGGAGTGGACTGCCATTCCCTTCGCCAGAGGATCTTCCTGACCCAGGGATCGAACCTGGGTCTCCTGCGTTGCAGGCAGATTCTTTACCGCTTGAGCTACAGGGAAGACCTTAGGTTGCACTCTATTCTTTGTTGTTCAGTTGCTCAGTCATGTCTTACTCTTTGCAGCCCCATGGACTGCAGCACACCAGGCTTCCCTGTCCTTCATAATCTCCCAGAGTTTGTTCAACATCATGTCTGTTGAGTTGGTGATGCCATCCAACCATCTCATCCTCTGTCGTCTCCTTCTCCTCCCGCCTTCAGTCTTTCCCAGCATCAGGGTCTTTTCTGTTGAGTCAGCTCTTCTCATTGGGTGGCCAAAGTATTGTAGCTTCAGCTTCAGCATCAGTCCTTCCAATGAATATTCAGGGTAGATTTCTTTTAGCATGGACTGTTTGGATCTCCTTGCAGTCCAAGGGACTCTCAAGAGTCTTCTCCAGCACCACAGTTCAAAAGTATCAATTCTTTGTTGCTTAGCGTTTTTTATTCTCCAACTCTCAGATCCGTACATGACTACTGGAAGAACCATAGCCTTGACTATATGGACCTTTATAAGCAAAGTAATATCTCTGCTTTTTAATACACTGTCTAGGTTTGTCTGTTATACTTATCAGTGGTTTCCCTTGGTGGTGGTTGTAGAAGTTTTCTGTGATGCCCGCTTGGCCGAGGTCCCTCATCTCTGAGAAGTGGTAGCTATTTCATGAGTGGACATCTGCAGCTGTGTTGCTAAGTGGGACCCTCACATTCCTAATACATGGCTGTTGTGCCCAGGGGTAGACCTCTGTGCTAAAGTGGGCCAAGCAGTTTTTCAACAGTTTGTAATTTTTGGAAGGCAAACATGCAGGGTGAATTCTACTGGGCTTGTCTTCTAGAAAGATGTGTAGCTGGGGCAGCCATGCTTACCCATGGTGGTATAGATCCTGGCAGAGGGGACTCGTGTGTGCAGAGCAGAATGAACCCTCTGTCAGAGACAGACTGACTCCCTTACAGAGACAGTGTGATCCCAGGGAGGATGAATTGCTTTATTTCTGGGCAGCTTTGTGGTTCCTGATTTCCAGCCACAGTGATAATAATTCCTGTTCATCAGTTCTGTGAGATACCTTTCTTTCTTCTTCTTTTTTTTTTTTTCTTTCTTTTTAACGTGAGGTTTCTGTTTTGTTGGCACCCAGAGAATCTTGTTTAAGACAGAGATATATTGATATGAAAATGCCCACTGAGAAGAGAAAAGAGGAAGGAGACAATTTGTGGAGATGTTCATATGATTTTAACTTGTGATGCTGGACAGTGACAGAATGGTGATGATTATTTTTAATATGGATTTGAGTACTTACCTGTGATTCAGATTTAATTAGGCATGTGTTTTACATTGTTTATGTTCCATGGTCCTGGCTTTCTAATTCTATTTTTTGGCCATGTTGCATGACATGCAGGATCTTAGTTCCCTGACCAGGGATCGAACGTGCCCTCTGCAGTCGAAGTGCAGTGTCTTAATCATTGGACTGCCAGGGAAGTCCCTGGTTTTCTAACTTAAATAGTGTCTTTGCAAATAATAAAGTAAAAATAATTTAGCATTATCTGTGAAATTAAACATGCATGTAACCTGTGACAGTTTTCCTGGATGTGTTAGAAAACTTCTTGGATGTGTGCACCAGCAGATGTGTTCAAGAATGTTTTGTGGAAGCATCGTTTGTAATAGCAAAAACCTGGAAATACTCAATTATACACTGGTGGCAGAAAGATGAATAAGTTGTGGCATAGTCATACATTGAAGTCTGTTTAGTACTGCAAATGAAATGGTTTACAGCTTCATGCTTATCTTAGAAACAGGATTTAGTGAAAAAATGTTTAGTGTTCACAGAAAATATACATAGCATAGTGCTATTTTTAGTATTTAGAGACTTCAAAACAAGTTAAAAACTAAACAACAATATCATTTAATTGTACACAGAAGGTAAAATATTAAGAAAGAGGAAGGGTATATAATTAAAGGAAAATATAGGGTAATAATTTCCTTTGTTGGATGTGGGGCAGAAGGTTGGAATTGGGGAAAAACACACCAGAAACTTAAAGAAATTGGTAATATTTTACTTCTTAGGTTCAGAAATGAGTTCATCATACTCATTTTGTTATTGTGCTTTATAGTATGTATTACATGTATTCTTTTACACATCTCAAATATTTAATAATACAAGGTTAAGAACTGTTACAAATATGTTTGGTATAAAATTCCTTTTATTTTTATATAAAAGTAAAATTCACAGTAGAAAACTCATTTTTCAAGCTGAAATAATCACGTATTTTAACATATACTGTACTACCCACACTTTTTATTTACCTCATGCTACCTTCTCAGATCCAGATTCTTAGGATTCCTTTTGAATCTTTGTCCTCAGGTTAATTTAATAATGTTGAGTGCTAGTGATACAGTAATAAAGCTTACAATAAGTATTTTCTGAACAAATGAATGAAGCAGTCTTTATCTTTTTCTCTCTTGTAACATCAAGTCATTCAGCAGCTCTTTCTGCTCTTAAAAGTTACATCTAGGCTAATGTGGGTTTTCTGTTTGTAGAGTCTCTGGCTGGGTTTCAGGCCCTCACATACCTGTTCTGTCTCCACCTGACTTTCCTATCAGTGTTCTTCCCTCTCCTTAGTTTATCCTTTTTGCTGACACAGGGTTGATCTTCCTGAAACATTGATTTGATCATTTGTGCAGTTCCTCTGAACCTTTAATTATGAAGTGTTAGGGTACATATTCTTCAGGTTGGGCTCCAGGCCTCTATAATTGGTGTTAACCAAGAGCCCATTCTCACTACTCCTGTTCGGGGTAACGGCCTCTCTTTCTGGCTGCCTTGCTTTGGGGTGTGGGGATGAGGAGTGTGGGGAGGTAGCCTGCCTGGACATTCTTATTCTTCATACTCTTGCAGCCTTCAGATTCTGTTTACCTTCAAGTATCAAATAACTGTATTTGGACCACTCTCAGAGAAACTCTTGTATTTTACAGCAGTTGTACTGGGTTCTTCTTTTTTAAAGTTCAGTTAAAATTATTTTGTGTTCTGTCTTTCTGGTATTCTTAGTTTCTGGTGTACCTTCTGGTTTTCCATCTAGTTTTGCTGGAATCATTATCATTTTAGTGTGCAACTCTCTTAGACAAGGTTCTCTGGATGGCAGCAATAGTAACCTATACAAAATGGCTTAGCTCAAAGGAGAATTTATTTTGCTGCTGCTACTACTAAGTTACTGCAGTCGTGTCCGACTCTGTGTGATCCCATAGGCGGCAGCCCACCAGGCTCCCCTGTCCCTGGGATTCTCCAGGCAAGAACACTGGAGTGGGTTGCCATTTCCTTCTCCAATGTGTGAAAGTGAAAAGTGAAAGGGAAGTTGCTCAGTCGTGTCTGACTCTTAGCGACCCCATGGATCACAGCCTACCAGGCTCCTCCATCCATGGGATTTTCCAGGCAAGAGTACTGGAGTGGGGAATTTATCTTAAAGAACAACAAAGGATGGACTAAAGACTTGACTGTGAGACCTGAAGTAAACATAGGTGGTAATCTCCTTGACATCAAGCTTGACAGTAATTTTTTGGATTTCACACCTAAAGCAAAAATGAACAAGTGAAATTAAAATGCTTTTGCACAGTGAAGGAAACCATCAACAAAATGAAAAGACAACCTACCAAAAGGGAGGAGGTATTTCCAAATCATATTTTTCATAGGATAATGTCTGAAACATGTAAAGAATTCATTCAACAACAACAACCTGATTAAGAAATGGGTGGAAGATCTGAATAGACATTTTTTTCTAAAGAAGGCATACTGTTGGCTTATAGGTGCATGAAAAGATGCTCAACATCATTAATAATCAAGGAAGTATAAATCAGAACAATGAGATATCACTTCAGGTGAAATAAATTAGAGAAAGACAAATACTGTAAGATCTCACTTATATATGGAATCTTAACAATCTTATAGATACAGAGAGCATGCTGTTTTGCTAGGGTTGAGGGTGGGCAAAATGGGTGAAGGGAGTCAAAAGGTACAAACACCTAGTTAGCTATAAAGTAAACAAGACATGAGAATGTGAACTAAAGCATGGCAACTATAGTTAATATGCTGTATTGCATATTTGAAAGTTGCTGAGAATGTAAACCTTAAAAATTATCAACACAAGAAGAAATTCTATAATTGTATAGTGATAATGTTAACGACTTAGTGTGATCTTTTCACAGTATATACAAATAGTGAGTCATTATGTTGTATACTCTAATAAATGTCAGTTATACTTTAGTTAAAAAATAATAAAGCTATCTCATAGAACTGATGAGCATAAACTACAGTTGATCTTTATAGGAGAAAGAGGAACTATAAGAGGAATTCCTGGAAATCAGGAACTACAAATTCCAGTCTGAATTTCTGTATATTTGGTATGAGATGTGGAGGCTAGCATGTAAAGTCCACCATTTTGCTTCATTCTGATTTCAGTTTAAGAATCAATTTGCTTAATAGATTCTTTCACAGATAGGGAGTTTGGTGATAGATATTTCCAAAGTGTTTCTCTAGCCTAATTTTGTATTTAGAGACAAGCAACTTACAAGTGTAAGAGTGGTGAACCTTCTATAAGTGATGATATCAACTAAAATACCTAAAGTTGTTTAAAACTCTTTGTGTGGTCTTGAAAGTTTGAAGAAATGTGAATCAGGCATCATAATTTTGAAGCTTCTAGGGAACATAAGTTTTATGAAGTCAGAATTTATATGCAAATAATATGCGTCAATGTCAAGAAAAATCGTGTACCAGAAAATGGCAAAGCAAAATAAAGAGAAGGGAATAAAATGTAGGTCACTTCCTCCATTTAAACTTTCAGTTTTCATAACTTCATAGTAGTGGCATATGTGTGCCACTTATTCTTGAAATTAATAGTTAAAATGGTAGTTTCTTTTTGGAAAATTAATGATTTATTTTATTGGAACAGTTTAAACCATCATACGTTATCAAGTATTGACAAGAGTGTTTGGAAACTAGTGGTATCATATGCTGATGGGCGTAAAAATTGATATGGCTATTTGGAGAACAGTTGGGCAATATGTAGTAAAATGGAAAATGCACTTATAACTCAGAAAGTTACCTCATACAGACCTTAGAGCAGTGATTCTCAGCTAAGGGAGTTTTATCTTCAGGGACACTTGACAACGCCTAGGGGTGTTTCTGGTTGTTACACCTGGCTCTCACAATAAAGAATTATGAGTCCAAATTTTGTAAAGAGTGTGGAGGTTGAGAAACCTGGCTTTAGGGAACACAGTTAACATGTTCTTGTATGTGAACATAGAGACTTTTGCAAGAATGCTCATAAAACATTGTAATTGTGCAAAATTGGAAACAACCTGAATGTCTATCAGTGGAGGAAAGGATAAATAAAATGTGATAGGCTTATGGGATTCATTACTTTACAGAAGTTTAAAGGAAAAAATTATGTCTATATATTAGTAGATCTAAAAAATGAATGAAAAAGACTCCAGGTACTTTCAGTTTGATACCATTGTGAAAATTAAAAAAAATAATGCAAAGCAACAACTCTGTTATTTCAATATGTAAATGAAAATGTAGAAAATGAATTAGAAGGCTTTGTGGAAACCTCCTGCTAGTGGCTGCTCCTGAGGTGGGAGGAGGCTAACGGTACCAGGGTGGTCAGCAGTGGCTTTACCTCTAGTTGTTCTTTTATATCAAACACAAAGTGAAGCAACTGTGGTTTTATGTTTGTATGAATTGAATGCAGAGTGTGAATGCCATTTGTTATAAATTTTGGTTGGAGGGACTTGCATGTTTGTAATAGTATTATTATTATTTTTTATAGTTCTAGTATTTCTCAAAAACTCGTCCATGAATTCCATTTAAAGCTTTATCTGCATTCAGATTTCATAGTACACAGAATATCATGCACTGTCTTTTTTCAGTTCTTGTCCAGGAAGTTAGTCTTATAAAGTTCACTTATAAAGTGAAGTGTAACTATTTTTTGGTATTTGTTATTTATTTAGTTTATTTGTATAGCTGTGGAGAAAATGTATTTATTGACTGCCATTAACCCCTGTTTGTGCTTAATTCACAAAGTGAAAGGCATCATAAAGAACTCCCAACAATTATTTATTTTACCTGATTTTTTTGCATTAGAATATATAGAAATAATTGGATCTTGAACAGGAACAAAAAATATTTCTCCTATTGGCATTTTGTTGCATTGATTTTTTTAAAATGTTGTATAAATATTTGATTACAGTAGTTTAATCTTTTCACTAATTATTCAGGAAACTGAATTTAGGTGTCTAAGTGATTCTATGAACTTTACCCATAAAATATATTTAAAATCTTATCTAATGTTTTCTGAATAAGTTATACTTTAAAAATTTTTACAACTGCTATTGAAGAGAAGAAACAGATATAATGTCATAGTCAGTATATTCTTTCTCAGAACACAAGGATTAGTTTTCATATGTGATAAATACATTGGCAGTAAAATAAAGTGGAAATAACACATGGCCTGTAATTTTTTTCGTACAGTGATGTTAAAAGTAAGTGTCTCAAATACAGTGTAATTAAACGTTATAACTATTTAAAATATCTTTGATTATGTCAAATTAAATAAGTTTGATTAAAACTGCATTTATAATTATATAGACGTTCATAATTTTTACACAAAAAATGTTTACCAAAAATTATTCCAAAGTCTAGAAAACTCACTAATTTAAATTTAAAAACTTAAAATAACCTTTAGTTAATGGATTTTATTTACCTTTGTTAGAGAGGGCTTATCTCTTTAAATGTAAATATCAATCCAATGAAAAGGTGACTGAAAATTAATGGCTTTATTTAAAAAAATAAAGTTCTTAAAATTTTAGATTAGATCTAATTTTTTTGTTAAAGGATTTTATACAAATTATAAGAATAGCTTAATTATAAAAATCATGAATGTAATTTTAATTCAGAATACTTAATTTAAGATAATTTAAGCTCAAATGTATAATTATAAAGTTATGACTCCTAACTATATAGAATTTGAAATAAGTCATATAACCTTTCTAGATATTTTTCATAGTTAGGTGAAAACAAGGCACAAACTATCTCCATTTGATTTTCTTGCTAATACTTGCAATTACTAGAGTTAATCCTTAATTGCTGAAAAAAGTTGTCCCATGGTTACCCATTATTTTTCTATAATACAATATGTAATAAATTATAAAGATGCACATTCAAGAAAAACTGTTGGTTAACATTTTTTTTTACATAGGTTTTGAGTGTCTTTGTTGTTGTTCAGTTGCTTAGTCATGTCGGGCTCTTTGTGACCCCCAGGCCTCCCTGTCCTTCATAATCTCCCAGAGCTTGCTCAAACTCATGTCCATTGAGTCGTTGATGCCATCCAACCATCTCAGCCTCTGTCATCCCCTTCTCCTCCTGTCTTCAGTCTTTCTCAGCATCAGGGTCTTTTTTCTAATCAGTCAGACCTTCACATCAGGTGGCCAAAGTGTTGGAGCTTCAGCATCAGTCCTTCCAGTGAATATTCAGGACTGATTTCCTCTAGGATGGACCAGTTTGATCTCCTTGCTATCCAAGGGACTCTCAAGAGTCTTCTCCAACACCACAGTTCAAAAGTATCAATTCTTCGGCACTCAGCTTTCTTTATGAGAGTTTTTTCTCCAACCTTCACATCCATACGTGAATAATGGAAGAACCATAGCTTTGACTAGATGGACCTTTGCTGGCAAAGTAATGTCTCTGCTTTTTAATATGCTGAGTAGGGTTGCTATAGCTTTTCTTCAAAGGAGTAAGCATCTTTTAATTTCATGGCTGCAGTCACCATCTGCAGTGATTTTGAAGCCCAAGAAAATAAAATATCTCACTGTTTCCATTGTATCCTCATCTATTTGCCATGAAGTGATGGGACCAGATGCCATGATCTTAGTTTTTTGAATGTTGAGTTTTAAGCCAGCTTTTTCATGCTCCTCTTTCACTTTCATCAAGATGCTCTTTAGTTCTTGTTTGCTTTCTGCCATAAGGGTGGTGTTATCTGCGTATCTGAGGTTATTGATATTTCTCTTGGCAATCTTGATTCCAGCTTGTGCTTCATCCACCCTGGCATTTTGCATGATGTACTCTGCATGTAAGTTAAATAAGCAGGGTGACAATGTACAGCCTTGACGTATTCCTTTCCCAATTTGGAACCAGTTGTTCCATGCATAGTTCTAACTGTTGCTTCTTGACCTGCATACAGGTTTCACAGGAGACAGGTCAGGTGGTCTGATATTCCCATCTCTTGAAGAATTTTACACAGTTTGTTGTGATCCACACAGTCAAAGGCTTTAGCGTAGTCAATGAAGCAAAAGTAGATGTTTTTCTGGAATTCTCTTGCTTTTTCTATGATCCAGCAGATGTTGGCAATTTGATCTCTGGTTCCTCTGCCTTTTCTAAATCCAGCCTTGTACATCTGGAAGCTCTCAGTTCACGTACTGCTGGAGCCTAGCTTGGAGAATTTTGAACATTACTTTGCTAGTCTGTGAAATGAGTGCAATTGTGTGGTAATTTGAACATTCTTTGGCATTGCCTTTCTTTGGGATTGGAATGAAAACTGACCTTTTCCAGTCCTGTGGCCGCTGCTGAGTTTTCCAAATTTGCTGGCATGTTGAGTGTAGCACTTTCACAGCATCATCTTTTAGGATTTTCAGTAGATCAGCTGTAATTCCATCACCTCCACTAGTTTCTTTTGAAATGATCCTTCCTAAGGCTTGGCGTTCTGTGATTCATTGGTTTGCAGTCGGACACGACTGAGTGAACTGAATTGAACTGAAGGCCTGATTGATTTTGCCCACTTAATTGCTGAAAAAGGAGTTTTCCAATGGTTACTCATTATTTTTGTATATTATGATATAAAATTTTAAGAATGGATATTCAAGAAATAGTGTTGGTTAAATTTTTTTTTTTTAATTATGTAGGTTTTGGGTATACGACATTGTAATTCGACATCTGTGTATACCACAAAGTGGTCATGATCACAGATTTAGTTTACCATCACTTCTGCTTTACTCTCTTCACTTGTTTTGCTTACCCCTAACATCCTTCTGGTAACTGCTAATCTTTTCTGTGTATCTATGAGTTTTTGTTTTATTTTATTTGTTTACTTTTTTTTTTTAGTTTCCACATTTGAATAAAATCATACGGTATTTGTCTTTTTCTCTCTGATTTCTTTTACTTAGCACAGTATTCTTAAGGTCCATCTATGTTGTCTCAGATGGCATGATTTCAATATTTTTTTAATTAAAAAAGATTTTTTTAGGATTTCATTCTTTTTATGACTGAGCGGTATTCCTGTGTGTGTGTGTGTGTGTGTGTGTGTGAGAGAGAGAGAGAGAGAGATACATCTTCTTTATCCTTTCTTCTGTCACTGGCCACTTCAGTTGTTTTCTTTTTTTCAGTTGTTTTCATATCTTGGCTGTTATATATAATGCTGCAGTGAACATAGGGATATACATATCTTGTTGAATTAGTGTTTTCTTGTTCTTCAGGTAAATACCCAGACGTGGAATAGCCAGGTCATATGGTAGTTCTATTCCTCACTTTTTGAGGACACTGTGTTCTGTTTCCATAGTGGCTGTACCAATTTATAGTCTCACCAATTGTGTATGAAGATTTCCTTTTCTTCATATCCTCTCCAACATTTATTATTTCTTATCTTTTTGATAATTGTAACACTTGTGAGTTGATCGTTAACTGTGTTTTTGATTGGCATTTCTGTAATGATCAGTGATGCCGAACCTTTTCATGTACCTGTTGGCTATCTATATGTCTTCTTCAGGAAAATGTTTTTTCAGATCCTGTTAGGGAAATGAAATGAATAGCCTTGTTCAGCCTTCAGATACAAAGCAGAGCAGGCCTCTGACCTTGCTTCTTAGCTGCCTGGACAGTGCCCTGACTGAGAGTGACTGCCTGCAGTGAGTGGAAGGCTTGCAGCACCTTAGATAAGACGGGGGAGACATCTTGAGACTGTTGAGACCCAGGAGGAGGCTGGCTAACCAAGCCCCAAGCTTAACTGCATTCCAAGTTTACACAACAAAACAAACAGCACTTACAGGAAACCAAAGCTGTGGTTTGGTCACAGGTGGATGATGATGTCAGTTTGTGACCTTCCTGAGACTATAAGGGGGAACCCCAAACCACAGTCTTGGAAGTCTCACCCACTGGGTGGACATGCTGCCTGGGGCCCTGTCCCGACTGGGGCTCCAGGTATGCTGTGACCCAGGACCTCCCCGCACAGATGAGACTGGGTGTTGGTCAGAACCCAGACTGGTGATGTATTCTCTGCTCCTTCTATTTCTCTTTTCTTTTAACATTAGTACTTTGAAAGGAAGCTAGATAATTCTCTAATAAAAATTTGTATTATTTACTTGTACTTAACCAGTGGCTTATTTTGTTAACAGATCCTTTGAACCTGAGACAGTGAAAACTTTGGTCAAAGCAGATCTTTTGCCTATTTTTTCATCGGGTTTTGTTTTTTGTTTGTTATCTGGACATGCTGTGCTGTGTGTGGGATCCTTTTCCCCTGACCAGGGATTGAATCTGCCAGTGGAAGTGTGGCATCCTAACCACTGGACCACCAGGGAATTATGCGGTGGTTTGTTTTTGTTGTGAGAGTTCTTTATATGTTTTAGATATTACCCCCTTCTCAGAAATACTGTTTGGAAATATCTCCTCCCATTCAGTAGGTTGCCTTTTCATTTTGATGGTGGTTTCCTTCACTGTGCAGAAGCATTTTAGTTTGATGTGGTCCAAAAAGTTTTAAAAGCGAAGGTTTCTGATAGTGTATAGGTGTTTGTGTGTGTGTGTATAAAAGTAGAGTTGTTTCTTTGGTGGATCCAGTGTTTATGGAACAGAATAGCAGAATAAACCTGGAAACTTACTAGAATTATCTTCCCTCTGGTATAAAATATGTGGTCCTCCAACAAAGGTATGAAGTTCTGGCTTGAGCAGAAGGATAAGATCCTTTATCTCCTTCTTAGTGCTGGATATGTGAAGAAGCAGTATAAACATGATGTATTCTTGTCAAGTTGAATTTTAGTAATGGAAAGAATTAACATGGTCATTTAAAAATAACACTCAGTGCCAGAGAATATTAATAGTTATTGATAGCAGTTTTGGGGGTCCATTCCCAGACTCCCATATAGATGAGTTCATTGTTTATTAGGGTACTTATTAGGCATGTCTCGGTGGGAAAATTTGTGACTGTGTGCCTTTGGATGTTAATCTTCAGGTATCAGTTAATCTTCAGAGTCAGACGCTATTTGAGTCATTAGCGTTTGCCTGTGATAAGCTCAAGTCCTTTTTTGACGGATACAGAAGTATACTGCTTGCCTTTATTTCCCCCCAATTTTAGCCATTTGCAGTTTGTGATGATAAATTTTGGTCTTTATGATTTTCCTTTACTTAAAAATAATTCATAAAGAAAAAATTTTTTAAAATTTGATTACTGTCATGTTTTCAGTCAAGATCAAGAAGTATCAATGAAAAGTTTGCAATTATGGGAACATTTTTACATGGATGCGTTTATGTATGTAGGTGTGTTTTTAAAACCTGCCTTTCTCTCTACAATGAAGACTTAAAGCAGCTAAGGAGAATACAAAAATGTGATTATGAATAACTTTAAATAAAAAAAGACACTGTGGGATATTTCATTTTTGTTCTTCTTTATATTCAAATGGATTGGTAGTGGTTAGCTTGGTGTAAGCTTTCAGAATTTTAAATTATAAGGCTGAATATTCTCATCGCCTGATGTTGTGTCTGGCTGAAATAATGCATTAAAAAAAATAAACTTCACTGTAAATTTCCAGCTTAAATCCATTTTTACTGTAAATTACCAAGTTAAAATATTGTGTGTCTTTTATCTGCTTAGGCTTTGAATCAGTACAATTGTGGGATAGTTCGGTGAGAATTTGTTATTTAAGGACCTTGCCCCTGAGCTTTTCCAAATGGCTTGAACTTTTAGTTCTTCATGGTTAAGTATGGCTACTCTCTCATGGATCACAGTCTTCTTGTGGTGAAGGGGCTTGCAACACTCAATGAAACTCTGAACCATGCCTTCAGAGCAACCCAGGATGGATGAAGAGAAAACGTGGTCCACTAGAGGAGGAAATGGCTACTCACTCCAGTATTCTTGCCTTGAGAACCCCATGAACCGTATGAAAAGGCAAAAAGATATGACACTGGAAGATGAACCCCCCAGGTTGGAAGGTGTACAGTATGCTACTGGGGAAGAGCAGAGGGCAGTTACTAATAGCTCCTGAAAGAACAAAGTGGCTGGGCCAAAGTGGAAATAATGCTCAGTTGTGGATATGTCTGGTATTGAAAGTAAAGTCTGATGCTGTAAAGAACAGTGTTGCATAGGAACCTGGAATATTAGTTCCTTGAATCAAGGTAAATTGGATGTGGTCAAGCAGGAGATGCAAAATTGAATATCAGCATCTTAGGAATCAGTGAACTAAAATGGATGGGAATCAGTGAATTTAAATCAGATGACCATTATATGTACTACTGTGGGCAAGAATGCCTTAGAAGAAATGGAGTAGCCCTCATAGTCAACAGGAGAGTCTGAAGTACAACACTTGGGTGCAGCCTCAAAAACGACAGAATGACCTTGGTTTGTTTCCAAGGCATACTATTCAACATCACAGTAATCCAAGTCTGTGCCCCAACCACTGATGCTGAAGAAACTGACATTGCCCGGTTCTGTGAAGACCTACAAAATCTTCCAGAAATAACACCACGAAAAAAATGTCCTTTTCCTTATAGGGTGTTAGAATGCAGATGTAGGAAGTCAAGAGATACCTGGAATAACAGGCAGGTTTGACCTTGGAGTATAAAATGAAGCAGGCCAAAGGCTAACAGAGTTTTGACAAAAGAACATGCAAACATCCTTTTCCAACAACCCAAGAGAAGACTCTACATATGGACATCAGCAAATGGTCAATTCCAAAATCAGAGTGATTATGTTCATTGCCGCCAAAGATGGAGAAGCTCTATACAGTCAGCAAAAATGAGACCTGGAGCTGACTGTGGCTCAGATCATGAGCTCTTTATTGCAAAATTCAGGATTTAATTGAAGAAAGTAGGGAAAACCACTAGGCCATTCAGGTATGACCTAAATAAAATCCCTTAACGATTATACAGTAGAGGTGATGAATAGATTCAAGGGATTAGATCTGGTAGACAAGAGTGCCTGAAGAACTAATGATGGAGGTTCATAGCAGTATACAGGAGGTGGTGACTGAAATCCCAGCAATAAAGAAATTAAAGAATGCAAAGGGGTTGTCTGAGGAGGCTTTACATATATCTGGGGAAAGAAGAGAAGTGAAAGGCAAGGGAGAAAAGGAAAAGATACACTCAACTGAATGCAGAGTTCCAGAGAACAGCAAGGAGAGATAAAAAAGCCTTCTTAAATGAACAATGTGAAAGGATAGGGGAAAACCATAGAATGGGAAAGACTCTTTAAGAAAATTGGAGATATGATGGGAACATTTCAGGCAAGAATGGGCATGATAAAGGACAGAAATGGCAAGGAATTAACAGCAGCAGAAGAGATTAAGAAGAGGTGGCAAAAATACACAGCATAACTGTACAAAAATGGCCTTAATGAGCTGAATAACTACGATGGTGTGGTCACTCATCTAGAACCGGACATCTGGGGTATGTGGTCAAATGAGCCTTAAGAAAGCATTACTGTGAGCAAAGCTAGAGGGAGTGACAGAATTCCAGCTGAACTATTTAAATCCTGAAAGGTGATGCTGTTACAGTGTTGTAGTCAATATCTCAGCAAATTTGGAAAACACAGCAGTGGCCACAGGACTGGAAAATTTCAGTTTTCATTTTAACCCCAGAGAAGGGCAATGCCAAAGAGTATTCAAACCTGCTGTGCATTTGGGCTCATTTTACGTGCTAGCAAGGTAATGCTCATATCTATTAAGCTAGGCTTAAGCAGTATGTGAATGAAGAACTTCTAGATGTACAGGCCAGATTTAGAAAAGGCAGAGGAATCAGACATCAAATTGCCAGCATTCACTAGATCGTGCAGAAAGCAAGGGAATTCCAGAAAAACATCTTCTTTGACTATGATGAAGTCTTTAACTGTGTGGATCACAGCATACTGTGGAAAACTCTTAAAAGAAATGGGAGTGCCAGACTACTTTACCTGTCTCCTGAGAAATCTGTATGTGGGTTAAGAAGCAGCAGATAGAACTGATCATAGAACTGAGATAGAACAGCTGACTGGTTATTGGGAAAGGAGTAAGAAGAGGAAATAAAGCACCTCTTGGTGAAAGTGAAAGAGGAGAGTGAAAAAGCTGGCTTAAAACTCAACACTCAAAAAACTAAGATCATGGCATCCAGTTCCATCACTTCATGGCAAGTAGATGGCGAAACAATAGAAATGGTGACAGACCTTTATTTTCTTAGGCTCCCAAATCATTGCAGATTGTGACTGCAACCATGAAATTAAAAGACGCTTGCTTATTGGAAGAAAAGCTATGACAAATCTAGACAGCATATTAAAAAGCAGAGACATTACTTTGCTGACAGAGGTCTGTCTCGTCAAAACTATTATTTTTCCAGTAGTCAGGTATGGATGTGAGAGTTGGACCATAAAGAAAGCAGAGTGCTGAAAAATTAATGCTTTTGAATTATGGTATTGGAGAAGACTCTTGAAAGTCCCTTGAATGGCAAGGAGATCAAACTAGTCAATCCTTATGGAAATCAATCCTGAATAATCATTGGAAGAACTGGTGCTGAAGCTCCAATATTTTGGCCACCAGGTGCAAAGAACTGACTTATTGGAAAAGACCCTGATGCTGGGACAGTTGAAGGCAGGAGAAGAAGGGGATGACAGGATGACATGTTTGTATGGCATCACCGACTTGATGGACATGAGTTTGAACAAGCTCTGGGAGTCGGTAAAGGACAGGGAAGCCCAGTGTGCAGCAGTCTCTGAGGTCACACAGAGTTGGACACCACTGAGCGACTGAACTGAAGACAAGTCTGTATTGTATATTGTCACCCTGCTTATTTAACTTATATGCAGATTACATCATGCAAAGTACTAGGCTGGATGAATCGCAAGTAGGAATTAAGATTGCTGGGTGAAACATCAACAGTCTTCACATATGCTGGTGATACCACTCTAATGGCAGAAAGCGAAGAGGATCTACAGATCCTCTTGATAAGGGTGAAAGAGGAGAGTGAAAAAGTTGGTTTGAAAATCTGTGTTAAGAAAGCTAAGATCATGGCATCTGGTCTCATCATTTCATGACAAACAGTAGGGGAAAAAAATGGAAGTAATGTCAGATTTTATTTTCTTGGGCTCCAAAATCACTGGGGATGGTGACTGCAGCTGTGAAATTAAAGGACACTTGCCCTTTGGAAGGAAAGCTATGACAACCTAGACAGTGTATTAAAAAGCAGAGACATCACTTCACCAACAAAGGTCCGTCTAGTCAAGGCTATGGCTTTTCCAGTAGTCATGTATGGATGTGAGAGTTGGACCGTAAAGAAAGCTGAGTGCTGAAGAATTGAGGCTTTTGAACTGTGGTGTTGGAGAAGACTCTTGAGAGTCCCTTGGACTGCAAGGAGATCAAACCAGTTAATCCTAAAGGAAATCAGTCCTGACTATTCATTGGAAGGACTGATGCTGAAGCTGTAGTTCCAGTACTTTGGCCACCTGATGAGAAGAGCTGATTTATTGTAAAAGACCCTGATGCTGGGAAAGATTGAAGGCAGGAGGAGAAGGGGGAGACAGAACATGAAATGGTTAAGTAGTATCATGACTCAATGGACATGAGTTTGAGCAACTCCAGATTATAGTGAAGGACAAGGAAGCCTGGCATGCTGCAGTCCATAGGGTCATAAAGAATAAAGAGTTGGACATGACTTAGTGACTCAGCAGCAATAAGAGCAACAAATATATGATTGACAATTTTTGCCACGCTAAGCCTTTTGTTAGAGTTACTTTTACCTGATCTAGTTTTAACTACTCAGTCCAGTTTTTTTTTTTTTTTCTGTTTGAATTCTTTTCCCATAACCTCAGAGGTAGCACCATATGAATCTTACTCAGATCAAATGAGCAGTTAAATTAAATATCTTGCTAAATTGTTTGCATTTAGTGACACTGAATCAAACAGGTTAATACATCACTTCATTTGATTTATCTGCTATGTGTGCCCAATGATTGTCCTTTCAATTTCATGTGATGGGGAATGATGCTAAGAAGCAGCCTTTGATTAGATTTTGGTTATCTTTTTCTCTATATATTGTTATATTCAATTTCTATTTTTTTTCCTATATATTTTATGCTGTTCACCATGTTCTTTCATGTGGTGAGCTTTCACCATTATTATACTTGTTCTATGAAACCCATAAGTGTATCGTGCTTCAGTTATTTGTGTGTCAAATATTTGAAAAGTGACCAAAGATTTATTTATACAGACATTAGTTATGACTCTTTCTCAGGAGGTGTGATACTGTAGTTCTCTTTTGCCATGTTAGGTATAAATTTACATTTGATTTGTGCTAGATATTTGAGCAGGGTGTTTTAAATGAACTACATTTAGAAATAAGAGTCTGTTATGATTAGAGGATGTAATAGGTAACGTATGCTGAAGTTTACCTCACATTCAAAGAAACAGTTAACGGAATTGGAATCCTGTTCATTTCCATATAATTGAAAGCATTTTCAGTCTCTGCTAATGTAAGTTTGGAATTTTTTTTTTTAACACAGTTACACATTAGAAATAACGAATGATGTAAACACAGTTTGAGAAGTATGGACGGAGTGTTTCCTCTCAGTACTGAGAGGAAATCACTAACTCTTGAAACTTGATCTCTGATAGCTTTCTTTACTATGTCCACTTGTCTTTATTTTTGTTTATTTAGAGTACATCTAGAGCTTGATTGAATCTTAAGAGTTTTTTACAAAAAAAAAAATGATAGAAAATGCTGGTTTGGAATTGTGTTGCAGTGATTTGTGGTAGGTGTAACCCCTACACTGATCAGGAGTTACCCACATATTTACATGTATCTTTCCTGTTTTTTCTTGCATTGTGGTTTGTCCATTTTTGCCTTCAATTGGTGTTGAAAATT
The DNA here is from genome assembly GCF_019320065.1 of Cervus canadensis. Lineage (NCBI taxonomy): Eukaryota > Metazoa > Chordata > Mammalia > Artiodactyla > Cervidae > Cervus > Cervus canadensis. The sequence continues at coordinate 31,293,549 of NC_057392.1, read as the reverse complement.
GTCAGCCATCATCTATTTGAATGGCAGCTATATTTTCTTTTGTCTTTTGTATTCTTTTCTGTTTTTGATCTATTTTGTTTTAGATTGTTGCTACTCAAAGGCGTCCTCAAGTCAGCGCTGGTCTGCACACTGGTATCACTGGTATTTAATGAATCAAGATAAATTCAATGTAAATAAATGCTTTTAATAGCAGCTTGGTATTATCATGACATCTAAGCATATGATTTTTAAAGAAATTCATGTTTACTGTATTTTACAGAAGCTTTGTCTGCAGTAGATCGGCTGTTTAAAAAATGGCCCTTCATCACCAATAGTTTCAAGTGTTTTGTCAGACCTCCTGATTCTGTTCTTTGTTCTGCTCTTACATATTTTATTTTCTTTCTTTGTTTTTCTGAACTGCATTTTAGGTAGGTTTTAAAAGTCCATTTATTAATTCTTTCTGTTTGTATTGATTCTACTGTTTAACTTTTCCACTCAGTTGAAAATTTTACCACTGTTTTTTATTTCTTGAGATTTTATTTATTTCACATCCATATTATAAGTATTTCTATACTTGTACTATCCTTATTGTATAGTGTTTCCAATAATTGAAGTATGTGTAGTCTAATTATTCTATTTCTTACGTTGGCCCTCACTCGTGTCTTGTTTTGTGATTTTTTTTTTTTTTAAATTGAGTGTTTTTGAAAGTTATTGGATTCTTTGAGGCCTGGATTGAAGTTACTTTCTTTGAGAATTTACCTATGCTTTCCCCAGTGTCTAGGGATACTGACTATTTAAGATCCTTTTAAATAGGTCTTCACATGAGATTTATTGGATTATACAAGTAGTGTGAATTCAGTGTGAGAACTTTTGTGAAGGTTCCACTTTGAGGTTACAGTGTCAAGAGAATTGATAATACATTCTTGAAATGACAGAATTATAGAGATGGCCCATAGATTAGTGGTTGCATTCAAGACAATGCAAGATAGTTACAAGGATATAAGAAAGATGTAATTTCTGTTAGATGGATCCATTTTATAATAGAGTGGAGTAGAACTAAGAAAAATAGAAATGTAAAAAGTGGAGGGATTTGTAGATGCCTAAAGTACAAATGATTAGTTCTTCAGAATGAGGTGAACAAAGTAATCACTATGGTAGGATAGATTCTTAGCGATGATGGATATAGCATTTGCTTAGGAGTGAGTTGTGTAAAGCTGACAAATGTGATGTGTGTGTATTAGTAAGTTGAAAACAAGCTGGGCATAAAGAAGTTTGCTTCTTAACACCAACTCAGGAGAAATGCGTGTATTTTGCCCCTGTCGGGAAAAATACAGTGCAGCTATAGATTTCCCTCCTCCTCTTTTTGTTATTATGAAATTCCAAGTAGCAAATTAAAGCTTGAATCTAATTGCCTTTTTAAGGTGGTTTTCTTCATCTAGGCCAAAATCTTCATGAAAAAAATTATAGGCATATTATGTGTTCATTGTAGAAAAATTAGAAAGCAATGAAAGGTATGGGGAAAATGAAAGCTTATTGCTTCCAATAGCCTAAACCACTATTATCATTTAATCCTGTTCTCTTGATTTTTATGTGGTCTCTGTCTTTCTCTGTGTGTGCTTTGTCACTCAGTTGTGTCCAGTTCTTTGTGACCCTTTGGTCTGTAGCCCACCAGGCAGGAATACTGGAGTAGGTGCTATCTCCTTCTCCAGGGGATGTTCCCAACCCAGGGATTGAACCTGTGACTCCTGCATTGCAGGTGGATTCTTTACCTGCTGAGCCATCGGGGAAACCTCTCTTTATATATACACAGATACAAAATGTGCCTCTGTGTATATATCAGTATATACTGTGTATAAAGCTTCCCAGGTGGCACTACTGGTAAAGAACCTGCCTGCCAATGCAGGAGAAATAAGAGATGTGGGTTCAATCCCTGAGTTGGGAAGATAGGGTCAACCCACTCCAGTATTCTTGCCTCCCACGTACAGAGGAGCCTGGTGGACTAAGAGTTGGACACCACTGAAGCAACAGCATACATGCATACTGTGTATATTTGTATGTATGTATATTTATTTAAATAGGGACTATTTTATATGAAATGTTTGATAGCCTATTCTTTCATATAATATTGTGAACATTCCTTTGTATCTATAAAATTGTTTGAAGCAGTTTTTAATATCTATATAGCATTCTGTTTTGAGATTATCCTCAAATCTATTTAACCATTCACCTGTTGTTAAACACTTAGATTTTCTTTCATAAATATATATATGCACTTACACACATGTATACATATTTGTATTTTCTGTGAACCACTCTGATGAAAAATTTGAGTGCATCTCCCATTTTTTTTGAAGTGTTATCTCCACCTTAATCTGCCTCTCATAATCTGCCCTGCAAAATTTCTTTCTTAATAAAAAAAAATCCCAGTGTTTTTAAAAAGGTTATTTATTTATTTAGACTGTGCTGGGTCTTGATTGCTGCCCGCGGGTTCTCTCAAACTGCAGCAAGTGGGGGCTCCTCTCTCGTTGGTGGTGTGTGGGCTTCTCATTGTGGTGGTTTCCTGTTGTGAAAAACAGACTCTGGGATGCATGGGCTCAGTAGTTGCCTCTCGCAGGATTCAGACCACAGGCTCAGTAGTTGTACTTGGGCTTAGCTGCCCTGCAGCATATGGAGTCTTCCTGGACAAGAGTGGAACCCATTTCCGCTGCACTGGAAGGTGGATTCTTGATGACTGGGGCACCAGGGAAATTCAAGAATCTCAGTTTTGTAGATGATTACCACATTTGGAGATGGTTTCCTGTCCCCTCAAGTGGTTGAGTGTGGGCAGAGGGACTAGGTTATAGTTGATGAGCTAAGAGAGTGGGATGGGCCTTCCCCTTCTTTCTTTCTGCTACTTGCAAGATAGGGGTAGTAGCTGGAGTCCCCACAGCCTTCTTGGAGTACAAGGTGACTTCTAATATAACAGTACATGGTAGAGCAAAAAGAGGGAAGGAATTTGGACCTCTGATACTTAGAGCTGCCACATCAACCTTTGATTGTCCAAGATGTTCACATGGGAGAAATTCTCTCCCTCAGTTTTTTTTCCTCTCATTTAACTCATTATAATTATTAAAATTTTTTTGGCTAGGGAAGGATGTAATCTAATCCTCACTGATAAAGGATACCATTGTTTGATACTCTATGCAGAAATGTGATAGGTCCAATATAAGGAAACATGTATTGAATCAACTCGTGTGTGTGTGTGCATGCTCAGTCAGTTGTGTCCAACTCTCTGCAACCCCATGCACTGCAGCCTGCCAGGCTGTTCTGTCCATGGAATTTTCCAGGAAAGAATACTGGAGTGGATTGCCAATTCTTCCCCCAGGGGATCTTCCAGACCCAGGGATGGAACTCATGTCTCCTGCATCTCCTGCATTAGCAGAAAGATTCTTTACCACTAAGCCATGAGATTGGAGAGAGGTTAATTGAGGGAGAGAGGTTAATTTTCCATTGAATGGAAAATTACTTGATACATATTTTCTGGAGTTGTTTGATGATTATATTAATGAATTTTGTTCTCAAATGATTTTAATAATTATCACAAATATTGCAGAAAACAATATGATGACTTTTAGGCAAAAATCACTAAATTAATCGTAGTATATTAAAGTAATCTTCTATAGCCCTATGAATTTGTAATACTTTTAGATACCTTGGCTAGTCACTTAGACAAAGTTAGGTCATAATTGTTACTTTTAATGCTCTCATTAACTTTGTTAGGGAATTTTTGACAAATTTAAATTGTTTTTATAACTTTAGATGTATTTTGGGGGTCTTGATTCTAAGACAGTTATTCATAACTTTAGTGAAAGAATATGTTGTTCAGTCACTAAGTCGTGTCTGACTCTTTGCAACCCCATGAAATACAATACTCCAGGTTTCCCTGTCCTTCACTATCTCCTGGAGTTTGCTCAAATCAAGTCCACTGAGTCAGTGATGTTATCTAGCCATCTCATCCTCTGTCGTCCCCTTCTCCTCCTGCCCTCAATCTTTCCCAGCATCAGTGTCTTTTCTAACGAGTCAGCTCTTCTCATCAGGTGGCCAAAGTATCAGAGCTTCAGCTTCAGTCCTTCCAATGAATATTCAGGGTTGCTTTCCTTTCGGATTGACAGGTTTGATCTCCTTGCTGTCCGAGTCTTCTCCAGCACCACAGATTGAAAGCATCAATTTTTCGGCTCTCAGCCTTCTTTATGGTCCAGCTCTCACATCTGTACATGACCACTGGAAAAATAATATCTGACTAGTTGGCCCTTTGTTGGCAAAGTGATGTCTCTGCTTTTTAATATGCTATCTAATTTTGTCACAGCTTTTCTTCCAAGGAGTAAGCGTCTTTTAATTTCATGGCTGCAGTCACAATCAACAGTGATTTTGAGCCCAAGAAAATAAATTCTGCTACTGTTTCCACTTTTTCCCCATCTGTTTGCCATGAAGTGATGGGACTGGATGCCCTGATCTTAGTTTTTTGAATGTTGAGTTTTAAGCCAGCTTTTTCACTCTCTTTTTTCACCTTCATCTAGAGGCTCTTTAGTTTCTCTTCCCTTTCTGCCTTTAGAGTGGTGTCATCTGCATATCTGAGGTTGTTGATATTTCTCCCAGTAGTCTTGATTCCAGGTTGTGTTTAATCCAGCCCAGCATTTCATGATGTACTCTGCGTATAAGTTAAACAGGCAGAATGGCAGTATACAACCTAGACATACTCCTTTCCCAGTTTGGGACCAGTCCATTGTTCCGTGTCTCATTCTAACTGTGGCTTCTTCTTGTCCCTCGTACAGTGTTCTCAGGAGACAGGTAGGGTGGTCTGTTATACCCATCCCGTTAAGAATTTTCCCATTTGTTGTGATCCACATAGTCAAAGGTTTTAGTGTAGTCAAGCAGAAGTAGATTTCTTTCCTTTTTTTTTTTTTTAAATAAATTCCTTTGCCTTTTCTATGATCTAGTTGATTTCTGGTTCCTCTGCTCTTTCTAAATCCAGCTTGCACATCTGGAAGTTCTTGGTTCATGTATTGTTGAAGCCTTGCTTGAAGGATTTTGAGCATAACCCTACTAGCATGTGAAATGTGCGCAACTGTAAGGTAGTTTGGACATTCTTCGGCATTGCCTGTCTTTGGGATTGGATTGAAAGCTGACCTTTTACAATCTTGTGACCCTTTGCCGAGTTTTCCAAATTTGCTCGCATATCAAGTGCAGCACTTTCACAGCATCATCTTTTAGGATTTTCAATAGCTCAGATGGAATTACATCACCTCCACTAGCTTTGTTCATAATAATGCTTCCTAAGGCCCACTTGACTTCACACTCCAGAATGTCTGGCATTAGGTGAGTACCACACCATCTTGGTTATCTGTGTCATTAAGACGTCTTTGTAGGTTCTTTTGTGTATTCTTGCCACTTCTTCTTAGTCTCTTCTGCTTCTGTTAGGTCCTTGCCATTTTTTGTCCTTTACTGTGCCCATCTTTGCATGAAATGTTCCCTTGGTATCTCCAGTTTTCTTGAGGAGGTTGCTAGTCTTTCCCATTCTGTTGTTTCCCTCTATTTCTTTGTGTCGTTTGTGTAAGAAGGCTTTCTTACCTCTCCTTGATATTCTCTGGAACTCTACATTCAGTTGGGTATATCTCCTTTTTTCTCTTCTGCCTTTCACTTCTCTTCTTTTCTCAGCTATTTGTAAGAGCTCCTCAGACAATCATTTTTTCCTCTTTTAATGCTTTTTCTTAGGGCTGGTTTTGGTTAGCCCCCTCCTATACAGTGGTACAATCCTCTGTCCGTAGTTCTTCAGGCACTCTGTCTACCAGATCTAATCCCTTGAATCTATTTGTTACCTCTACTGTATAATCAGATGGGTTTTAACTTAGGTCATACCTGAATGGTCTAGTGGTTTCCCCTACTTAAGTTTAAGCCTGAGTTTTGCAATAAGGAGCTTATGATCTGAAAGTACTGAAGAATACATATTTAAAAAGTTAATAAACTTTTTTTTTGAGAAATTTTAGATTTTTATTATAGAAGAATTAGCAAGTACAAAGAGTTCCCATATACACATTCTCCACAGTATATGCATTTTTATCTAGGGTATCCCACTACATACAATGTTATACATATAAAAAAAGACTACATCTCTGAACAAAATGTTAGTTTTTTTTTTTTATTATAACTACAATAAAACAGACAACAAAGGGTAGGAAATGAGGAACCCACAGTAGTTGACAAGGTTTAAGAGTCTCTAGTTGAAGAAACAAAACATCACTGCTTTAATTTTAATCCCAGTACATATGGCGCTTTATGGGGACTTGCCCACGTGATACAAAGCAAAGAAGCAAAGTCGCTCAGTTGTGTCCAACTCTTTGCAACCCCATGGACTGTAGCCCCCCAGGCTCCTCGGTCCATGGGATTTTCCAGGTGTGAATACTGGAGTGGGCTGCCATTTCCTTCTCCAAAAATGTTAGTTTTTTATGTAGGAAAACCACACAGTGCTTATGGACATTTTACTCTAAGCTAGGGTCTCCCACCCTCAGCACTATTAATATTTTAGGCCAGATAGTTCTTTGTTGTAGGAGACTATCCTTTATATTTTAGGATGTTTAGCAGCATCACTGATCTCTATTTGTTGCCAATAAATATTCTTTTTATTGGACATGTCAATAAATGTCCTCTGGGAGGCAAAACCATTGCTTTCATGAATTTGCAATGCTTTAGGACTTGCTATGTTTTTAAGAGTAGGTTCAAATTTAAGGCGTCTGTAGTTCACTGACCCTTCACATGAAGTTGTGTAGGCAGTTAGACTCTTCCTGCCAGCTAGGGGTCACAGGCAGTATATGAGTCTCATTTTCCCTGATTATGAAATAGGTAAAATACTACCTAACTTGATTGGAAAATTCATTGAAATAAATTATAGAAAATACTTTTAGTTTCCTTCTTTTCAGATGTTGTGTTATACTGTTGGGGTTTATTTCCTTAAAAGTGTCAAATGCTCATTGCAAGGTTCTTGTTTCTGTGGGCTAGGCTGTCACAGCTTGGGGTCTGCTATTGATGGGCTTGAGGAGTCCCTAATGCTGTGGGTGGACAGAACCTGAAATGCTCATGAAGGCTGGTGTAGGAGGCCAGCTGTGTTTTCTCTGTTAGTGGGGCTCTGGCTAGCTTGTTGCCCACTCAGGTTGTAACAGTTAAGTGATCTCATGTGCTCTTTCAAGGACCCTGAGCTTCTCAAATTGTTGATAGCATTAGATGTCAGCCGGTCTCTTTGTCCTTGGGAGTTTTTGTCTTCACATCTGAAATCCCGCCAATTTTAACAGATTGTGTGTCAGCGCCAGTAGAGGAGGCTGGCCTCTGTCAGCTTGTGTTTAGTCCAGTAAAGACTTCTAAAAACTTGAGAAAGTTCGCAGCTACTAATCTCCACTTCCCACTGCTCCTTTGTAGAATTATAAAGCACTGTTCACTAGTGAATGAAATGCCATCTATAATAATTAAGGTTACTCTTATTTTTCTACCCCTGCAGAAAATTTCCAGAGACTTGGTGAAGATAGGAAAGCTGTCAAAAAGACCATAGGACTATTGTAAGTATTGCTTTGAAAAAGAACTGTAAATTAAGAATATTTTAAGTATCCAGTTGTTGAGGGGAAATATGTTAGGCAGAGATATTATATGTAAAATGTAGAGGAGGATATATTATAATTGTGTTAATAATTTATAAGAACTAATCCTGTGCAGTCTTTTAAAAATTGAAAATGTGTTCTTATGTACTGAGATGAGGATTTTACCAATAGCATTGAAAAATATTTCTAATTCTAACAAGGATTGATCTAGTTTATGTACATTTGCTTATTTAAAACTATCAGAATCCAAAGAATCATTGTAGTTTTGTAGGTTTGTGATTTGTTTGGGTGACTTATTGTTTAGGTTATTTTGCAGAATTATTTATTTGCTGATTTATTTATGTATTTCATTATTTATTTATTTGATTATTTAGTAAATTATTTATCTGATGAATTATTAATACATCTTCATGACATGCTTTAAATTATTTATAACTTAATTTTGAGTTTATTGCTTTTAGACGCTGCATTGTTACTGACTAGTTTTGATTTTTTTCTTTGTGGTTCTTTAAAATTAAAGTATTAGCTCTAAGGCAAAAGTATATTCATTGCAATGCCCAGGGATTTTTTTTTTTTATGTAATTTATGGTAGTTATAAAAGTTCAGTTATGCTTTGTTTAGCTCTAAATTTACCTGTTTAGGGTTACTGCTGATAGAATATATGTTATGTGGATACTCATTGTACAGTCACTTACAGATTAATGATATAGCCTATAGTCCATAAACTGAGACAGAACTTGTAAACTCAGTCTTCATTATCCTTGGTATCTCTAAAGAGTGGTAGGTTGATTTAGAATAGATAATGGAGTTTAATGGCAAAGTTGTTGTACTACTGGAATATTTTTAATAAAGTTCAGAGAACTTAGATTTGGATTCCTGAGATGTAAAGTTGACTGATGAAGGGTTTGTTCTTTTTTTTAAATCCCTGTTATATGTGTATTTGGAAAGCAGCATAATGTTTATATAGATTTTTATATCATTTTTGGTGACATATTTATTTTATACCATATCTCTTGTGGAAAGTTTTAAATCCCTTTATTTTAATGAGCTAAAAATGGACAGAGGTCTTTATAAATGCAAGCTATAGTTTCTCTGACTTGACCTAGTGATTCTCATATGTAAAGTTTCTATTTTTCACCAAATAAAATATTTCTTCTTAGTTCTGATGCTGTTTTATAATCATAAGATGGAGCATGTTATATGTGTTCTCTTTTTGAATGGGTTTAATCAATAGGTTAAGCTAATTGTTTGGGTTACAGGGTATCATGTGCACAACATGGTCTTCCTCTTGGGTTTGCTTGCAGTGAATTACTGTGTACTTTACAGTTTTAGCACTTCAGAGAGAAGCAACATTGTACATTTTGAAATAAATGCTGTGAAATATGGGGAAAATGACCTCTGTAGAAAGGTTTCACTATAGAATTGTAAAATGTGCATATGTAAACCCAGAATTCTTATTTTGAAATATTGACTGTATGAATATTTAATTGGGATGTTGCTTTAGTGCCTTCTTCTGCTTGTCTTAAAGGGAGTGTCATCCTTTGATTTATATTCGTGGATTTAAAATGTGTGTATTATACATATCTTTGACTCTTCTGTTCTGGAGATGAACAACTACAGATATTGTTAGATATGGAATTTTATTTTAAAATGTGCTTCAAGATGCCACTGTGGACTTCTTTCAGAGAGAAAAACTGCCTTCTCCAGTGTTGAGTAAGATCTTCAATACTAGTGTAATATTCCACACTATACCATGTATCTGTGAATAGTAGCTGTGTCATCTAAGTGATTTTTAATTGAAAGTTGCAGATACACATATGTGTACACACCCATGCACAGGTGTGTGAAATTGCCTCCTGAATAATCTCATATTGTCATAATAATAGCTAGCATTTATTGAGCACTTACTTTGTGCAGGCACAGTGCTGCACAAAGTAATCATATCTTTTACATGGATTATTTGTTGCTCTTCCAAGTGAGAGAAGTATGGTTATTATTTTCATTTTATGAATGAGGAAACAGACTTAGGAACTTGCTCATTGCCACACAGCTGACAGTAAGTAATGGTGCTGAAACTGGTGCTCATTTAGTCTGATTCCCACGGTCCTTCTTAGCCCATTACAGTTCCGAATGTGTAGTTGGTATAATGTAGTTTTTCACTTGAGTTGTTTTTGTTTGTTGTTTTTAGAGTCTGTGGTTATTTATATCTCTGACAGGCTTCACTTGCCAAGTATATTCACTTTGTAGTTCATTTGGTCATCTTTTTTTTTTTTTTTTTGGTCATCTTTTTTAAACCAGTAGGTAGTACTTGAGCTTCTTGAATTTTCTGATTTGATTTTTCTTATAATCCTGTATAGTGGATCCATATTAAATACTGAAGAACAATTTGTACCTCAGGGAGATTAAATGTTTGCCTGCTGGATATCTAATGCTCAGACTACTTCTTTTGACTCTTAAGCCCATGGCCATTTCCAGGGCTCTGTTAAGTCAAATCTTGGGTGACAGTGTGAGTACCATAAATAACTGCTTTTGTATGAATGCCAAAACTGTAGGTGTAAACTGGTACCATCCTGGGCGAATTGAGACCTGTGGTCACCCTAGTAACATCTCAGATTCTTATTGCGTAGTTATAGTGTTGATAATGCATATTTAAGAGAAGTCTTAATTCATGTGTAATATTTTAAAAAATAGTTTGTGATAAAACACACTTCTATTATGGCCAGTATTTATGTGTTTTTGTTAACCAACTTAGGCAGTTTGTGTTTATGACTTTCATAAAACACAATGGGAAAAAAAAAAAAAGGTGAAAGTAAAGAGGTATTGGTATTGGGAACAGAAATATGAGTATGGCAAATATGGTCATAGTAGAATAGATAGTAGTTCTAAAGTTTTTCTTCATAGCATACATTATGAGATTTTTTAAAACATAATTTTATTTATTTTTGGCCATGCTGGATCTTCATTGCTTCGTGGGCTTTTTTTCCCCTCTAGTTGTGGCGAGTGGGGACTACTCTCCAGTTGCTGCACAGGCTTCTCACTCCCGTGGTCTCTCTGGTTGCAGAGCACAGACTGTAGAGCACGTGGCTTCTGCAGTTGAGGCCATGGACTCGGTAGTTGTGGCTTGAGCTCTCGAGCACCGGCTCAGTAGCTGTGACTCACAGGCTTATGTGGATCTTCCCAGACAAGGAATCGAGCTAGTGTCTCCTGTATCGGCAGGTGGGCTCTTCACCACTGAGCTACCTATTTTAGCTTTGTAAATCTGCTAAATTTGACATTGTATGGAAAACTATTTCTATTTGTTATACCTTCAGAATTTATAATTTTTTATTATATGATCCAATCGTCTTTTTTTTCCTTAAAATATGTTACATGTCATTTATATTGATAAGTTGGCTGTTTTGCTGAAACAATGAATTTTTGAAAACAACTGTGTTCCTTGGTGAAATTCTTTGTGGGGAAATGGGAATCTGTAGAAGAGAATTGCTGAAAGTTTTTATTTTTTATATAGTTTTCTTTTTAATTCCCTCTTGACATGTGTTTAATAAAGTCATTACTAGATATTAAACTTAAGTGTTTTGGTTTTTTTTTTGGCATTTAGAGTATAGATGACTTGTTAAGTTGAACCTAGGTAACCACACTGGCATATTTATATTTGAATGTATATTGAAAAGAAAAAATTCTCATGCAATAGTTCTTATTCATACATTCATCACTCTTTTTGTTCAGAGAAGTCTATTATGCCTTGTAACAAAGGTAAGAGCGTCCATATATTCTGTCTGAAGTTTGTCACAGTATGAAGCACTTGGTAAAATAGTACTGTAACTATACGAGTAATAACAGCCTATGGGTTGGCTTTGAGAATAGCTCCTTTATAACAAGTGAAAGTACAGCCAAAGGTCATGTTAAACACATAATTTCTTTCACACCTCATCCATTTTGTGGATAGCATGTGAAGTAGTTTGAGTCCTGCACTGATATTTTAAGACAGCTACCTAAGGTTGTTCCCATGGAAGTGTTTGAAGTATCTTTCCCCTACCTCCCATGTGGTTGCAAAATTTGGCATGAATACAGTGTATCTGAATTCTGCACTAATTAAATAGAACCTTATTAAATTTAGAGTTTGCAGAGTAAAAGGGGCCTCTTGTCCTCCAGGGATTTCTTTTTAGGGCACTAGATAGTATTGCCACATAACAGTCTTTAATAATAACTGCATCCTCTTCTGACTCAGTGCATTGTCTTAGTATTAATGCTGCTTGGTGAAACACTGGACACCAGACAACACTGCCACAACAAAACCAAAACAGAAGCGTGCAGGTGAGACTGGGGAAGCATGCATGCCTGTGTGTGTGCAGTCTGATGGCTAGATTCTACTTCTGACTTTAGCTAAGTAAAAGTTGAAATATTGAAAAAGCCACTATATAGGAAAGCTTTCTATTAAAAAGCTTATATAAATAGATTATGCATATGTTCTAGAGGGGATAACAAATCCCTTTAAGTTAGCCTCAGTACACCATACCAAAAAATATAGGCTGAAGAAAGAATGTTTGGAAGAGGATAAAATCGAGAAGTTACAGTTTTTAGTTGATGAAAGTGTTTCCTTCTGTGTTTGAAGCACGTTTTTTGACATTGCTGCCCGCTATAGTGTTCTTTCTGCTGTAAGACTGTTAAAATGTGATTTCCAAGCAAGGGGGCTGCGGGCTGAAGAGGGGGACTTGGGCGGTTAAGGGGGCTACTGTCACTTGTCACAGTAATTGTGGGGATGCTTCTGACACTGAGTGGTTGGGAATCAGGGACGCTGGGTGTCCTGCAATGCGCGGGACAGTCTCAGACTACAGAAAATTTTTCTGAGTACCATGGAGCTTTGAATATCCGCTTGGTTAAACTCTCTTCAAAGATAAAGCAATAATACTTCAGTCTATAATATTGCTGACAGTTGTTTTATAAGATGTTACGTGAACAGTTTGATACTTAGGGGAAATTTGTGTGGAGGGGAAGCTTAAGTAGAATGAAGTTGTTCTCTCAAAATTGTACTTACTTCACACATTCTTTCCAATTCCTGATTTATAGCACTTCTAACTAGATATCTAGTTGAAAAGTTTTCAGCAATGCAGTTTCCTGGCAGCTCTGACTGCAGATATGTGATAGAGAGTATTTAAGACTCTTTTAACAACAAACTAAATTTAAAATTAATGGATCTAAATGAATTCAGTTTTATTAGTTGATAAGGAATGTTTAAAGATATTTCATGATTGCCATCCTAAATGTTAAAATTTTGTGTTTAGAATGATAAATACATTGTTAAACATATTTTAAAATTCTTTATTGTTATGTTGTATGTTTGTGTTATACCGGCATTACTTTGGTACCACCTCCAATAAGCAATCTATCCAACTTTTATGAAACTTTTTATATTTCTTTACTCACTCTACTGGTTGTTCTATATTTTAGGGGTATATGGTCTGGTGCAGTATTTTTAACTACTGGAGACTTAATAACTAAAGAGAGTGTGGTAGGTTTTCTGGAGTAGGTTGTAACTGCAGTGTAACAAGCTTAGCATAGGTATTAATAATTATTTTGACACTACACTTAAAAACAAAACCCAGGTCAGTTGCACTAATACCACATTTCATAGTTTTCTCCTTTTAACAGTATATAATTTATCTTCACATTTCAATCATTATTTCATTGAAGCTATTTCTGTCTTTCTCATCACCTTCAATTTAATTTTTGTTTATAATCACTTATCTCAGTACTATTTTTTATTCTAGGGTTCTCCTATCCCTCTCTTTTCTTTTTTTTTGTACTTTTTATAGAGAATAACTTGTGATCTTTTTCCTTTTTGATTCAAACTTATTATATATAGGTACAAATACGTGACTGCTTTATTCCCTCTTGAATAGTTATGCCTAAGCATTTGTTGTGGTTAGGAATTAGTACTGATTTTTTGAAAAATATTCTGTATGTAGTTAGAGTTTATTAACTCTGAATTTCAGTTCAGGATGGTTCAGGGAATGAAAGGGGCATTGGATTTGTGGGACTGAGAACTGTTGTTTTGGAAATGTGCACTTAATCTTTACAGTTCTTCTAACTTTTGAGCTTAAAAGATACTTCCAAATGAGATTGGAGCTTCTTATATGGATGAGAAAAATGTCAAAGCCAACAATTCACAGAAAAATATTTTAGCAGAAACCCTAGTCTAGTTAGGAATATGGGGGCTTACTTTAATTTCTTTGATAATTTGTAAGTGAAAATTAGCTGCATATAAAATATGCATAATAATGGGACTGAAAAATGAGATACTGTCTACAAGGCACCCAAATAGAGTGAGCTTACTTTTTCACTTAAAATCTGAAAAATAACTAATGATAATCAACCAATTATGGGGGAGTGGTGTGACTCTGAAATAGATAACTGATGTAATCTGACAGACATTTTGAGCAGTTGCTAATATCTCAAAATCATTTCCTTGCTTAATAGAAACTATAGACTGATTTTGTTGGCTTTTTAAGTGAAACCAAATTATAAAATAATACAGTTGAACCATATCTCGGGTAAAAATATGTGTATACCTGTGTTTTTGTTTAGATAAATTATTTTGCTTATCTTCAAAGTGATAACTGTTTATAGTGCCTATGAGCATAACTTGAGAGATAAATGTGTAACAGTTTGACAGTCACTTGATACTGGTTTAATGTAGAGACTGTTAGCCTGCAGACTAAATCATTGTCATGGGAGTTCCCTCTAATCTCAGTGGCATCTTTGGTCAAGGAATACTTGATGCTTTTTATTTTTTTAAATTGAAGTGTAGTAGGTATATAGTACCAAGGGAACTTTCATGCAGAGTTGGGCACAGTAAAGGACAGAGTGTTATGAACCTAACAGAAGCAGAAGATATTAAGAAGAGGTGGCAAAAATACACAGAAGAACTACACATAAAAAATCGTAATGACCTGGATCGTGGTTCCAGTGCTGTGATCACTCATCTAGAGCCAGACATCCTGGAGTGTGACGTCAATGGGCCATAGGAAGCATTACTATGAACAAAGCTAGTGGAGGTGATGAAATTCCAGCTGAGCTATTTCAAATCCTAAAAGATGATGCTGTGAAAGTGCTACACTCAGTAATGCCAGCAAATTTGGAAAACTCAGCAGTGGCCACTGGACTGGAAATGGCCAGTTTTCATTCCAATCACGAAGAAGGGCAGTGTCAAAGAATGTTCAAACTACTACACAGTTGCACTCATTTCACATGCAAACAAGATAGTGCTCAAAATCCTTCAAGCTAGGTTTCAACAGTACGTGAACCGAGAAATTCCAGATGTACAAGCTGAATTTAGAAAAGGCAGAAGAACCAGAGATCATTGCCAACATTCTTTGGCTAATAGAAAAAGCAAGAGAATTCCAGAAAAACATCTACTTCTGCTTCATTGACTACACTAAAGTTTTTGCCTGTGTGGATCACAACAAACTGTGGAAAATTTTTCAAGAGGTGGCAATAGCAGACCACCTTACCTGCCTCCTGAGAAACCTGTATGAAGGTCAAGAAACAACAGTTATAACTGGACAAGGAACAACAAACTGGTTCCAAATTGGGAAAGGAGTATGTCAAGGCTGTATATTGTCACCCTGCTTATTTAACTTCTATGCCAAGTACATCATGTGAAATGCCAGGCTAGATGAAGCACAAGCTGGAATCAAGATTGCCGGGAAAAATATCAGTAACCTTAGATATGCAGATGACACCACCCTTATGGCAGAAGGCAAAGAGGAACTAAAGAGCCTCTTGATGAAGGTGAAAGAGGAGAGTGAAAAAAGTTGGCTTAAAATTCAGCATTCAAAAAACTAAGATCATGGCATCTGGTCTCATCACTTCATGGCAAACAGATGGGGCAAAAACGGAAGCAGTGACATACTTTTTTGGGCTCCAAAGTCACTGCAGATGGTGACTGCAACCACGAAATTAAAAGACGATTGCTCCTTGGAAGAAAAATTATGATCAACCTAGACAGCGTATTTAAAAAGGGACATTACTTTGTGGAAGAAACATCCGTATAGTCATATCCAATAGTCATGTATAGGTGTGAGAGTTGGACCATAAAGAAAGCTGAACGCCAAAGAATTGATGCTTTTGAACTGTGGTGTTGGGGAAGACTCTTGAGAGTCCCTTGGACCTGCAAGGAGATCCAACCAGTCCATCCTAAAGGAGATCAGTCCTGGGTGTTCATTGGAAGGACTGACGCTGAAGCTGAAGCTGCAATACTTTGGCCACCTGATGCGAAGAGCTGACTCATTGGAAAAGACCCTGATGCTGGGAAAGATTGAAGGTGGGAGGAGAAAGGGATGACAGAGGCTGAGATGGTTGGATGGCATCACCGACTCCATGGGCATGAGTTTGAGTAAACTCCGGGAGTTGGTGATGGACAGGGAGGCCTGGCATGCTGCAGTCCACAGGGTTGCAAAGAGTCGGACACGACTGAGCAACTGAACTGAAATGATTTTCACCCCCTTCCACCTCCCCCATTTTTTAAAGTTGATTTTCTTTTTCCATTTCCTGTATTTGGAGATTCAGCTCCAGGGTAGTAGATGTGGGGTGTGTGGAGTTGAATGTTCCTGCGTTGTGGGCAGAAGGGTTCACCTTTTCCTCAGTATCTTTTTTAAGTTCTCTTATGAGGTACTTCCTTTGAAAAGTTACTCATTTTCCAGAAATAAGATCTCTTTTGTGTTTGGGGAGGAAGAAGAAAATAAGCCCATGTGGTTAATCTTTGTTAAGTTGATCTTTGTATGTGCTGTTCACGCCTTACCTCTTCCGTGGCTAACTCAGCCTGCAGTACACAGCTCTTGAAAGCTTCCGCTGATTTCTCAGTGATGTCTCCTCACCTACACACCTTTGGAAAACACTTATAATACCATATTGTAATAATTAGATCATTGCTTATCTTTGTAATAAAAACAGGAATTGTCTTATTTTTACCTGTACCTGTGTGCAAAGCATTGTGTTTCTTGAATGAAAACATAAAATTCAGAAATGAAGTTGATAATAGGTAGCAGCAGTACAGTTTTTCCAGAAGATATATTGAAAATAAAATTTAATGGAGATTTACCTTTTTAAATGTAAAATATTAGTATTGTTAGTTTCCTAGAGTAATCGAAAATGTCTTTATATTGAAGCTAAATTAGCATTGTCATGAAAATTTTGATTTCTTTATGCATTTAATTAAAAATTAATCTTTAAGATACTAAAAAATAGATGACTAGTGGATAGTTTTATGTATTAAGGGTAATACGACAAAATCATAGAAATGACCTAAGAATGGAGAAAAAAGTTTTGCCATCTTTGGTTAGCAAAGCATTCCAGTAATTCCAAGTGAAAATTCTAAGAAAATAGGATATAGTTGTCTTGTGAAAACCTGCCATATCCACAGGCAGAAGGAAAACATCTGAATCAACACAAGATTTCATCAAGAAACCCTGTCACTGTCTTGGGGTCAGGTTTCACCAGCAGAATTATCTGTTGTCTTTTCCCTTCAATCATATTGTTTTGTTTTATTTATTTCAGCTTTAATGGTAGAGAATGAAATTGTTGTAATTTAAACTTATATGACTCATGAGTCATGTTTTCATATAAGTTGAAATAAACCCATCAGCAAATATGTACTGAGTATGTGTGATTGGTATGAAGGGAGATTGAGGAGGTATCGCTTCTGAGGGAAGATGTGTGCAGGGCAGGAGTGGCCAGGATAGAGTTCAGTAGGAGGAGACTTGTCTCAGCATTGTCTGTAGTTAATGGTCAGTGAATGGCCCAGATGGAGTTTATTTTATAATAATAATGTAGCCATCCTTAGTAGAATATTCACACACTCTTAAGTTGTATCTTAGTCATGATGATATAAATCAATAAGGATCAGTAACTTGAAGTTACTTAACAGTGTCCTAAGTTTTATTTTTAATATTTCTTTCTGATTTTAGCCCATTTACCCGATGTATCTTTAGGGCCTAGTCATTTTTATCCTTGAGTTCACATGCTAATTAGAAGTATTTAAAAAATTACCTGGAGGTACTTTGGGGATATTGTATTTTTCACCTACTAACTTATATACATACTATAATAATGTTTTCATAAAAATCATTTAAGTTTCAAAAATTAGGGATTTTGTACCAAAAAAAGTGGTGGCAAATTTTGCTGTAGTGTTTTAATCCAAAAAGCATGGTTGGAATTCTGTTTTATGTCCATGTATTTTTAATTAATTCAACATTCATATATTTTCAGGAGTAGTGTCAGGATAAAGTTAGATTATATTTTTTTATTCAAATGAATTTATTTTCTTCTGTCTTGATACCTTGTAATTCATTTGGAGTTTTGTTAAAATATTTTTGGAGTGTTTGAAGTTCATACTTCAACCATTTCTGTCATTTAATCTCTCACACTTCTTCTATCTCTGTTTCTTGTCTCTTGTCTGAATCCCACTGAACCTAGTACACAAACAAAGCTTTATGGAAAAGCTCCAGTGAGGTACAGGAAGGTCTTACTGAGAAAAAATGTAACTCTGTTTTTGTGTAAACTTTTAAAATGTTGTCTAGCAAACTAGAACTGCTTAACAGATGTGATTGCTTCATTGTTTCAAATTTATGCCAATCAGAATTGATAGGATTTGATCACACTCTAGTAGATTTATGAGATAAATTACAATATTGCATGACATGCTTCAAATATAAAACATCAATATAAGTTGAATATGATTTCTTGTTTAAGATAACAAGCCAGTAATTCTTTAAATTGGATGGTTGCTGCTTTGAGAGAATATTGATCAGTTTTTGTGAAAATTAACAGTATCTTTAATGTTTCCTTCATGGTGACATAAAGTATATTAAACTTTTGTTTCCTTGTACAAATATAATTGTAAATGGGAGGGAACTTGTTTCTCTTTAGCTGTAAATGATCTGTCATATTTCCAAAGGCCTGTAAAGAAATGAAGCTGAACTGAAATTGGACACAAGTAATTTTCATACAAGTTAGAAAGCTTGTCACTGTGGTTCTGATTTCTTTAGAGTAAAATTTTGTTAGATACATATAAAGACTTAAACTAGGAATATGTATATATATTTAAATAGAAGCTTAATACCTTCTGTAAACAGGAAATGAGAAGGAACACACTAATGAAGTGCTGGGCTCCCCCTGGGGAGTTAGAAGAGCAGAGTGGGGCGCTGCAGCCTGTTTGCTGTAGGACAAAGGATGGAGCCGGTTGTTTAGAGCCCCCCAGGAAGCATGTTTTTAACTCACTTAGGAAGTCTCCGTGGTGAATTCTTTCAGTCTACTTTGAAATAAAACCATGGAGTCTCCTGAGAACTAATGATCCGAAATTGGTACTAAGCCAAATCACTTGTCAAAAGAGGATAGAATTTTTAGTGTTTTAGATTGGAATTTAAAAATTTTTGAATATGAAGACCAACCAAAGCCATGAATTTTAAAAAGGTAGACCCTCATGTTTCAGGTAAAACATTGTAAATTCTCTTAATTTTTTCGGAAACAAATTATGTGCATTATGGCTTAGCTTTAAAATATTTAAGAAATCATTTAAATATTCACAGAAATATGGAGGATAAATAGAACTGGCAACCTTGTGTTGATATTTACCATGCAGAATTCATATGCTAATATTTGCTGTATATATTTGTAAAAAACATTTTAAAGTTCTTCCTTTTCCAAAGATAACCACCGTCCTGGAATTGGTTTATATCTTTCCTGTCCGTGTTTTTAGGCTAGCTTTCATGTGTTCTTTAAGTGTTCTTACTAACCTGAAATATTCTGTTAGTCTTTATGCAGTTGCCTTTTAATCTTTTTTTACCCAACATTGTTTCTGAGCTGTTCTTTGCCTTTGACATATCTAGTTTATCGATTTTAATTGCTCTTTAGTATTCCATGGTAGCACAACCTCAGTACCATAGCTTGGGTCTCTCTTTCTCTTTGGATGCACATTATTTAAGTGTCAGGAGACTTTGCCCAGATTTTGAGCAGATACTGGCGTTGCTCTGCAGGCCTCAGGGTCTGCAGCACATCAGACAGGCTGCCATTAGCTCTTGTGCCACAGTGTCCGAGTGCTGGCGTTAGGCAGCGTCCTCAGGCCCTTTGGTGCCAGTAGACTGTGCATTGCTGTATCTTTTGCTGAAGTTCCTCTGACATTTAAAATCAGTAGCACAGAAGCCTGCTGACCACCTTGTCCTGCTGCTCTTTTTTAAAAATATCCTCCTATCCTCCCTTACCCCTATGAGAAAACATAGTATCTCTATTGTATCTTTTTGATATTTGTTTAAAAAAGATGCCTTTTGTTTTATTTTCCAGTTTTAACATTTTTATTTTACTTTAACCTGTGGGAGGCTAGGACCTCTGCCATCTGGGGGTTTATTTTGCCATAGCAACAAGTGCACTGGTCTGTGTGTAAATATGACGTGGTTTGACTTGATGTAAACAATATGCTTTTGTGCCCAGGTCATTATATAATTGTTTCAGTTAATGACAGTAAAGTATTGAGTCTTGAAAAATGATGCACTCTTGTTTGTGAACATTTTTGAGTTTTTAAGAAATTATTTGAAAATTTTATCTAAATTCCATTCTTTTTTCACATTTATAATTTTCATTAGTTGGACTTATTTTAATGCATTTCATATTTTGGTGTAAGTCATATATTCAGACATATATGAAGCCTTGTATTACACATTAAAGTTTGAATTGTGATTTTCTCTCAAACTACTGAAGAGAAAGCTAATACTGTGAAATTCTTTGTGCGTCCACCAGCTTGATGTGCTTCATAGAATGCCAGATATTAGAATATTAATGTTATTAACCCTTTCACTGAGAGTACTTCTTGGAATAAAAAACGATTAGGTCGATATCACTTCTTGCATATCAGTAGTTTCAGAAAGCTGAAAAATGTTTATGCTATGCAATAAACAGATGCTGCTCTAACAATGTAATACATTATGTACCAAAAATGATCTCTCTTTTAATCATAGATACTGATTTAATGAGACTAGACTAGCGTACATCAAAAGTGGATTTAAGATGTAATTTTTTTTTGTTTTCTGTGTTTTTTCTACATAATTAATAGACATACCGTCATTGTCAAAATTTTTGGAGTATTTTATTTCTTTGATTTTTGCCTGTGTTTTCTTTTTTGAATTTCAGGGGTATGTAGTTGTCTCATAAACTCATTCAAGATAGCCAATAAAATATTTTAAAGAAGCTGCCCTGTATTAAGTCTATTTTGCATGAAAAACATCCCGTGTGTCCATGTTTTAAAGTTTCAGCCTTCTTTGAGGGAGAACTGTGTATTTTCTCTAACGCAGGGGTGTTTTAGGGGAACCAGTGATTGGTGACCTGTCTGTGCTCCTGGGTGGCAGCCTCCGGCGGCAGCGTGCTCAGGTGGCTGCCTGGGTCTGCGGCCCAGTGCCCCTGCAGCCGTCCTCAGTGGGAGGAGCTCTCTCCCTGGCTCTGCTTTCCCTTCCTCTTCTCTGGCCTTCATTCCCTCCAGCTCCCTGCAGTTGCTGACTTTGAGCCCTGAGATTCTTCTTCACTGGATTGTACGTTTTGACTGACAAATCTGCCTTTTCATATGGTCAGATAGTTCTGTATTTGGAAAAATATTCCTATTGTATGTTTTATTCCACTGAACCCAGCAGAGTTAAATGCAGTTTGGATGCATAGGGAAGAATTAATGATTGGGAGATACAGAGTTGGTAAATTATTTATTCTGGCCCCGAGGAAGCTGAAGAGCTGAGTGAAAGACTAATAAATCATTTGTGGTAGTGCTGGTTGTCACTTCCAATTATTTTAGACGGTTTTGTGATAAACGGCAGCACCTGCTAGATGTGTGCACACCCTCCCTTGATGCTGGTGCTGCGGTTTGTTTAGTCCACAGTCAGAGGCAAGTTTGTGTAAAGTTTATTCAGTTTGGAAAGGAAGTGACTCTTTTTAAAGTCAGTTTTGTTGCCCTTTTTTATTGTTTCCAGTGCTATAGAACGATTCCTGTGACGTGGCAGGGAAACTGGAACTTACGTACCACTTTAGCCAGCGATACTGTCTTTCTTTTTTGTTAAATATTTGAAGAATTGAGCTTCTTTATTATTCCCAGACTTTAAAAATAAACAAACAAACAAACAAAAAAACTATTTCTATTGAGATGATTAGCATGCTAAAAATCAAATCATTTTGATACAATACCTTTTAACAGAGAACCACTCTTGCCATTTGACCAGCCCCCTTTCATCATTCTTTGTTTTTAATGGCCTGGGTTTTGAAACGCACCCCCAAAAGGTTGTGAGGGTCTTCCTTGCACTGTTCCCTGCAAGCTGCTGAGATCCTTGAAGCCGTAGAAGACCTAGCAAGAGAGCTTAATCTAGACTGGTCTGGTTCTAACATCATAAAATAGGGCTACTGTAATAAAACTCCTTCAGAAATCATTTATACACATCATATAAGGGGCATGCTTCATGCTTAGAATTATGGTCAATTCTTTTATTTCCATCAGAGTTTAATAATTATTTAATTTATGTTCAAACCCAGAACATGAAATTTGTTTATAAAATACATCAGAGTCACTTTGTTTTCACTCAGATTTTCAGCTTTAACATAAAAATATGGGATTTTTGAGGGGATCCTTAAGATTGTGTACGAAGAAAGAATCTTGATAAGTTGTATTCATTCAGTCACATTTTTACTCACTTATTTGTCTTCACAGACATTTATTAAGTCCATGTGTGCCTGTTCTCTGAGAGCAACTACTACTCCTATTAGGTTACAACTAATTCTTTTCTAGACTTGTTAGTATATGCCATATACCATTTTAAGCATTTTACAGGTACTTTAATGCAACAACCTTGTGACAGTAAATAACTGTTCTTTCACTTATTTGGGGTTCCGCTACAGCTCAGATGGTAAAGGATCCGCCTGCAGTGCGGGAGACCTGGGTTTGATCCCTGGGTTGGGAAGATCCACTGGAGGAGGGAAAGCCTACCCACTCCAGTATTCATGTCCAACTCTTTGAGACCCCATGGATTATACAGTCCATGGAATTCTCCAGGCCAGAACACTAGAGTGGGTAGCCTTTCTCTTCTCCAGGGTATCTTCCCAACCCAGGGATCAAACCCAGGTTTCTCGCACTGCGGGCGGATTCTTTACCAGCTGAGCTACCAGGGAAGCCCAAGAATACTGGAGTGGGTAGCCTATCCCTTCTCCAGGGGATCTTCCCAACCCAGGGATCAAACCCAGGTCTTTCGCATTGCAGGCGGATTCTTTACCAGTTGAGCCACCAGGGAAGATGGTGGTGGTTTAGTCACTAAGTCGTGTCCGACTCTTGGGACCCCATGGATTGTAGCCCGCCAGGCTCCTCTGTCCATGGGATTTTCCAGGCAAGAATCCTGGAGTGGATTGCCATTTCCTTCTCCAGGGGATCTTCCTGACACTAACTTATCATTTATTGAACATTCAATTTTGTGTTTGGTGTTCTATACGTTATTTCACTTTTTAACAAACCGTGATAGTTAAACATTATTCCGTGCTTTGTTATGGTGGAGAAATTGAACCTTAAAGAGGTTAAACCACTTGCGCTCAGTTAAGCAGCTTGCAGGTAGAGGAGCTGGAATTTGAATCAAGATCTGATTGCCTCCACACTCTATTTTTGGGTTATGAACACTACTTCCTATAGTTTGTTGAAGTGGCCTGTGAAAGACGGTTTGTAACCTTTTCTTATTGCCTTTAGTCAAATTCATTTTGACCAGGAGGTTTTCCTTCTGACGTCATTCAGTTGAAAACTGTTAAGAGTCTTTGAAAGAGAATTAACAGGAGAGTATTAGTTTCATCTTGTAGGGAGATTAACAGACTAGATGAAACATAATTGTGTGTTATTTCAGTTATCCTATATATTTCATGATGCTTCACAAATGAGTTTTAGTTGGACTTGAATTTCAGGGTACCATGGGATGCTACTAATTTAAATACAGTCTTTAGCAAAGAGCATAAAATCAAGAGATAAAAAAGTCAAACTAGAATCTTGAAAATCTAAGCTGGTATTAAATATATGTAAATGTTTATTGAAACTTTTCATGTTGTGCCTCTGGAAGCGAATCCCTACTCATACACATTTTTTTTCCTATGCTGTGAGTCATGTGGAGATTTAACATATGTGTAGGTTTTCACTGAAATGCCTTTATCAGATAACAGGTAGATTAAAATAATATGTGGAATGTTGTGACTTTTAATACAACTCAATGCAGTTTGTCAAAGTCCTTTATTTATGTGGAATATTACTCGAGTGGCAAAGTTTTAGTGAATGGGAGACTGAAATAAAAGTCAGTGGTTTTTAAAGTTTCATTAAATATTTTTGTGTTACTTAAAATATAAATAAATTATCCCTGGAGACACCTTAATGTCATTTAGTAATTGTTTAAAAAGAAAATCAGACTAATCAGTTATTAGAGGGTTCATCCTCAAACCTAGATTAAAGACAACCTAATAATTATTAATTGGAGATTCACCATTTCAAAATAATTTTTCTTAATGGATTTTCAAAAGTGCCTTATAAAGAAAGACATTCCTTCCAAAATCAATAGCTATTTCAAAAAGAAGGGCTTAATAAAGAAATCTTTAATGTGTCCTTTAGATCCTTTATATATTATTTAATATAAATAAAATACTTGTTACTTAATTTTTCTGTTATAAATTGAAGTGTTTTGGCATAGTATTTCAATTAATAGTGTTCAGTTATTGTTCAGAGTATGGTTTTAAAATTTTTACTGTCTTTTTTCTTTTTTATCAGAAGGACAATATGTTACAGAAAAATTGGAAAATAAAAAGCACACATGATCCCACCCCATAAAAACAAACAGCAAAACTTTTCCTTTTTTGAAGGAAGATTATGGAGCTAATAATTCTTCCTAGATCCAAAGATGTACCTGTTCCCTTATGTCATAATTAATTAATGAAAATGTACTATGTTCAGATTTGTCAAGTAAACCTAATTTGAAGGGTAAATTTTGCTAAATTGGTTTCTATGTACAATATTAAAATATTAAAAACTGCGAAAGAAATACTAACTTACTGGAAGGTTTATAATTCAGAGTTGCATGGGAAATTGAAGTAGAAAAATCTTAGATATGGTAGCTCTGACATGGTAATCTTTAGATAATAGGTAATTCATATTGCTCGAGGTGATTAGGTCTTTAGAAGTTAATCTTGTCAGTAGGAAACTAAAATTTTGGAATATAAATAAGTGAACCAAAGTTATAAGACTGCAATGTACCTCAAGCTCATAACTAATGTGTGTGTAAATATTCTTTGAATGAGTAAATTAAATGTCTTACATGCAGGAAGTTGTTGAAAATTTTGCCATGCATGCTTTAGGAAAGTTATTTCAGAAAAATTACCATAAATTTATATATTAAAAAACAATGTCTGCATTTCTTCAAAATATTGATATTTGGAAGTGAAGAACTTAGGAGACATATGCACTTTTAAAATTCCACGGACAGAGGAGCCTGAAAGGCTACAGTCCATGGGGCCGCAGAGAGTTGGACACAACTGAATGACTAAGCATAAGCACAATATTAAGTAAGGAGAGATGAAGTAGAATAGGTTCTAGTTAGCTTTGTTTCTAGCAGCGCTTTGACTGTATAATTGGAAGGTATCCTTAGATAAGCTTTATGGAAACTTTTCAAGTTGGAAGAAGATTTCAGCTGGAGGGTCTAAAGGGTCACTTGGGAAAAAAAAAAAAAACAACTCTATATTGAAATAAAATGTGTCCAAGCTTTAAAGAAAAGATCTCAGAGTTTGCAGATGATCCTAAAATTGGAGCTAGAGGAAATAATGAGGAACAATGCAATCAGATTCAAAAAGATTTGGATTGTTTAGGTGATTGGGCCAGCAGATGGCAAATGCAGTTCAGTGTAGACAAATGTAAAATAATTATCTTAGGAACAAAGAACCAATCATACAGCACACTGATCAGGAAAAAATTTGTGGGTTATTGTGGGAAAACCATTGAAACAGTTAACCCGGTGCACAGCTGCAGCAGAGAAGGCAAGCGAGGAACCAGATTAGCAGACGGGGAGAATATAAAGCAAGAGGCATCACTTATATGCATTAAGAAACTTGCTAGACCCCATCTAAACTACTCAGTCTTGTATTGGTTGATAGAATCACTTTAGAAAGGGTAGATTTTTCCTTTGCCTTGAAAATAGATTGGGATTATAACAAGCAAATCTAATAAAGATGTTTGAATGAATTTTTATGAACTTCCAATTTGTGAACTTCTGTAGGTTAGAGCAAGATGCTATGTCAAAGTAAATGCACTTCAGGTGTGACCACTATCAGACCTTCATCTTAGTAGAAGACATTGTGGCTTCAGCTGCCTGGGGCCTTACCTAATGCTCTTCCCAGTTTAGGTAGGAGGCTGCCTGTCACCTCCCTTGACTAAAGACGCTTAAAGGCTGCCACATGGTCCTTCTGCATGCTAGACAGCTGCATCTGAAAGGATCATGAGCTTGAGATCTAATGGCTACTAATGAGGTGTTCCTTCTTGGCCTGTGACTCTTGATGCAGTAACACGTGTTGTGGACTTCATTCTAGACTGTTGGGGAGGACTTTGTGACCTGCCTTCCTTGATTCCCGTGTAAGTCTGATTCTCCGGCTATGGCTCAAGCTTTTGGGCCACCCAGTACCCAGCCAGTAAACTCCTTTTGACTTAGACTAACCAGAATGTGTCTGTTGTTCATAGTCGGAGCTCTACCTGATACAGTGTGGTGTTCCAGTACTTCAGCTTTGGCCATTGCATTGTTTTTTGTTCCTCGGTGTGTTTGCTCTGTTTGGAGTGGTATCTTATTAGAAATCATTTTTTTCTGGATGAGCAAATCTCTCTCTTTCTCTCACAGTCTTTGTCAGCGTTTCAAATAAGCATGAAGAGTTTGTACCGGTACCATCAGCATCTGTAATCCTCTTGAAAAATTTAGCTTTATTCATGTAAGCAAATAGTGTCACTCATAAAAATGGTGTTTGGTAGTCAGCCTGATTGTAAGAAGAGTGTATATTTCTCTACATGTTATATTTGCTGTATCTAAAAATCATTCATTTATTTAATGTATGATTTTCTTAATGTCACGTAAGTAATAGGTGGTAGAGTGAGGAGTAGTGTTCAAAGTTTTTTGTTTTTATGTTATTGTTGAATAGCCGATGTTTGTTAAATGAAATATTTTGAAAAATAGCACTTGAAAATTAGAAATACGGATTATATTTTAAATTTGTGTTAAGTTGATGAGTTAGTATTTAGAATTGATTTTTATCGCAAGCTGTGTTTTAAATACTGGTTAGATTTTCCATTTTCACATATGTCATATTGACTTGTTTTCACCTAAATTATAGAAGTTCTGTTTTTTGTTTTTTTTTTTTTTTGAGAGGTGGCATGCAGGGCTGTTTCCTGGAAAATTTGAAATGGAACCTTCTCAATAGAAAGATGTCTTTGAGTCCATTACTCATACACCTGTGGATTGCCAGCATTCTTCTGTGTTATGGCCTGTCTTCCAGATTACCTATTCCTGATTCACATTTGACACCTCCCCTTAACACCCTTAATCCATGTTATTAGCTTATGAATGGTTTGGGAGGGGAAGCTTTATGACTGAACTATTTCACATATCTTTATGAATGTTTGATAGCCCTTTACTTTCTTACAGATTATTCTTTTATAAAAAGAATGCTTGTTTCTTGAAATTTTGATTCTTAGCACATCTCAGTGAAGGAAGAATGATCATGTAGCTGTGTTTAAGGAAATGTCTTTGGTCTTGTTGCCCAGGTAGGGACTGCCTATATATACATATATATACACACACACACACACATATATATGTCTCTATAATAGAGAACAGTGGTAGACTTGGAAAATTATTTTAAGAAGGTGAGTGTTAAAGGGTAGTTGAGGTTTACACTCTGGTTTTTAAATTGCTTGAGACTTTTGTGAAATGGACCAGTGCTTCAGATTGTTTTCACTGCATTATGTATATGTGTAGGAAGAGACGGCTGGCCTTGGGGCTGAGCTACACAGCAGATGCTTGTCCCCTGCAGTCGGTGGGCCAGACGGCTGAAGACGAATCTCCCTGTCTGCACGTAGGCATAAGGGTCCTTTGAGGAGTAAGACCGAGACCCAGTACCCCAGCCTCCTCCCTCCTCTCAAGAGGAGCTGATTTCATCCTCCTTGTCCGCAGCTAGCTCCCTCTGTGAGCAGGCTCTGAGGCCAGTCCTTTCTGTTGTGACTTGGCCCTGAGCCTGGGACTGCTGCTAATGCTGCCGCTGCCTGACAGGGGGCCTTGTGAAGGTCAGCTCCTGGACAAGAAGGCAGGCCTTTCCTGCGTCCTACCTCCACCTTCACTTTCATGGGGTGCCCACAGGGCAGCCGTGAGGTCTGTGGCTCACGCCTGCTCTGAGTCCTGTGTTGGATGCTTGGGCTGCTTTCTCCTTGCCAAAAGCTTTTTTTCCCCCTTTAGGCCCCGCTAGTTTTGGAGTTCTTTCAGAAGGCCGGTGGCTCTGGATGGCTCAGCTTTGCAGTCAGGTTTTCCTGCGTTTCCTTTTGGTTGTCTCCTTGCCTCTTTCTTCTATTCCTTCTCTCCCTCTTTCCCTTCTTCTCTTTTTTCTTTGTGATGATTTTAGTTGTTTCTTCTTTAAAGAAAATGGTCATGTTAGAAAACTCTGTGAAAATTATTTATTAGTAAAGCGGGATTAAATGTGTTTAAAATTTTTTAAATATTAGCATATGTTCTCATACATCTAGTACTTTTTTCATTTAACAGTATATATTTAACAGTATATTATATATCTGCAAGAAATGCAGATTTACATTATCTCTTTTAATAGTTGCATTGCATTCTATTCTATGGATATATGATAGTTTATTTAATCAGTTCTCACTGATGACTCTCTGGGTCATTACAGTTTTTCACTATTAAATATAATACTACATTCAAAATACTTTTGATAATGTTTGTTTCCATAAGATAAGTTCTGGAAGTAGAGTTACTGGATGCAAGGGTAATTACGTTATGAAAATTCCTGAATCTTACTGCCACAGTCTACATGTTTCACTCCAGTCAGTGATTTTTGAGATGGTTGTTTTTTTTTTCTTTTTTAAACATCAACAGCAGATATTGATATTTAAAAAGAAAACATCTTTGCTGATTTTTATATGTGAAAAGTAGTATCTTGCTCTAGTGTACAATTTTAATGCTATTGACCATTTGTGTTTAATTTATAATCGTTTCCTTAGTATCGTTTGTCTGTTATTCAGGTGTTTTCCCTCATATTTAAGTACTGAATTATATATTAGGAAGATAGACTCTTTTTGGAAGTTTTGGTTGTATTTTTGCTGTTGTATTTCAGTTTTATCTTTACTTTTCTTTAGCTACTAAGTTGCGGTGCTGCTTTGTCTTTGTTTCTTTGTTTTTAGGCCATGTAGACATTTTAACTTTTTATTTAATCAAATAGGTCTTTTTTTACATACATTTTTTTCACTTTTAGTGTTAAAATTTTTAATGTAAAATTCTAATCAATTTATGGGCTTCCCTGGTGACTCAGATGGTAAAGCATCTGCCTGCAATGCAGGAGACCAGGGTTCGATCTTTGGATCAGGAAGATCCCCTGGAGAAGGAAATGGCTCCCCACTCCAGTACTTTTGCCTGGAGAATCCCATGGATGGAGAAGCCTGGCGGGCTACAGTCCATGGGTTGCAAAGAGTTGGACACAACTGAGTGATTAACAGTTTTATAATCAATTTAGGATTTTTAAATGTTAATTTTTCAGTTTGAGTTCTGTGTTTTGTTGGTTTTGTAGACATTGATGTACACACACACTTACAGTCAGGGATGCAGAGAAGAGCTCCCAGCCGACGGGACCTCCAGCCTCTGCTGCTGTGTCTGTGAAATGAAGACGTGGTCTAGCACAGGGATGTTCATGCAGTTATTTTGTTCATGAACCACAGTAAGAAAACTTAAATCATAGCTTAGTACTCACATGCACAAAGTCGTACACAGACGGGTGTGTGTGTGTGTGTGTGTGTGTGTACTGTACATGCACACACTACCACCTGTGTTCTCCTTTCTGTGTGGCATGCCGTATCAGGCATGCAGTGGCCGGTTACTGGGGATAGCACCTGCCATGTGCAGCTTACCAGATTGCTTTCATTATGCATAAACGTGGTGTTACACAGTTTGTGAAACACTGATGTAGTGAACTGGATACTGAGCTGCCTTCTAAGGCCACCAGATAGCAGATGCAAATGCCTTGCCAATGTAGCAAATTAGAGGGCCTGGGTTGTATCTAAAAGCATCCAAATGAAAACAAAACTTTCTAGGTCAACAAGCCTATTTTCAGGTGGGATTCAGCCTGATAACTGGGGCCCCTGCCAAAAAACCAAAGATGGAAAGTGCACGTTCCTCACCCCATCAGTAGCTGTAAGATGCTTCACACGAACAAGGCATGCTCCCAACAGTGGATGGCAGATAATACTCTTGAGTAGCACTGGTCTAGATGCTGATCTTTGGGTTCTTCTTAATGCTTACCTGCTCTCAAGTTCTGTGGCTGTCTGATAACTTCTAGACATGGAAATGAGATAAAGTGGCCTCACACAGTTTTTCTGATTTGATAAAAGATGATGCCTGTAATAGGGTCTGAGAAAGAAGAATATGAGGAGAGTGTTCTAGATACCTGAATTACTTTGCAAGCTGATTAAGGGGGGAGGCAAATATTGTCCTTTCCATGTCTAGCAAAGGTGACGACAATACCCAGCAACTATGTCCCAAATCAGAAGATGTTATTGGATAACCAGTAGCAATCAGGTAGGTTGAGTGTTACTGAAAAATATAGCAGCATTTAGATACTTAGTGAATCTTGCATGTGTTGTGTGTGTGTATGTAGATGTATGTATGTATGCATGCATACACACAAAATTATTTTGGGACCTGATTTTCTAGTTTGGGGGCAAGGTGTATACCTACAAGAGAGCTTCTGTGAGGTACAACCATTAAGACTCACTTTGGTACTTGGGTAATTGTAATGGAACCGTGGAGCCATTAGGCTCCAGATGGAACTTTAATCTGGCTTCTGATTGAGCCAAGTGTCCTTGTAGAGTCTCTAAGCATCTGTTTTGGAAATATATGTGACATTATTCAAAATTTGTACAAATTAAGCCACCCTTGGGTTATAATTCAATTTTTCTTTATTGAGAAATGTATTGTAAACAGTTTTATGCAATCAAGCAAAACTAGCCTATACCCATTATTTATTTGCCTGTTAGCCAGTCATTTAGATTTTTGTGATTAAACTCTTAATTGACTTAAGAAGGCTTACATTATATTTCTAAAGTTGTAATTTGTATATAAAATATGAAGCATTTCCTAGTTTCAAATAGCTTTCACATAGGTACTTATTTTGGAGACTATTTAAAAACTACTTAAAATTGTGGTGATTTCACCTTTGAATGGGAGACACCCCAAGCAATTTGCCTTGTTCCAGAATGAAGTTTGCTTTCTCCCGTAGTGGACATGGCAGAGGGAGGGGCGGCTCCAGGGTTGGTCTGCGAGCATTGTGTGGACAGGTCACCCGCTTGGGTTCCTGTGTCCCTGCTTGTCTGCAGGCTTCCTTCACTGTCTCAGGATGGCTGTCACTCAGAAACAGACAGCTTCAGTTCCAGCAGAGAGAAAGCCAGGGCTTTTCTTTCTGCTTATCACAGACTACAAGTTCTTTTCTTGAGTTTTTTATTGGCACCGTATAGACGACATGGCTTTTAATTAATTATTCTCCTATTTACAGAAACACAGAAATTAGAATCATATTGTGGGAAGAAATACTAGTTAGGTATTTTATAGTCCCTTTGGCTTTTCTTGTTAAGTAGAGACTGGAAAATTACTTTTTATTTGTGGAAGGAAAGCTATGACAAACTTAGCATATTAAAAGATAGAGATCCCGCTTTGCTGATGAAGTTCTGTTTAGTCAAAACTGTGGTTTTTCCAGTAGTTATACACAGATGTGAGACCATAAAGAAGGCTGCCTGCTGAAGAATTGATGCTTTTGAACTGTGGTGCTGGAGAAGATTCTTGAGAGTCCCTTTGACAGCATGGAGATCAAACCAGTCAATCGAACCTTAATATTCGTTGGAAGGACTGATACTAAAGCTCTAATACTTCGGCCATTTGATGCGAAGAGCTGACTCATTGGAAAAGACCCTGATGCTGGGAAGGATTGAAGGCAGGAGGAGAAGGGGGAGACAGAGGGATGGATGGTTGTCCATCACCGACTCAGTAGACATGAGTTTGAGCAAACTCTGGGAAATAGTGAAGGACAGGGAAGGATGGTGTGCTGTATGTAGTTCATGGGGTCGCAATGAGTTGTATACGACTTAGTGACAGAACAACAACAATAACAAATATTACATAGACCAGCTAAAGTGTGAGGAGATTGCATTTTTAAATAAATGTTAGTGATGTTTTCTAAGGATGAAAGTGAAAGTGAAGTCGCTCAGTCATGTCCGACTCTCTGCAACCCCGTGGACTGTAGCCCACCAGGCTCCTCCCTTCATGGGATTCTCCAGGCAAGAGCACTGGAGTGGGTTGCCATTTCCTTAGTGTCGTATTATCCCTATACTTGTCCCTTTCCCCAAAGTATTACTGTACAGTTCTTTGGACCCATGGTCATCAGTGGCTTGCCTTGCTATGTGTGGCATTTTTAAAAAAATTTAGTATATTGTTTGGAATATATTTGTATCATAAAAATGATACAAATGAATTTATTTACAAAACAAATAGATGCACAGACATAGAAAACAAACTTATGGTTACCAAGAGCTTCCTGGTGAGTAGTAAAGAATCCACCTACCAATGCAAGAGATGCAAAAGATGCCAGTTTGATCCTTGGGTCGGGAAGATCCCCTTGAGGAGTAAATGTCAACCCACTCCAGTAGTCTTGCTAGGAAAATTCCATGGACAGAGGAGCCTGATGGGCCTCAGTCTGTGGGATGGCAGAGAGTCAGACATGGCCGAGAGACTGAGCGCAGCACAGTGTTACCAGAGGGGAAAGTCGTGAGGGAGGGTGGGAGGGAGAGGTGCGCATGCACAGACACACACACACTGCTGTTTGTGAGTTCTGAGCTCGTCGCTCAGTCGTGTCCAACTTTGTGACCTCATGGACTGCAGTATGCCAGGCTTCCCTGTCCTTTACCAACTCCCGGAGCTGCCTCAGACTTCATGTCCATCAAGTCGGTGATACCATCCAGCCATCTCATCCTCTGCTGTCCCCTTCTCTTCCCTCCTTCAACCTTTCCTAGCGTCAGGATCTTTTCAAATGAGTCAGTTCTTCACATCAGGTGGCCAAAGTATTGGAGTTTCAGCTTCAACATCAGTCCTTCCAATGAACACCCAGGACTGATCTCCTTTAGGATGGACTGGTTGGATCTCCTTGCAGTCCAAGGGACTCTCAAGAGTCTTCTCTAGCTCACCAGTTCGAAAGCATCTGTTCTTTGGCACTCAGCTTTCTTTACTGGTTTGAACCCTATGTTGCTCTTATTTGGATTTCCAGTGCCAGAATATTCCTGTGATGCATATTATTCTTTACTTTGCTTTTTTTAAAAAATAAGATTATCATAGCACTTTTCTACATGAACACTGAGATCCTCACACTTTATTTTTAGAGCCTCCTGGTATTTCAGAGTAGGGATGTATAGTGTACAGTATCAAGATAGTCTTTCTTGAGGCCAGATCTCATCACATTGTTCTTGTGAAAAGTTCCCCTCTCTTTTCTTACAGAGGCAATTCTTAGGGCAGGGAATATTCACTTCCCAAGGTTCGGTAAATCTGAATCTTGTGTGTTTTTAAAAATTCTGTCCCTAAAATTTTGATATACTTTCTTGGTTGAAAACTTCTCTTGTAATAAGAACAGTAACTGTTTCTGATACCAGAGACAGCAGAGGTTGTAATTTCCTTAGCCATCAGATCTTTTTGCTCCCTGCAATCTAATAATTTTGAATTTCTTGCCTTTTCCTTGGCTAGGAATCTCCTGTTTCCTGTTCTCTGTTACTTTTTTGCATTTATATGTTTTTGCATTAATACATATTTTTACCCCATTTTAATCCACTTTCTTCTTGTACTGTTCATCTTGAAGCTTTACCCCATGATATTCCCCTCTGGATTATTACATTGCTGTTAAACTATTTACTAAGAGCACTTGTAATTTCTTTTAAACTTAACTTTCTTCTACTAGATTTTGAGCTACTTAAGGGCAGAGTGGTAGCATGGGTTTTATATTTTTGTGTGTGGATAGTGTATATAGTAGTACACATATGCATGAACTATCTGATTATATGAATGAATTTTAATGTAATAACTGAAAACCTATTTAAGTATATTTATGTTTTTGTATAAAACAGCTAAACATTCAATATTTAAAGTTGCTGAATATGTGTTTATTATTGGTAATAACTTGGAGTTGCCAAGAAGCTTTAATCACGCGCCTGGTAGTAGGCAACAAGTTAAAGTTTAAAAATCTACACAGGGAGGAGCAGAGCAGACAGGCGGAGTCTCTGAGGAAGAATGACTGAGGGGTTTGCAGGCCTTGGCCGCTTCCTGACTGCCCTGTGTGGGTGCGGCTGAAGAAGGAGCATGGCCATCAGGGTGGGGGGTAGACTGGTCTGCTGTCTCTATGGAAGGAAAGACCCAGAGGTTGACCTTGGCAGCACCCATCCCAGCACCAGCTGGGAGGTTTTTAATCGTCTCGTTTCCACCTCTCTATAAAATGTGTATATATATATATATATATGTATGTATGTATATATGTATATATATATGTATGTAGATAGTCCATATCTTCTTTGCAGGTGGAATAGCAATGAAGAGACTTGAGCAGACAGGGTTGAAATTATGGCTTTGTTACTGGCTATTTGTGTATCCTCAGGCAATATCTCACCCTCTTTGTGCTACAGTCTGTTCATCTGTAAAAGGGTCATGGTGATACTGCCTGCTGCATAGAACTGTGCTGAGTTTAGATGAGATGATATATGCACATTTCCTAGAACTACTCCTGTTACAAGTGTTATGTGTTAGGAGCTGTTAGGTCGTAATGCTTGCTTCTCCTTTCTTTTGTTCTAAAAAGTCTGTACTTGTTTTGGTTAGTTGACTTTCTGTGCTGACAGAACCCCCTTTCTAGCCAGCGTGGTTAAAGGCCAGACCTCTGGAGCCTTTTAAATCCTAGGGGAATGGCTGCTCTCGCATGGCACCTTTTAAGAGCCAGCCATTGTATTGCTCTGACAAGTCCACGCTTCACCTCAGTGGCACTGTGGGTCCAGGTGCTTGAATGTTTCCCTACTTGAACATGTGTGTGTGTGTGTGTGTGTGTGTGTTTTGATATATATATCTGTATGTTTGATAATAACTATCCAGTTCATCCTTTTCTAGTAAAAAAAAATTATGAGAGGATATAAAATGCATTCAGCACAGAAATATGCTTTCTTCTTTTTTTTTTTTTTAAAGTATTTGACATGTACTAGAATGAACTCCTGGAGAGTGGGGTGTGGGTTTGGGTGTTTGTTTCTGTTTTTCTTTGGGTTGAATTTGCAAGGGGTGTCTGAAATTAGCTCAGGTTTAAAAGATATTTGCACAGCAGGAAGGGAAGTAGGGCTTTCATGGAAACCTAAGAACAGGGCTTGCTTTTAAGATTATAGGAAGTGATTTTGATTTTAAGGGAAGGTAACAAAGCAAACGTCTAGCTTTTACTCTGTATGCCATCTTCCTGTCTGGCTACCAACAGAGGTTTCTGTTTCCACATCGTTTTAGCTTGCCTTGTTACCTTTTCTGCTGCAGGAGCCAAGGCAGGAGGTGGGGTTTCTTCAGAGATTGCTAGTTCCAGCAGCTAGAAAGGCCCTGAGCCGGAAGCAGCCCATCGTTGGAAGCAGGTGGCAGCCCTCCTTTACTGACAAGTCTGGTGCCCAGCTGAGGGCAGGCCATCGCTGCTGCTGCGGTGCCGCGCTGGGCAGCCGCCCCCGGGCTGGTTTCAGGGTCGCTTCTGGTGGACAGCAGTGTGGCCACCGTGTCAAGTAGCGTATGCTCGTCTGCAGTGGCTGAGAGGCGGCCCACTTAGGTCTCAATGCACTTCCGCCGAAGGCTGTTGTGTGAATGCAGGGATACACTATTTTATTGGCTGCCCGTTGGCTGTATTTGTTTCCTAGGACTTCCAGAACAAAGTACCACAAGTTGGATGGCCTGCATTGTAGACATTTATTATCTCATGTTTCCACAGCCTAGGAGTCTGGAAACAAGGCATCAGCAGGGTTGGTTCCTTCTGAGCGCTATGAGAGTGTGTGGTTCTTGAATCTTGATTATTTATTTAAATGTCTGTATCTCTTCAGTAATTACAGATTTACTGAAGATGGTTGTCTTAGAGTTTTAGTATTATAGTAAATACAGTATTTAGATGCCAGGATATAAAATGATTAATAACATTGAAAATGTTGGTGCATTTCATTTAAAAAATTGATCTCTTTGGCCAATGTATACATTTTCAATAGAATTATTTTTCACTGGAAGGTGCCTCCTACATAATGGATGGGCAGCTAAGAGTTTTATGTCCAGACAAGCTGATTTAAATTTACTATATATAAACTTTCTTTTTAATCTTTTGTTGCAATGAATCTAAAGAGACAGTTACAGATTTAAAGTAAAATGACATTTGATTAAATTATCAAACTGGTTTGTTAGTATTCAAATCGTTCTGCTGAAATAAACCTGCTTTCTTCATTTTTATATTACATTTAAAATGTAGTTGTGACCTATAGGAATTAAAACAATGTTTTAGCATTTTCCTTTGACGTTGAATGTTTTAATTTTGAATTCTTCTGTTTAGAATGTCAATATTAGTTGAAATTTTATTTAACCTGATTTCTTAAGTTTAATTATTCTAATTTCATTGTTTGAGAAATCTACTTCCTCCCACCAAAATAAATGAATGTTTGTTAAGCAGATAGGAAT
The DNA here is from genome assembly GCF_019320065.1 of Cervus canadensis. Taxonomy (NCBI): domain Eukaryota; kingdom Metazoa; phylum Chordata; class Mammalia; order Artiodactyla; family Cervidae; genus Cervus; species Cervus canadensis. The sequence goes on along the minus strand of NC_057392.1, from coordinate 31,256,909 downwards.
TTTATGAATTGTCTTACCATTAGAAAAAGCCCTCAATTTTTAAATTCATTTAATGTATTTCAGCGTTTTCCTAATGTAGATGTTCGTGGAAGAAGTTAAAGTTGGTTGGTAAAAGAAGCTCTTCTCTCTCTTCCTCCCTTCTTTTCTTCCTTCTTTTTATTTAGTTATTTATTGACCACTCCTCATGGCCTGCAGGATATTTCCTCAAACAAGGACTGAACCTGTGCCCATTGCACTGCAAGTGCAGTCTTAACTGTTGAACCACTAGGGAAGTCTCCATGGTCCCCTTTTACCTTTTATTTTGAAATATTTTAACCTTTCAGAAGAGTTACAAAAATAGTACTTATCACCCAATTTATCCTAATGGAAACATTTTGCTGTGCTCTGCTTAGTCGCTCAGTCATGTCCGACTCCTTGTGACCCCGTGGACTGCAGCCCGCCAGGCTCCTCTCTCCATGGGGATTCTGCAGGCAAGAGGACTGGAGTGGGTTGCCGTGCCCTCCCCCAGGAAACACTTTATATAACCCCATCTGGTATAGTTTCCAAAACTAAGAAATTAACATTGATATAGTACTGTAAACCAAATTACTGATTTTATGCAGGTTTCACCAGTTTTTGTCCTAATTCCTTTTCTGTTTCAGGACCCAGCCTCAGAATTCACACTGCATTTATTGCCATGTCTCTTTAGTCTTCCCTAGGGTGTCATAGATTATTCACAGTCTCTCCTTGTCTTTCGTGACCTTGAGATTTTTGAAGAGTACTGGTCATTAATGTAGAATATCTCTCAATTTGGCCTTGTTTTGGCCTGGAGAATTCCATGGACTGTGGGGTCACAAAGAGTCGGACACGACTGAGCAGCTTTCACTTGAGGCTTTCTTATGATCAGGTTGCGGTTAAGCATTCTTGGGAAGGACACTGCAGAGGTAATGTCAGTGTATCCTATAAGTGGTACATGTTGTCTTATTACTGGTAAGGAGGCTGCTTATTTACCATTCAATTTTTAAATTCAGGTGAGAGTCACGTAACATGAAATTAACTATTTTGAAGTGCACAGTTAACTGGCATTTGGTACTTGTGTTAGTGTTATATAATCCAACACCTCTAGTTGTGAAGTGTTTTCATTACCCCAAAAGAAACCTGCACCCATTAATCAGTTGCTCCCAGTTCCTCCATTCTCCCAAGCCCCACGCCCAGTCTGCCTCTGTGGTGTACTGATTCTGGCTGTTTCATATCAATGGAATCATACAGTAAGTGTTTGTTTCCAGCTTCTTTCACGTAGCGTAGTATCTTTAAGGTTCATCCGTATTTTAGCATTTATCTAGCACTTCCTTTCTTGCTGTGGTTGAACAGTTCTTTGCTGTGTGTGTACCACAGTTTGTTCATCCATTCGTTGGCTCTTTCTCTCTTCTGGCTCTTGTGAACACTGCTGCTGTGAATAAACGTGCACTTACAGGCAGTTACTGAACTGCTGGATCATATGGTCATTCTAGCAAGCTTTCTGGTTCGAGTATTCTTTAATTTTACTGATTTTCATTTGATTGGTTTTTATATTCTTATAGAACAATAAGGTACCACAAAATTCAGAGTAAAAATATTCTTTGTCGATTTTACGTGTCAGAGTGAGTTATGTTTTAAAACGTGGAAGTATTTGTCATTCTGATTAAGCTGTTTTTTTCTGGATTTGATTGTTGACAGACTTTACCTGTTTTTCCCATTTATAATGATAACAAGATACAGTGCTAGAGTCCTGGAGTTTTGTTGTATTTTATGTATTATCAGGTGATGTTGTATTGCTCTGTCCTTATTTTGGATAATTTATCTTGCACTATATAGGAAATTTACTAGTTTAAGGAAATGCCTATAACAAATACCCTGTACTGCAGTGTATGGGGAACTTCTCTGGTGGCTCAGACAAGAAAGAATCTGTCTGCAATGTGGGAGACCCAGCCTCGATCTCTGGGTTAGGGAAGATCGCGTGGGAGGAGGAAATGGCAACCCACTCCAGTATTCTTGCCTGGGGAATCCCGTGGACAGAGGAGCCTGGTGGGCTACAGTCCATGGGGTCACAATGAGTCAGAGACGACTGAACAACTATCTCTAACACAGTGTATGGAAGCTTTTTATGCTTGTAAGTATATTTTTTATTTCACATTTGAGACTTTTATATAGTTTTGAACCTTCTTTTGTAATGATTTGTTTTCACAAGATAGATAAATGTAATGTCTTGATTTTTTTAAATTGCTTTATACTTTTCCATATAGACAGAGAAAGGAGGAATGATAACTCTAGTAAAGAGTTGATAAGATGATGAATGAGAAAGGAAAGTCCTCTGCTTAAGAATAGAAGAGATCTATAAAGGATGGTCTTTAGTCCAGTTTTCCTTAATCTTGAGTAGCTGGGAAACCTGTATGTAGTCCCTGAATGTATTTCCCCCAAAGAGGAGTATGAGTTAGTTCTTCAGTGGCTTAAAATAAAAATCTTTGGTCTTAGGTTGTCTTGTTCCAGAAATACTGGTCTTTTATGCCAAGCTCATTGCCCCAGGAGATCTCCCTCTCCCCAGTGGTAGAAGCTCTGGCAGACCTGAGGCTTTCAGAGTGAGTCAAAGGGGCCGTGAGCTTTTGGCGTGGGTGTGAGTTTCAGCTCCGGCATTTTTCAGCCTTCTTAGGCTCTAAGTTGTAGGATAAAACTCAGGGCCTATTCTTGATCTAACAGTAGACATCTCATGTTCACGCTAATCCTGTAGCCCAGTGGTCTTCATTGTTGTGGGGAGGAAAATTTGAAATTTTTACAGAAAATGAGTAATTTAATGGACAAAGCATTTGAGAACAGCTTGAAGCTACAGAAACTTTTTGTTGAGCAGTTCTCAAAAATCAAATGGCGCTATGAGGGCCTACATTTACAGGTGACGTGTCAGTGGTAGAGAGATAACTCCAGAGAGGAAACCTTTAGCCCTAGGGTAATGTCACTTCATTTCTAGTGTGTAGACTAGGGGAGCAGATTTAAACATAAAACTCTTGTTCCTTGCAGTTCAGGTTTTTTGTCTCCTCTCCTTTATGTCTCGTTCCTCAGGTAGTTAATTATCTAACGGTTTGCAGTGTCACTTGGCTGTGAAGCTTCCTCAGACCATTGCTGAGGTTTGGGCAGCTGGGTTGATGACAGATAAACTCGGGGCTGCATGTTTGGAAACTGGGGTGTCTATAAGTCTGTGATGCTCGCTGATAACAAAGGCGTGTATATTTGTGAACATTTTTTTCTGCATAGGGACACTCATTCTTGCCTTTTAAGAATTTGAAATATGCTACATTTTTGAGTGTTCAATTTTTAAATAAAAATGTTTATGAATTATAGAGAGCTAAAGAAAGTTAAATGATATTCAAGAATTCTTTAGGTATAGCATGGTTACATAGTATAGTTAATAATACTGTATTGTGTGTTTGAAAGTTGCAAAGGGAGTACATCTAAGAAGTTCTCAGCACAAGAAAAAAATTGGTAACTGTGTGCTAATGGATGTTAGCTAGACTACTTGTGGTCATTTTGGCATGTATACTAATATCACTGTGTATAAGATAAGCTATAAGGATATACTGTACAACATAGGGAATAGAGCCAGTATTTTATAACTGTAAATGGCGTATAACCTTTAAAAATTGTAAGTTACTTGGGTTACCCTGGTGGTCTAGGGATTAAGACTTCGCCTTCTAATGCAGGATTCAGTCCCTGGTCTTGGAGCTAAGATCCTGTATGCCTCATGGTCAAAAAGGCCTGAACATAAAAACAGAAGCAATATTGTAACAAATGCAATACGTAAAAATATTTTAAAAAATTAAGTTACTGTGTTGTGCACTTGACACTTGTGTAATATTGTTTATCAACTATACCTCAATAAAAAATAATAATGGAAAAAATATTAATATTGATTCATATGGTACACCTAGGGAAAACCAATAGGCCATTAAGTGAAGTGTGAAGTGAAAGTCGCTCAGTTGTGTCCGACTCTTTGCAACCCTATGGACTATATCCATGGCATTCTCCAGGCCAGAATACTTGAGTGCGTGGCCTTTCCCTTCTCCAAGGGATCTTCCCAACCCAGGGATCAAACCCAGGTCTCCCGCATTGCAGGCGGATTCTTTACCAGCTGAGTCACAAGGGAAGCCCAAAAATACTGGAGTGGGTTGCCTATCCCTTCTCCAGTGGATCTTCCCGACCCAGGAATCGAACGGGGTCTCCTGCATTGCAGGCGGAGTCTACCTAAATCAAATCCCTTATGAATATACAGTGGGAGTGACAAATAGATTCAAGGGAGTAGATCTGATAGACAGAGCCTGAAGAACTATGGACGGAGGTTTGTGACATTGTACAGGAGGTGGTGATCAAAACCATCCTCAAGAAAAAGAAATGCAAAAAGGCAAAGTGCTGTCTGAGGAGGCCTTACAAATAGCTGAGAAAATAAGTGAAAGACAAAGGAGAAAAGGAAAGATGTACCCATCTGAATGCAGAGTTCCAAAGAAAGCAAGGAGAGATAAGAAAGCCTTCCTAAATGAACAATGTAAAGAAATAGAGGAAAACCATAGAATGGGGAAGACTAGAGATCCCTTCAAGAAAATTAAAGGTATCAAAGGAACATTTCATGCAAAGATGGGCTCAATAAAGGACAGAAATGGTATGGACCTAACAGAAGCAGAAGATATTAAGGAGAGGTGGCAAGAATACACAGAAGAACTATACAAAAAAGATCTTAATCACGCAGATAACCATGATGGTGTGATCACTCATTTAGAGTCAGACGTCCTGGAATGTGAAGTCAAGTGGGCCTTAGGAAGCATCACTACAAACAAAGCTAGTGGAGGTGATGGAATTCCAGTTGAGCTATTTCAAATCCTAAAAGATGATGCTGTAAAAGTGCTGCACTCAGTATGCCAGCAAATTTGGAAAACTCAGCAGTGACCACAGGACTGGAAAAGGTCAGCTTTCATTCCAATCCCAAAGAAAGGCAATGCCAAAGAATGTTCAAACTACCACACAATTGCATGCATCTCACACGCTAACCAAGTAATACTCAGAATTCTCCAAGTCAGGCTTCTACAGTATGTGAACCGTGAACTTCCAGATGTTCAAGCTGGATTTAGAAAAGGCAGAGGAACCAGAGATCAAATTGCCAGCATCCCCTGGATTATGGAAAAAGCAGGAGAGTTCCAGAAAAAACATCTACTTCTTCATTGACTATGCCAAAGCCTTTGTATGGATCACAATAAACTGTGGAAAATTCTTCAAGAGATGGGAGTACCAGACAACCTGACCTGCCTCCTGTGAAACCTGTATGCAGGTCAGGAAGCAACAGTTAGAACTGGACCTGAAAAAGCACACTGGTTCCAAATTGGGAAAGGAGTACCTTACAGCTAGCTAAGAGGGTGGGGTGCTGTCCAGAGATAAGGTGCAGGTTTGGAGATACAAAGTTACGGATATTTGAGTTCAGAAGTACTTGGGAATGTTACATTAGTTTTCTTTAGCTGCAGTAACAAAGTACCTAAAACTAGGTGGCTTGAAACCCATTTATTAACTCAGTGCTAGAGGATGGAATTCCAAAATCAGCGTGTTGACAGGGTCATGTTCTGTCTGGGAACATGATAAGAATGTTCCAGGGAAGAATAATTTTTTGCTTTTACCCGTAGTCCTTGATGTTCCTTGGCTTGTGTCTTTCCCGTCCATGTCTCCATGTGGTCTTACCCTTCTGAGAGTCTGTCCATGTCCAGACATCCTCTTTCTATAAAGATACAAGTCATGTTGGATTAGGGCCATCCTCATAACCTCATTTTAACTTGATAACCTCTGTAAACAACGTATTTCCCAAATAAAGCCACATTCTGTGCCATTAAGGTAGAGTTTTACCAAAAATTAATAGGATTTGGTGACTTGAATGGTGGGAGATCAGGGAGGAGGAAACGAAGGTGGATCGTGAGCTTTGATGCTTCACTGAGCAAATTCTGATGCCACTGGGAAGAGTAGGGGAAAGAGAGGGACAGTTTGAAAGCAGAAGGGGGGAGAGGGAAGTGAATTTGTTGTGAGCCTGTTGAATTTTGCATTTAGGTTATAGTCGCATTGCTTCTTGATCTGATCAGAAATCAGAGAAGAGATGTGCATTGAGATAATAGCTTTGCTGTAAGAATATCTGGTTCTCTGAGAGTGAGAGGCTGGAGAGGGGAGAGTTAGGTCTGAGAAGGAAGGTGAAGAGAGAGGGTTGTTTTGTTGAAATGGATGCCTTCATCCGTTGTAGAAAACAGAAGTCTCATGAGAAGATCTATGTCTTATAAAAGTCAGGTCTGGATAGTGGATTCAGTAGCCTGCGTGGTCGCTGCATGAACAGAAGTGGAGTTACCAGCTCCTGACAGCTGCGAGTCAGCCTCTGGGCATCTTGCTGAATTCTCAAATGTAATTATACAGTAGACTTCCTTTAACAAAGTCTGTGTTCCCAGCTATAATTATAACTGCTTTTCCTGCCTATAGCCTGTTCTTTGTCCTACTACTCTCCTCCTCATCTCCCCCTGCTGGTTAGAATTACCCTCTAGTCCTTTGGGATCTGAGCAAAGAGGAAGCTTTTACTGCAGTTTTCTTTCCTAAACATAGACTTAACCAGTGCGCACCAATTTTTGTCTTTCCACTCTAGTCTAAAATACATTTCCAGTTTTAGGAATAATGTTTTAAAGCACAAGCTAGCAATTTTATCTGTTAAAGTAATTTTCATTTTCAAAGAAGAAGAAGATGACCACTACAACTTATCCATTGTTCCATGTAATAGTTAAGACTCTTAAACTAAATCTTGTTCATGGCTAAGCTCTAGACCAAGGGTGGTGGTTGTTGTTTAATAAATTAAGGTTTGTAACAAAAAAAACGAAGTCATATAAACTACCACTATAATCCTGCAAGAGTTTCCAGGACTCATCATGACAGTAATTTGTAAAATCAAGGATATGAGTGAGATTTCCTGTTTTCTCATCTATTTTTATCATCCAAATATCCATTGTGTAAGTAAATCACTTTAAAGTATGATTCATTGTCCTTTACAAATATAATGCAGTTTTGGGGTGATAAACTTCAAGGATGTATTTCCATGTCACTTAGACTATATTCTAAATCATTTTCATGTCTTTCTTAAGAAATAGCTAAAATGTGTAGATTTCTGATGTGCAGAAGAAGAAATATGTTTGAACTTCTGTCTTGCAGTGGAAGTAGTTCAGAAGGAATTATGGATGTGTATCAATTATACACTGTATATGAATTGTTCACCACTAACTTACTAAAAAATACTTGAGTATTTGTTATGTGTCAGCCACTCTGTTAGTTGCCAGTTTACTGGAGTTTTAGTATGAAAAACTAGATGATAAAAAGTATGCTTATAATGGTTGAGATATACGTGGGAATAAACAGTAGTGTATTCAGTCGCCTATTATAATCTGTGTGTTCTGAGTAGCTTTCAATATTAAAAAGGAGAACTTCTCTTATACAATAATTGGTTGACATTTTTTGATCTCAGAGTAAGACTGCAGTATTTAATGAACAAGCAAGGAGAATAAGTTTCGATAAATAGGGCATCTTCTGGAAACTTTTAGAAATAAGCTTGATGCCTCTTATAATGAAATTGACAGGTGTTCCTTTTGTGAAAGAGTAAGTGAAGAAGGTTATGTTTTCATGGTGGTAGGTCCTCGTCCTTTCACAGGAATAACAGTCTTGAAAAGCAAGCTTTGGAATTCACTGTTTTGAGAGATGTCTCCTTACAAGAGTGATTGTACGCTCGTGTGGGGCGGCTTCATGAGGAATGTGATTGGCTTGCAGGGGCAGAATATTGTGCTGTCTTTGTTGCTGTGGTTTCCAAGGGATGCTTACCCCTTAGCCTCAAATGTGCTGTGGTATTAGCTACTTCGAAATAGATTACTCAAGACTCTTTATTTGGAAAACCTTAAATATGCATCGTGATGCATTACTTGTGATAAAAAATGAGCCTCCAATTATATGAAACAAAACACTACAGCTGCTGACAGATGTCATTAACAACTTACTCAAACACGGATCCTGCAAAAAGGAACTGCCTGACATCTGATTCGGTGAGTTAAGGTCATTGACTTAAGATGGGCTACTGTTGTCCACTACATTTATTGTTTCTGTTTTTTTGGCTTTATATTTTACCTTGGTGTTTGAAATAGTTTAAAAACTTTTCTTTTGAATTACAATTAATAAATGTAGAAGGAATGAGAGAAACAGTAAATCACCATGGTGAATACCACAATAGTAGTTGTTACAGGCAAGATCCATTCATGGATACCAAAAATAGGAGGAAAGTTTGAGGAGAAACAGAATATTTACATAGTCTAAATATATCTTCCAAGATGTTTAATAATTACAGAGAAAAATAGTAACTTTACGAGGAGAAAGCTGGCAATGTTGAACCAGTATTAATTTTATGGTTTTGATAACTGTACTGGAGTTATTACATGTGATTTAACATTAGAGGAACCAAGGTGAACAGTATATGGAAACTCTACTATATTTGCACCTTTTCTATAAGCATAAAATTATTTCAAAGAAGTTTTTAAAAGCCCATTCTTCTGGGAACTCTGATAGTGTGCTATCACACTTACCCCGTGAAACCATAAAAAGTGCTCATTTATTGTAATGAAGTGTTGTTTTTGGTTTTAAAAATAATTTTCTTGAACAAAGTTCTGGGTAGACATCTATTAGAACATGTTTTGCTCAGTACCTTGTTGCTGACTACCATTTGTTATGTTTCTCCTGCTCACCTTTTAATAACAATTATAGAAATAATGCAAGTTATGCAAGATATGTAGAGTTATCAATCAGGCTCTGCTGTAGTAGACTAGTGGGCTAGTATATGGGAGAATTTGAGGATCAGAAACAGATGAAATCTAAAAGTGACATTGAAAGTAAATAAACAGGGTATCTGGATTGTGTGCCATCGTGACTTCACACACATGTACAAAAATGTGATCGTGTTTCCAAGATGTAAAATGTAAGTTATGCAGTGTTCCAAACATTTGTCCTTTTTCATACAAACTATTTTAAATCGGTTTCAACTATGAGAGAAGAAGTATCTGGAAAGTGGGCCATGGAATGAACTTTCTGTGGTATTTTGTAAATAATAGATCACTTGTCATCCATTTGAGGATAGAGTCACACAGTAGACTTTCTCAATAAAAATCTGTAATGCCACTCTTTGTATGAGGAAGACCGTTAGTTATAGGTGCACAGAGGAGGAGGAGGTTTATGCCTACTGCTGTAAATAGCACTACCAAGCTAAACTTACTGAGGTCAGTGGCTCTGTTTCTTTATAAGAAAAATTTTCATCTAGGATAGTACCTAATGTTAAGTTAATATTGACTGACTGACTGAACACTGAAGACTATATGAGGTGCATTTCCACATTAAATGTAAAATTTAGATGTCTACAATAGGGTTAAACATTGAGAATCCAAGCCATCAAAGTGGCAGTTTTCTGGAGAATTAACTCCTTTCTACAAATCTGCGCTTGCTATAAAGGTCATCTCAAATTTCACATTTGGCAATTTAACGATACTATGAATATTTCTGTACCTGAGTTTGTTTCATTGTGTTTAGAAGCAGGTGGATTCTGGTGATGGCAGGGCATGCAGAGCACCCAGAACGTCTTGTAGAGAGTTGACAATTGTGTTTTTCCTGAGAAGTTGAGATAGAGGAATAGAGAGGGTGAATGAAGCATTGTCCTGTCCCATTAATTCTTGGCGGTTTTGTTAAAATTATTCTAGCCAGAAAACATTTCCAAAATAGAGTTATTAGTATTATTTGTGAATCTGTGTTAAAAAATAGATTTGGTTAGCCTACTTGTAACTCTTTGGAGAAGTAACCATGTGCACTTGACTGGGAAAAGAAGGGAAGGTTAATTTTTTCTGCCTTTAAGTACTACAGAATATCCACAGGAAACTGGAATTGCTTCGTCTCATTTAACATCTTAACAGTTTTTGTAGTGTCTAAAGGAACCATTAATACTAGGTGGAAGAAAGTATTTGTAATTTTAATTTATTTTCTATGAGGAACATAGGCTTTATATTAAGAATATGTGGTTTTAATGTTACATGATGCAAGTATTCGTTCTGGTATTCAAAACTTAGGACAGATTGGAAACTTGATGGGGGTTTGGTCCTAGCTTCTGCTAGATGCCCTCTTTGCTCTTGAACTAGACAGTTTGTCTTTATGAATCTCTTTTTTCATCTATGAAATACTGAAGTTAAGAATAAGGATTTGTGAGGATTGCATCATCTGAACATGATAAATGTCTATGATAACACCCAGTGCGGGGGCCAGCGGCCTGCGCCCACTTCAGATTTGAGGACACCGCCTCCCGGGACATGGAGGGCTCTCACTCAGCCGGCTCTGATCTGCTGATGAAAAAATGCCTGTGAAAGGGTATTGCGAGTTGTAGTATTAAGTGAAAGTCGCTCAGCCGTGCCCGACTCTTTGCGAGCCCATGGAGTATACAGCACATGGGATTCTCCAGGCCAGAATACTGGAGTGGGTAGCCTTTCCCTTCTCCAGGGGATCTTCCCAACCCAGAGATCGAATCCAGGTCTGCTGCATTGCAGGTGCATTCTTTACCAGCTGAGCCACAAGAGAAGCCCATTGTAGTATTGGAAAAACAGAAATCTAAAAAGTATTTCAATGTTAAAATACGGTTCACCAAATAGCTGCAGTTTTATATCACAAACCTCAAATCTGTACAAATGAAGTCATTGTGATCTTAATAATTAATACTACCTGATTTTGAACCAATAGAAAAAGTAATTCCCTGTAATACTATTTGCAAGCAGTGGATTTGGGGCTATTTCAGATCATTTCTTTTTATTCTTTTTTTGTGGGGGAGAAGTCATTAGTCTGCATTTATAATCAGGACTAGCTTCCTGTAAAATTATTTATTTTAACTTTTTATTTATAGATTTTGAAATTTACAATTCTAAATACAGCAATAGTAAGGCACTGCATTTTTTGCAGGAAACAAAAAGCACAATTAACATAAAGTCAGAGCCAGCCACAAATAAAATATTCCAGCAAACTGTGTAAGGGGAAAAAAATGCTCTGGGAAGCAGATGCCAAGAAATGCAAAGGTGGCCTTATTGCTTTGGAGGGAACAGAATACAGAAGGATTAGTAGTGATAGGAGGAGAAAGGAGGAAGGTAGAGAGCATATAATGTTGAATGAGTGCTCGCTAAGTGTCAGCACTGTTAGTTCTGAGCACTTTATGCAGATTCTCACATCTAATCCTCCCAGCCACTTTATGAGTTAGGTCCCCACTGTACAAGATGAAGTAGCTGAGACGCAGAGAATGTAAAGTAAGTTTTCCTAAAACATAACTGCAAAAAATGTGAGGTAATTTTTCCTAAAACATATAGCCAGGACACAAGCTCAGGCTTTTGGGCTCTGGAAGCCATGCTCTTACCTACTCTATGTCCTGCATCACTACCATCTACTCACAATGTAGGTGATGCTCAGAATATAGTTTGTGAATAATATTTTAATGGTGTAATGCAATTCTCTTGGACCAAGGGTATTGATTTGGCCCTTTAAAGAAGTAATCAATGCATTGATAGGATCCCTGGTATCCTCAAAAATAATAATTCCGTCAAGAATACCTTAGTGGTAGGACCTTAACTGTCTTTCTAGATGGGGTTTTTTTAAACCATTCCCTCCATGTATGCATAAAGTTTACTATTACATATGATTATTTCATGTACATACTTCTCAGTTCAGTTCAGTTCAGTTGCTCAGTCGTGGCTGACTCTTTGCGACTCTGTGAATCGCAGCACTCCAGGCCTCCCTGTCCATCACCAACTCCCGTAGTTTACTCAAACCCATGTCCATCAAGTCGGTGATGCCATCCAGCCATCTCATCCTCTGTTGTCCCCTTCTCCTCCTGCCCCCAAGCACTCCCAGCATCATGGTCTTTTCCAATGAGTCAACTCTTCACACGAGGTTACCAAAGTATTGGAGTTTCAGCTTCAACATCAGTCCTTCCAATGAACACCTAGGACTGATCTCCTTTAGGATGGACTGGTTGGATCTCCTTGCAGTCCAAGGGACTCTCAAGAGTCTTCTCCAACACCACAGTTCAAAAGCATCAATTCTTTAGCGCTCAGCTTTCTTTGTAGTCCAACTCTCACATCCATACATGACCACTGGAAAAACCATAGCCTTAACTAGATGGACCTTTGTAATGACAAAGTAGTGTCTCTGCTTTTTAATATGCTGTCTAGGTTGGTCATAACTTTCTTTCCAAGGAGTAAGCGTCTTTTAATTTCATGGCTGAAATCACCATCTGCAGTGATTTTGGAGCCCAAAAAAATAAAGTCTGACACTGTTTCCACTGTTTCCCCATCTATTTCTGATGAAGTGATGGGACGGATGCCATGATCTTAGTTTTCTGAATGTTGAGCTTTAAGCCAACTTTTTCAGTCTCCTCTTTCACTTTCATCAAGAGGCTTTTTAGTTCCTCTTCACTTTCTGCCATAAAGGTGGTGTCATCAGCATATCTTCTAACTTTTAATAATTTTATATACTTATAAGTTTTAATAATTGTCAGTGTAAGTAAATAAATGAAAGGCATAGAAATGGTAAAGTGTGAGTGTAGGATTATATAACCAATGTTTTAGGTGTAAATTATTTCTGAGTTTTTGTATTTTTTGGCAGACTATCCTGTGCCTAATGGGAGTTAGTATATTTCTTTATGAGAATCTCACTTAGTAGGGGCTTAATACCTAATTGATTGCATTATCCTAGGTATAGGAATAATAAAACTCGGATAATTCTTTCTTCACGAAAAAATTTTATTTAAAAGTATTTCCTTTTTGTTCTACAAAAGAGCATTGGATTTTTGCTTTAAGGAGAAACTTATGAATGTTTTGTTTTGTTTTTTAGCTGGTACTGTGGTGGAATCAAATGACAAATAGTTTTTGATGACTAACACCTGTTATTTTTCAAATGCTGAATTCTTTAAAAGGTGTAATGACTAAATTATCTTAATGTTAGGTATTATGTTTTCCTTCTTTTTGTCTTCTAATTTTTATAGTGCTCTCTTTTATTGCATTATCCTTCTCAGCCATAGAACTCTAACATTAGCCAAATTCTGAAAGAGGTCCGATTTTAAGAGGAAATTTTGGTTGGAAGATTTTGATGAGATCTGAGATTCCCTATCATAACTAAAAATCTTTGAATTAATTTTTATTGTTAGTTACCTTGATTCAGATGCTGGTTTGCTTTTGGAGGCTTCCCAGGTGGCTTAGGGGTAAAAAATCCACATGTCAGTGCAGGATCTCTGGATTCAGAAGGTCCCCTGGAGGAGGAAACGGCAGCCCACTCCAGTGTTCCTGCCTGGAGAATCCCATGGCCAGAGGAGCCTGGGGGACTGCAGTCCATGGAGTCTCAAAGAGTCAGATGTGACTGAACACTCATACACACACCTTAATTCAGATAGCTAATTCTGGATTATTTTTCTCTTCAGTGGATAATGTTACATTATCTACCTTCTGTGATCTATTTGTATGTGCTCAGTCATGTCCAACTCTTTGCAATCCCATAGACTGTAGCCTGCCAGTCTCCTCTGTCCATGGAATTTGCCCCCTGATTGAATGAGAAAATTCTTACTCCATAAAGTCAGAAGGTATGCTGTGAAAGTGTAGAATTTGCTGTTATGGTATGGTATGGGCTCAGCCTTCCTCCTTACCTCCATACATGTATTCCCTGTGTTATAAACCCCACCATGGTCCAGAGGAGGACCAGCTGTGTAACTTCACTCTCAGCAGAGTGTAGAATTCTCCAGAGTGTAGAATTGGCAGATATGTATCTTACATGCATCCCCTTTTCTGTACTTATTGCAGACATCAGTTCATGGTGTTTGTTCTTGCTTAGCCATAAGATAATTCCATACTGTTCTCTAATTTAGGGAGCCATTACTGGTCAACCAGAGTTACCATGTGAGAAAACCTATCTCCTGTTGCTGGAATAGAGAGTTTGGGATGCGTACTGAAAGTTCTGCATCTTCTCTCCTCATGAGTAGCATTTGATGTAACCCAAGATAAAGAGATTGACTGTCTTAGAATGGTAAGTGTGTTAGCAGTCTAGTAACCTTCTAAGTATGTTTAAACACACTTGAACTTAGCTCAACAAAATTGACTCCCCTCCAATAAAAACATCTTTTTTATGAAATATTCTGTTAGGAAACCTTCTTTAGATACCACTGTGGTTCATTTTTGGACAGCTCTTTTTATAAATATACACTCAAAAAAGTTATCTTTGGTTAGAGATGGGGAATTGGCTATGATCTAACACCAATTCATTGATAAGGTTGATGTATTAGTCAGATTTACCTAGAGAAATAGAATTAATAAGCTCTGTGTGTGTGTGTGTGTGTGTGTGTGTAGAAAGAGATTTTAAGGAATTGACTTGCATAATTGTGGAGACTGACAAGCCCATTATCTGCAGGGTATGCTAACAAGCAAGAGCTGATGTTACATTTTAAGTCCCAAGACAGTCTGCCGGCAGAATTTCCTCTTCTTGGGAGAACAGTCCTTTATTTTAAAATAAGGGACCACAGCCAGTTTGATGAGGCCCACACATATTAATTCTGGTAATCTGTTTTACTTCAGTTCAGTTCAGTTCAGTCGCTCAGTCGTGTTCAACTGTTTGTGACCCCATGAACTGCAGCATGCCAGGCCTTGCTGTCCGTCACCAACATCTCCAAAATAAATTCTGCTTTACTTAGTGTGTTGATTTAAATGTTGTTTTTGTTGTTCAGTCACTAAGTCTTGTCTGACTCTTTGCGACCCCACGGACTGCGGCCTTTAGGCTTTCCCTGTCCTTCACCATCTCCTGGAGCTTGCTCAAACTTTTGTCCATTGAGTTGGTGATGGCATCCAACCATCTCATCCTCTGTCATCCCCTTCTCCTGCTCTCAGTCTTTCCTAGCATCAGGGTCTTTTCCAGTCAGTCAGCTCTTGACATCAGGTGGCCAAAGTATTGGAGTTTCAGCTTTAGTGTCAGTCCTTCCTATGAATATTCAGGACTGATTTCCTTTAGGATTGACTGGTTTGATCCTCCTTCCTTGCTGTCCAAGGGACTCCAAGAGTCTTCTCTAGCACCACCCTTTGAAAGCATCAGTTCTTTGGTGCTCAGGCTTCTTTATGGTCCATCTCTCACATCAATAAGTTACTACTGGAAAAACCATAGCTTTGACTAAATGGACCTTTGTCAGCAAAGTGATGTCTCTGCTTTTTAAAATGCTGTCTAGGTTTGTCATAGCTTTTCTTCCAAGAAGTAAGTGTCTTTTAATTTTGTGGCCACAGTCAGTATCCACAGTGATTTTGGAACCCACGAAAATAAAATCTTTCATTGTTTCCACTTTTCCCCCATTTGTTTGCCATGAAGTGATGGGACCGGATGCTGTGTGATCTTAGTTTTTTGAATGTTGAGTTTTAAGCCAACTTTTTCACTCTCCTCTTTCACTTTCATCAAGAGGCTCTTTATTTCTTCTTCACTTTCTGCCATAAGGGTGGTGTCATCTGCATGTCTTAGGTTATTGATATTTCTTCCGCAATCTTTATTCCAGCTTGTGAGTCATCCAGCCTGGTGTTTTGCATGGTATACTCTGCATATACGTTAAATAAGCAGAGTGCCAATATACAGCTTTGACAGTTTCCTTTCCCAATTTTGAACCAGTCCCTTGTTCTATGTCTGGTTCTAACTGTTGCTTCTCGACCTGCGTACAGGTTTCTTAGCAGTCAGATAAGGTAGTCTGGTACTCCCATCTCTTTAAGAATTTTCCACAGTTTGTTGTGATCCACAAGTCAAAGGCTTTAACATAGTCGGTGAAGAAGTAGATTTTTTTTGGTGGGGGATTTGCTTGCTTTCTCTGTGATCCAATGGATGTTGGCAGTTTGATCTCTGGTTCCTCTGCCTTTTTAACCCAGCTTGTACATCTGGAAGTTCTCTGTTCATGTACTGTTGAAGTCTAGCTTGACGGATTTTGTGCATTACCTTGCTATCATGTGAAATGAGTGCAATTGTATGGTAGTTTGAACATTCTTTAACATCTCCCTTCTTTGGGATTGAAATGAAAATTGACCTTTTCCAGTATAGTGGTCATTGCTGAGTTTTCCAAATTTGCTGGCATATTGAGTGCAGCACTTTAACAGTATCTTTTAGGATTTGAAATAGCTCAGCTGGAATCACATCACCTCCACTAACTGTGTTCCTAGCCCTGCTTCCTAAGGCCCTCTTAACTTCAGGCTCCAGGTTTTCTGGGTCTTTTGTGAGTGATCACACCTATGTTGTTATTGGGGTCAGTAAGAGCTTTTTGTACAGGTCTTCTGTTTATTATTGCCACCTTTTCTTAATCTCTTCTTCATCTGTTAGGTCTTTGCTGTTTCTGGGCTTTATTGCACCTGTCTTTGCATGAAATGTACCCGTGGTGTCTCCAGTTTCGTTGAAGAGATCTCTAGTCTTTCCCAATCTATTGTTTTCATTTATTCCTTTGTGTTGTTCACTTAACAAGGCTTTCTTAGCTCTCCTTGCTGTTCTCTGAACTCTGCATTCAGTTGAGTATATTTTTCCCTTTCATCTAAAAAATACCTTTTCAGAAACATATAGAATAATGTTAAACGAAAAATCTGGCTTAGTCAAGTTGACACATAAAATTAACCATCACAGTTGAGAGAGACTGACTCCTTCAGTGATTCAGTTCAGTTCAGTTTAGTTGCTCAGTTGTGTCCGACTCTTTGCGACACCATGAACCGCGGCACGCCAAGCCTCCCTGTCCATCACCAACTCCTGGAGTTTACCCAAACTCATGTCCATTGAGTTGGTGATGGTGTGATTACTGAGTACCTAATATGAACCAGGTTCTATGCTAGATACTGGAGGACCTCAGCAAATTTAAAAAGAAAAATTCAGTTGACAGTTTTTTTTTTTCTTGTCATCTAATGTCAGAAATAGAAATTAGTAATGATTGTAAGTATTCTTGCCTGGAGAATTCCATGGACAGAGGAGCCTGGCAGGCTATACTCCATGAGGTTGCAAAGAGGTGGACACAACTGAGTAAGTAATACTGTCTTTTGCTTTTTCTATGCTAAATACAAAAAGGAAGCTATTTCTTAAAGAATATGTAATGGGGGAGATACGTACAATGTCCAGTAATTTTATATTTAATTTTAAATTGAATTTAGTGACAATTACATTGAGTTTAAAAAATGTGTATTCAGTTTCACAATGACTTTAATCTTTTTTTTTCTTTTGACTTTATTCTTAAGTAGATTATTCCAGAAATAGTCTTTCAAGCTTAACAAAATGCAAATCTCTTTAGGAGTAACTTGTGTTGAAAGAGAAGATACTGTTTTTTCTGGACCTCTGGCTCCTTTTTCTCAATGATAAAGAACATTCTTTTTTTTTTGTTATTCTTGTTTTTGAATTTTTATTTATCTTTCCCATCTTAAAGTAGAGCCTAAGTTTCAGTCTAATGCTTATTTCTTCCACTGATACATGTTCTCTGACCTCCTCTGCCTAAATTAGTGAATGAGTGTGGTTTTTTTTTTTTTTAATAGAATCATTTTTAACATGCTGAGGAAAGGGAACTTTCCTTCTCCATTTTATTTCATTGTGAATTGTTATTACAAATAGGAAATCTTTTATTAGGAAAAAAGAAAGTAGAGATATGATATAATACAGAATGAAAGAAATTAGTAGATGTTAGTACTTGAAATGTGTCACAAGTATGAAAGTGAAAGCGGAAGTCACTCAGTCATGTCCAACTCTTTGCAACCTCAAGGACTGTACAGTCCATGGAATTCTCCAGGACAGAATACTGGAATGGGCAGCCTATCCCTTCTCCAGGGGATCTTTGCAAGCCAGAGATCTAATCTAGGTCCTCCGCATTGCAGGAGGTTTCTTTACCAGCTGAGCCACAAGGGAAGCCGAAGAATACTGCAGTGGGTTCCCTATCCCTTTTCCAGCAGATCTTCCCGAACCAGGAATTGAACTGGTGTCTCCTGCATTGCATGCGGATTCTTTACCAAATGAGTTATAAGCATTTGGTTTTTCCAGTAGTCATGTATGGATGTGAGAGTTGGACTCTAAAGAAAGCTTAGCACCAAAGGATTGATGCTTTTGAACTTTGATGTTGGAGAAGACTCTTGCAAGTCCCTTGGACAGCAGGAGATCAAACCAGTCAGTCCTAAAGAAATCAGTCCTGAATATTCATTCAGTAGAAAGGACTGATGCTGAAGCTGAAACTCCAGTACTTTGGCCACTTGTTGCAAAAAATTGACTCACCCTGATGCTGGGAAAGATTGAAGGCAGGAGGAGAAGGGGATGCTAGAGGATGAGATGGTTGATGGCATCACCGACTTGATGGATGTGAGTTTGAGTAGACGCAGGGAGTTGGTGAAGGACAGGGAAGCCTGGCGTTCTGTAATCCATGGGGTCGCAGAGTTGGACACGACTGAGCAACTGAACTGAACTGAATACTTGAATTGACATTTTAATTTTCCTGGGAAGTAAATGTACTTGATGACTATTTGCTGCTTCTTGTGGGGTTTCTTTTCTGGAAATTAGTTAAGACTTGTTAACTAAATATGATTTGGATTAAAAATGTTCACTGATAAGCTAGAGGTTTGAGTTCTTTATTAGATAAAATAATTCTGTTCAGAAGCATGTATTGGTGAGTTAGTTGTGCTTGTAGGTGCTAGCTCTGCGGTGGGTAATCATAAGCCCAATTTGTTTGAGACAGTCCTCTGAAATCCTGCTCTGTGTGTGAGTGGGCACACGCAAGTGCATGCATGCATGTGTGTACGAGGCCCTGTGACTTCGTGACCTCATGGAGTGCAGCCTGCCAGGCTCCTCTGTCCATGGCATTTCTCCCAAAATGCTGGAGTGGGTTACCGTTTCCTGCTCCAGGCGATCTTCCTGACCCAGGGTTCGAATTTGCATCTCTCGTGTCTCTTACATTGGCAGACGGATTCTTCACCATTGCGCCACCTGGGAAGCCCATGGAGAGCCAACTCAGTCAGTTAAGTCGCTCATTCATGTCCGACTCTGCAGCCCCGTGGACTGTAGCATGCCAGAGTTCCTTGGCCTTCACTAACTTGCAGAGCTTGCTCAAATGCATGTCCATCGAGTCAGTGATACCATCCAACCATCTCACCCTCTGTCGTCCCCTTCTCCTCCTTCAGTCTTTCCCAGCATCAGGGTCTTTTCCAAAGAGTCATTTCTTCCCGTCAGGTGGCCAAAGTGTTGTAGTTTCAGCTTCAGCATCAGTCCTTCCAATGAATATTCCAATGAATATTCAGGACTGATTTCCTTTAGGATGGACTGGTTTGACCTCCTTGCTGTCCAAGAGACTCTCAAGAGTCTTCTCCAACACCACAGTTCAAAAGCATCAATTCTTCAGTGCTCAGCTTTCCTTACAGTCTAACTCTCACATCCGTACATGACAACTGGAAGAACCATAGCTTTGACTAGATGGACCTTTGTTGGCAAAGTAATGTCTCTGCTTTTTAATACCTATCTAGGTTGGGTCATAACTTTTCTTCCGAGAAGCAAGTGTCTTTTAATTTCATGGCTGTAATCACCATCTGCAGTCATTTTGGAGCCTAAAAAAGTAACGTCTCTCACTGCTTCCATTGTTTCCCCAGCTATTTGCCATGAAGTAATGGGACCAGATGCTATGATCTTAGTTTCCTGATTTGAGTTTTAAGCCAACTTTTTCAGTGTCGTCTATCACTTTCATCAAGAGGCTCTTTGTTTCTTCATCACTGTCTCCCATAAGGGTACTGTCATCTGCATATCTGGGGTTATTGATATTTCTTCTAGCAATCTTGATCCCAGCTTGTGCTTCATCCAGCCTGGCATTTCTCATGATGTACTCTGCATATAAGTTAAATAAGCTGGTTAACAGTATACAATCTTGACATACTCCTTTCCTGATTTGGAACCAGTCTGTTGACCCATGTGCAGTTCTAACTGTTGCTTCTTGACCTGCATACAGATTTCTCAGGAGGCAGATAAGGTAGCATGGTATTCCCATCTCTTTAAGAGTTTTCCACAGTTTGTTGTGATCCACATAGTCAAAGGCTTTGGCATAGTCAACAAAACAGAAGTAGATATTTTTCTGTAATTCTTTTTCTTTCTCGATTATCCAAAGGATGTTGGCAATTTGATCTCTGGTTCCTCTGTCTCTTCTAAGTCCAGCTTGAACATCTGGAAGTTCCTGGTTCATGTACTGTTGGAGGCTAGCTTGGAGAATTTTGAGCATTACTTTGCTAGCGTGTGAGTTGAGTGCAATTGTGCAGTAGTTTGAACATTCTTTGGCACTGCCTTTCTTTGGGATTGGAATGAAAACTGACCTTTTCGTGTCTTGCGGCCACTGCTGAGTTTTCCCAATTTGCTGGCATATTTAATGCAGTACTTTCACAGCATCATCTTTTAGGATTTTCAGTAGCTCAACTGGAATTTGATCACCCCCAATAGCTTTGTTTGTAGTGATGTTTCCTAAGGCCAACTTGACTTCACATTCCAGGATGTCTGGCTCTAGGTGATTAATCACACCATCATGGTTATCTCGGTCATGATCTCTTTTGTATTGTTTTTCTGTGTATTCTTGCCATGTCTTCTTAATATCTTCTGCTTCTGTTTGGGTCCATACCATTTCTGTCCTTTATTGTGTCCATCTTTGCATGAAATGTTCCCTTGGTATTTCTGATTTTCTTGAAGAGATCTCTAGTCTTTCCCATTCTGTTGTTTTCCTCTATTTCTTTGCACTGATCACTGAGGAAGGCTTTCTTATCTCTCCTTGCTATTCTTTGGAACTCTGCATTCAGATGGGAATATCTTTCCTTTTCTCCTTTGACTTTAGTTTGTCTTCTTTTTTCAGCTGTTAGCAAGATCTGCTCAGACAGCCACTTTGCCTTATTGCATTTCTTTTTGAGGGGGATTGTCTTGATCACTGCCTCCTGTATAATGTCTTGAACCTCTGTCCATAGTTCTTCAGGTACTCTATCAGACCTAATCCCTTGAATCTATTTGTCACTTCCACTGTATATGGTGGAATGGTAAGGGATTTGATTTAGGTCATACCTGAATGGTCTGGAGGTTTTCCCTACTTTGTTCAATTTAAGTCTGAATGCCTACTATCCTGCCTTAATTACTTTTAGCATCCCTGTATTTGTTTTTTATTGTTCCCAGGTAAATTATTGCAAAGTTATTGTTTTAAGGCAACACACGTTTTTAATTATATGATCGTATAGTTCAGAAGTCCAGTATATGTCTCCCCAGCCTAAAATCAGGGTCAGAGAATCTGTTTCCTCTTCTTTCAGTTTGTTGGCAAAACTCACTTCCATGTGATTGTAGGACCTAGGTCTCCATTTTTTTTGTTGTTTCCTGTGCTCCAGGAGTCTTTCCAGCTTCTTTGAGAGGTACTTCTTGCCTCACGGCCCCCTCTCCCCAGTTTCAAAGCCAGCAACAGCTATTCGAACTCTCATTTATACTTTTCTGACCCTTCTCTCCTCGCATCTTTCCTTTTGACTCATGCGATTAGATTCGGCTCACTAGGATTATCTAGGATCATCTCTCCAGCTGAAGGTTCATCAGTAATCATTTCTTCAAAGGACTTTTTGCCTTGTGAAGTAACAGGTCTGAGGGATTAAGACATAGGCTTCTTTGGGGGGATTGGTGAAGTGTTCTGCCCCTTACAAGGTCTTTTACCTCTTAGGAATGTCGTCGTTTGAGCACTACATTAGAGGGTTATCCAATTTGAATAGCCAGTTGAATTATTTAAAATACAAATAAAACCCCCAAACTCAACGTTCTTCCTCCCTCTCTTTTAAATTTATGTTTCAGTTCTTTCCTTTTCTGTTTCCTCTCCTGGTTCCCTGTGACACATTTAGGATGGTCCTGAAACTTTTCCTGACTTCACTCGTCAGAAGTCAGCAAGGAGTTGTTGTTGTTTCTGTTGTGTTGTTTCTGTTTTGCACATTTGTTACAGAGAAAGGAGCTGCATGTTTAGTGGTGTGATGACTTCCATGACTCTTTTTTAGTCTTTGGCCTTTGAATTCTGCATGCTCTTGTTCCTCAATGTTTAGTGGCAAGGCAGCTGGTGAGTCCTGAAGTTGTGTCTAAATTTGTGTTGTTGCTTGTGATGCTGTCCTTAGACTCCTGCATGGGAAGAGGAGGGATTAAGACCGGCTCTCCCCGCCACCACTCCCCATCTTTAGACTTTATTTTATATCGAAGAGGTTCCTGGGCATTGCATTCATTTAAATAGCTTCTGATTTTTTTTCAGAGGGTGTGGTTTTATAGTCTAGAAACAAATTTTGTTGGTACTGCTACCTTTTTAATAAAGTAAGTACTTGAGTATTTTTGTTTCACATTTTTGTGAATTTTAATTTAGTAGATTAAAGTACATTAATTGAGGAGAACAATCACGTATTTTATGTGTGTCTAGAGACCAAATTGCCATTTTTGTCTACTCTTCAACTAAGTTTGTCATCTAGAATTTTTCCCAAAGCACAGAATATAATTCTGTATTCAAAATAGATTAAATTGTTGTTTGGACAATCTAAAAAAGACCAATTTATGATTTTTAATCCTTTATCTTATTTTAATAAGCTAAGTAGATATTGGATACTTGGTAATTTATAGATAGTTGAGTCTTTAATTTAATAGTGAATCCATCAGAGTTTGGATTTAGTTAAATAATGCCTAATACATAAAACCCATGCTCCATACCTCTAAAGTTAATTTCTTTCCGTTTACAATGCCAGTTTTACACTCCATTTGGTGTTGGTGGAAATGTAGGCGGCAGACACAGCACGTATTTATCATCACTGAGTTCACTATATCATACAGGAAAAGTACATTAATATGCCGTACAGAAAGCCTGATACACATAAACAACCACTTAGCATTTTTAAGAACATATCTGACTTATTGATTAGCTTAAATATCTTCTAGTCGAGCATGACACCCACGTGGCCTGCATGCGTTCACGTACTTATCTCGGAGCAAGTGCTGCTAGGGCTGACGAATGAGCATGTCTCTGCTTTATGTATCACAACGAAGATCAAACCTTAGAAAGCTTTTCTCTACCCATCGGAATTCCTAAATTTTGTCACAATTAAATTTTTCTCAGGGTTCTTCAGATAAAGTATACTCTGGAAGACAACTTTTAACAACCTTATTATACATCAGCATTTACTTGTGGTGTTCTGAGTGGGGGAGGAGGATTCGTCTTAATTTCTCTTTCCCTTATGTTTCTCTTTTCTCTCATGTTCTTGTGTAAACTCTACCTTGTAAATTAGCCTCAAAATAGGTTGTTGTGTGTATGTTGTAAAAATATGTACAATACCTGTTAAATTTTTTTCTCATTGAAATATTTTATTGAAATTGGTAATTATCAAAGCATAATACCTACTTTATGTAGATAACTGACCTAAACCTCAGAAAATGAAATAAAGAAATAAGTAATATAGACATGAAAAAATGAGCGGTGTACTATAGTTTATATAAAGGATAAAGAATAGATGAGTATATTTTTGTTTTTCGCCTCTGTAGGCATTTATGTGCATTCTATAATGTGGACACTTTAAAAGAAAAATGTCCTAGCTTTTTTTTTAGTGAAATAATACAATAGGAAGTAATGTGTTTAAACATTTTATGGTTTCCTCAGGTACTTAGTTTATATTCTGATACTTCCTTATTCAAACAAAAAGAGAAACAGAGTTTACAAATTATGGTTTCATTTTTACTTTCTACAGCCTGCTTGGGTAAGCTTTTGTGAGCTCTTTCTCTTTGGACACTGTGATCCTTTCATGAGTCATCCTTCTGGACTCAACTGTCTAATGAAGCCGGTCAGTCTATTTCATTTTAGTTGATTTCCACAGGGATATTTATAGAATTCGTTAAATAGTATGGTTTAATCTTCATTCTCTACTTTTTACTCATCCTTTCCCTTCCTTTTCCAGGCTTGCACTATTACATCCTCATAGTGCACTCTGAAATCTGGAGCTTGGGATCAACATATACATACTGCTGTATTTAAAATAGGTAACCAACAAGGACCTACTGATTAGCGCAGGAAACCGCTTGATACTGTGTATCCACCTAAGTGGAAAAGAATAGATGCATGTATTCTATAACTGAATCACTTTGCTGTCCACCTGAAGCTAATACAACATTGCTAATCACCTATACTCCAATGTAAAATAAAAAGTTAAACAAAAGTAAAATATAAAATCTGTCTCCCTGTGCCTTTTACCACATTCTCATGTTTTTACTCTCCATTTCCCACTGTCTTGAATACTTTGCTTCCCAACGGTGTTGAATGTTTCGAAGAATGGCAAGCATCCTCTTGCCCCAGCAGAATTTAGCCGTTCTTAGCTTCCCTCCCTTTAGGATCTTTTTCTTAGACATAGGAATTCACTCTCTTACTCATCATATCTAATTAGTTTATAGTCTTAGTGGGTTTTGCTTCTGTCAGTTCCTTACCATTCTTAAAAGCCAACCTTATCCACTCCTTTACAGCCTTATTCCTCGAATACTTCAGAAGTTTTTGCTCTGCTCATATTGGAAGTATTTCGTATCCTTTCTGCCCTCAAATCCATCCCATATATTGTTGTTGGATTAATTTTCCTGAAGTATTGCTTTTATTCTGTCATTCTTCTGCTTTGTTGTTGCTGTTCAGTCACCAAGTCCTGTTCGACTTTTTGCAGCACGCCAAGCTTCCCTGTCCCTCACCATCTGGAGTTTGCCCAAGTTCATGTCCATTGAATCAGTGATGCCATCCAACCATCTCACTCTATGTTTCCCTCTTCTGCTTTCAGTCTTTCCCAGCGTCAGGGTCTTTTCTAGTGCGTCGGCTGTTTGCATCAGGTGCGCAAAGTATTGGAGCTTCGGCTTCAGCATCAGTCCTTCCAGTGAACACCCAGGACTGATCTCCTTTAGGATGGACTGGTTGGATCTCCTTGCAGTCCAAGGGACTCTCAAGAGTCTTCTGCAGCACCACAGTTCAAAAGCATCAATTCTTCAGTGCTCAGCCTTCTTCATGGTCCAGCTTTGACATCTGTACATGACCACTGGAAAGACTGAAAGTCAAAGAGTTAGTTGCTCAGTTGAGTCTGACTCTTTGTGGTCCACCAGGCTCCTGTATCCATGGAATTTCCAGGCAAGCATGCTAGAGTGGGAATCTGTTTCCTTTACAGACCTTTGTTGGCAAAGTGATGTTGTTGCTTTTTAATACAGTGTCTAGGTTTGTCATTGCTTTCCTGCTTAGGAACATTTAATAACCCCACTCTGTCTATAGATTGAAATTTGGAATCTCTAGCCTGATTTTCATATTTTTAAAAAATTGTAGTGTAGCGTAATGTTAGTTTCAAGTATATAACACACTGATTCAATTATATATATATTCTTTGTCAGATTCTTTCCCCTTATTGTCTGGATGTGCTCCAACATTTTGTGACCCCATGGACTGAAGCCTGGCAGGCTCCTCTGTCCATGGGGTTTTTCAGGCGAGAATACTGGAACGCAGTGCCATTTCCTTCTCCTGCATTGGCAGGTGGGTTCTTAACCACTTGAGCCCTTTTCCCTTATAGGGTTTTACAAAATACTGATTCTAGCCTGATTTTCAAGGTTCTTTTGTGGAGTTGTCCTAACTTACTGTTTAGACTTGTGTTCCACTAGTGAGTGACAGAAAAATCTCCCATTTCTGTCAAAATGGTCCCAACACACTGAGAATTTTCCTGAATTTGCATAGTACTCCTCATCTCACTTCTCCTTTTGCCCTGCGATTCCGTAGTATTTTTTCTAAACATGCTCTCCTAAAGCTTGCGTTCTTTCTTCCTAACTTGGAGCTCAGGTCCTGCACATTCCGTGAAATCTTTCTGAAAAATTTGGTTTACCTTGATCTCACCCTCTCTCAAGTCCTGTTTTGATTTGTTACCTATTAGAAGGCACTTTTTGTTTGGTGTTTTGCACTATTACTTGTTTGTAGTTGGGTCTAGGTTCTGTACTGTTAATTATTAATAGACTTTAAGTGTGAAGAGATGAGGGTCCATGTTCTGTTTCCTTAGATCTCTCTTATGGACTAAGTATCAGTCATTACAAATCTCAGATGATAAATTGATATTTGCTCGCTCATTGTTTTCATAAATATTAATTGATTACCCAAGAAGTATTGATAATGAGTTAAACAAAAGAAGTAAAGACCCTGTATTCATGGACTTTCTGTTCTAGAAGGGAGAGAGAAATATTCTGCAGCTAATTTAGCAGTACTTATTTAATTACGATTGAGGAGTATGGTTTGCTACATTTTTGACAAGTGAAAAACCTGAAAATTGCCTTCTTTTTTTTCTCTGCTGTTATTGGTATGTATAATTTTTCTTACTTTAAACATGAATTTTGATACAGTAAACTACTCTCAGGTTTTCAGAGGGTAAAACAGTTGTTTTCTTCTGTATATACACAATACTGATATGCTCTAAGTCTAAATTCAGTAGGCAAAATGGTGGAAAGGATGATTCATATTTTTTTGACATTTAAACAGTTACAGTAAATTTGTTTATCATTGGATATCTATGAAAAGTTTATATTTAATATACTAAAGTTCTCTTTTATGGAAGAAGAAGATTAAAGTTAAATACATTATTAGACACATTATTATTTTAACTTAAATGTGTCTTCCAATGGCTTGAACGACATCACATGTTTCCTAGGCATGGGTTTTTGAGATTGCAATAACCATAAAAAGTTAATGTTGAAAGAATGGCAAAGTATTCAGTGAAACAAAAAATTATTGTATTTGCAAATGTAAAATCATAATTTACATGAATGTTATAGTTAGGGACATTATGAATGTAAATATGCCTTCTCTATTCTCAGTCCTGTAATGCCATTCTTTGTCCAGTGGGAGATGAAGAGTGATGTTGAGACTGCTGTTTAACCTATTATAACAGCTTTAAAAAAATTAAATAGCGTTGATGTAAATATGAGGAGGGAAAAGTGTATTTATCTCCATTAAGTGACATAAAAAGCCACGATAAGTATAACAGGCGGGTGGGTGTGCATTAAGCAGAGAAATCCCTAAATTCAGATGCTAATTATAAGTACAAGGACAGTTGCCTCCCACATACTTAACTGTTGTCTATTTTCTTTAAAGTATAATTCAGAGTTCTTATAGTGCTGAATATGGTTCTTATTTTCTCACTTCCCCTTAGCATAATATATGTTTAAAAAAAAAACAAAAACACTTCTGCTGGACGGTGATTTTGATGGACATAGGACATAGGTGGAATATTAAACCAAATGCTAGAAAGATAATTCACATGATTGCTTTTGATTGTTCTTTATTGAGTGCCTTACTTGCTTCCCACTGTTAATAAACAAATGTTTAGCAGTAAAGTTAAAATTATTTAAATGTTTCTGAGCACAGTTTACTTTGCTGTTGTGTACCAGGGACTTAAGCTTTAGATTGTGATTAGTACAGGGATTATGAGTATGTTTGTTTAGATTATTATTGTTTTTAAAACTTACTTTGTTGATGGTCTTTAGCATCATGGCTTCAGAGTGATATATTGCTTTTCCATTATCAGTTTTGACATTTTTTAAGTATTAAAGAAGAAGGAATTTCCTTCGCATTTTCTGCAAACCCTTTCAATATAATTTTGTAATGTATTCTTCAATTGTTGAAAAGTATATAGTATGGAAACCCTGTTCTTAGAAGGTAGCTGACTTTTACGCATAGAATAGCAGGGAAAGTGTTATAGACTTAAATTTTTTTTAAACTTTGCTTTTAGAAAAAGGAGTACAAAAAACCCCTTTGTAATCTTGCCACTTTTTTATTCTTAGGTATGCTTTTTATTTAGCTTTTAGTAACTTGTAATTTAAGATCACAGTTATTAGGTGTATTTCTGCATTTTATATATCACTCCCAGATGCTACAGTATTAGTTTTTATCACTGCATATTTTATGAAATGTCAGCCTTCTGTTGGCTGTTCACGCAGCATTGTTAGTGATCAAAGACACAACATAAAGGAGAGGAATCTAAACAGTTGGCTTATCTTTGTCCTTCACTGTGACAAAAATACTATAAAATTACCTTATAAAAAGTCAAATAAAGGCATCATTTAACATGCACTGAAAGGATAAATGTCTTTGGTTTTTAGTTAAATAAAATCTTAAAATGTCTAATATCAAGAAATCCAGTTATAAAGAGAAATAATTTCTAGTTGTGCTGTTTTCCTTTGTAAGGAATGAGGGTAATATATGTGGTGTGGTGGCAGTGCTGTCCCTAGGAAAGGCCACACAATTTTTAATGACACAAAAAGTGACTCAGTTTAAATTCTTAGTTTTTGTTACTCAAAGTACATCCTAGAAGAGTGGTTTTTAGTTTTAGTATGGGCATTAGGCTGTATGTGATCTTATTTATTACTGTCTTGGATTGACTTACTTTCTAGATTAAAACTTTATTCTATAGATTTACAAATTCTTTTTTTTTCTAGTTCAGTTTCAAGGTTAAAGTATAGAATGAGAAAAAATTCTCAAAGCCTGAAAGAAGATCTATAAGAATAAAAGTGTTGAATGATTTTGATCAGCTGTTGTGTATGCCCACCACAGCAGTTGGTTCAATCAATTTTATGTTTTCGGATGCTTTTATTAAAATGAGCTGCTGCTTTCAGTAAATCATTGAGAAAGATGCTCGCTTTTTACGTCCTTTTTTGGGTGGAGGCATGGCAATAGTAGTTTCTCTTTGTAGCCTTGTGAGTCACTGAAGGTGGAGACGATTGCTGACCACCACAGACTTCAGTGCATTTTTGTGTCATTGGTATGGGTATTTCCATACAGAAGTAGAATGAGGATTTAGACTTAAGTGATTTTTGTATAAATACATTCACTTTTATGGCAATATGCAGGAGACTGCCATTTTTAAAGAAAAATAATTGTTAGCGGATAATGATTTTAGTATCTTCTTTTTATTGTACACAGTTTCAGTTTTTATAGATGATTGAAAGCTTCATTGTTTTCGTCTGGGAGAATCTGAGTTTTGAACAGCAGTTTGAAGGAGAGCTAGTGTGTGCTTGTAAGTTAGGGGCCTCTTTTTGTTGTAAGGTGCCCAGAACTCTGCCAGAGTGAGGTGCCTTGTTTGACAGCATTTGGTGTTACCTGCGAGCTTGCTGGAAATGCAGGATATGGGGCCCAAACCCATGCCTGCCGAATCAGAATCTGCATTTTGATCAACGTTACCAGCTAATTTGTATACACATTAAAAGTTGAGAAGCTTCTCAGCCTAAACCTCTCCTTTTCTCTCTGCATGTGTGTGTTGTAATGGTGAAGCGGCGGATTGGAGTTAGTTGGTCATTGGCAGTTCAGGGGCTGGGGGAGACGGTAGGAAGTTGACATGAGAATTTTCACTGGGCCCTGAAGTAGGCAAGTATTTGATCTAGAACTCTCTGGGGTTTTGGTCTTTAAGTAATTAGAGTTAGGATCTGTAGCTCCTCTGTATTATAGGTGGGAAGCTTCACAGGACTCTGCTAATGTTAAGCAGTTGGTTTCTTTTGGTTCTTAAGTCTTGATAAGTTCCTGATAATCTGGTGCTTTCTCCCAGTAGCATTGTAGCAGCATTTCCATAGTATATAGTCTGTGGTATGTTTTTCCCAGTTCAAGCTCTGAGTAGAAAAGCCTGTGGTCAAGTAAGTTTAGAAAGCACTGTATACTTTGTTCCTCTTTAAGAGAATCACAACATGTATTGATTTGTATTAAAAAATTTTAAGAACCTGGTGTAGCTTTATTCAGTGTATCATTTTCCAAATTTACTTGGCCATAGCATCTGGCATCCTTTTTCTTTTTCTTAAAAAAACAAACAAAAACATTCTTTTTTTTTTTTAAACAAAAACATTCTTATCTTTCAGCATATGCACACACTGACTTCTTTCCAGTATTTATTTTTCTTAATCAAAATAAGAGATGAAGACAACTTTTGAAATTGTCATGACGGTTATGCCACAAAAAACACAATTTATAGTGTTGTTATTTGTGCGAATGATGTTGCTACAGCCGTTGTCTGCTGAAGGGACTGAGCATGGCAGACACTTCCATCTGGTAAAACTGAGAGAGCATCTTCTGGAAAGTGAATGTTGACTAGATCCCGGTCAGATTTGGTGGGCAAGTGGAAGGGAGGACCTGGAGCATTCTCAGTATTTGCTAGAATGAGGACAGCCATGAGCAAGAGATGAAACAAGTTAAACATTTCAGCTCAATGAACAGTTACTGGAATCCTAAATAGAGAGTAAGCAAGGTGCCTATTGGAGTAAGTGAAGTATAGTCCAGTAAATGTATGAGAGCTGAAATCCAGGAATTTCCAGCTAAACGATTTTCCAAAGGGATTTGTAAGAAAGTAAAGTTGGCCATTGTACTGTGCGCTGGAGAGCCTGAGGCAAGAAGCAACTATAGTGTTAGAGGGTAGGGGGACAGAGGAAAGAATCTTAGGAGGGAATTTCAGAAGGTGAGATAGGATAGACCAAACGACCTTGGAAGTCTTGGAGCTGACGTGGTAGTCGCTCAGTTGTGTCTGACTCTTTGTGACCGGCCAGGCTTCTCTGTCCATGGGATTTCCCGGGCAGGAATATGGAGTGGGGAGCCATTCCCTTCTCCAGGGGATCTTCCCGACTCAGAGATCGAACCCAGCTCTCCTGCATTGAAGGCAGATTCTTTACTGTTTGAGCCACCCAGGTTAACATCCCAAATGCAATATACTGTGATAGTTGAAATCCGTGCTAGACTTTGGAGTAAGAGGGAGAGGGCTCACTTCCTGATGAGTTCACATCATGAGACCCTCACTCTCTTCAACTTACCATGGGAATAATATGGTAGAAAAATTTGCAAATGGTGGCTTAACAGATAATTGAAGAATAGTGTTCTGTTTACCTAGATTCACTGTGAACATTTTACCTCACTTATCATTTAGGTGTGTCTCTTCCCTTCTTCCCTTCGAACACGCGGACACATGCACACAGTTTTTCCCCTGAACTTGGAGCAAAGATTGCGTTTATATCTGGAAGCCTGTCAGTGTATATTCCTAATAGGGATGTTCTTGTCCATATCTATAGTAAAATATTCAGCTTCAGTAACTTGAATATATTTATAAATAATCTGTTGTCCATATTCTAGATTTCTCATGTGAAGCCATAATATTCCTCACATAAGCTTTTTTTCCCTTCAGTAAGTATCCAGTCTAGGACCGGACATTGTGTTTAGCTGTTTTGTCTCTTTTGCCTTCTGTAATTTGAAATGGTCAAACAGCCTTTCTTTTTTTATGACATTGACATTTTTGAGTGATACAACCCTTCATTTGTCTGTCTGTCTATCACTCCTCATTCGGATTGTCTGCCATTTCCTCGTGATCAGATCTGGGTTCTGCATTCCCACCAGAAGACTGCAGAAAGGGGGTTGTATCCTTGGGATGTTACATCTAGAGGCACCCTGGGAATGTTACCTGTGATCATTCAGTCAGAATGTTACCAGATTTCTCCACCGTAGAGTTCAAGGTTTTTGTTTTGTTTTCTTTTCCTTGTAACTATAATAAGCAGTCAGTTGGGAAACACTTTAGAATCATGCCAATATCCTGCTCAAAGTTTTCATCTAGATTTAGCCTCTGTTGAGGATTCTTGCCTGGTGTAGTTTTGTCTATAGTGGTTGTAAACTGCTGACTTTCCAATTTCAGCCCTCCTCCTCATCAGTAACAGCATTCTTCTGTAAGGAAAACCATTCTGATTGATTGATTGATTCACTTACTTATTCATTCAGTCATTTATTATTGGTATGAGCTCATGGATATCTGTTCTTTTCAATGGTTTGTAATTCATGACTTATTTTGATGCTCAAATTGTCCAAGTTTGGTTTAGTAGAAGTACATGGCATTCCCCCATCACATTTTTGAGTGCTTTCTTAAGAACTTTCTGGCAAAGCAACTTGTCACAGACTTATCTCTGATCTATTCCGCCCTGGCAGCTCTTGGCCATTTCCCTGAGGAACTCTGATTGCTTTTAGTGGGGTAATAGTATTAGTGGACTGTGCTCATCACTATGGGGTCTTGGCTTTAGGCCCTTTTAGAGGAGAGAGTGCCCATAGAAAGTATGGGCGTATGTATATGCATCTGCATTGATACAGAAATATATACAGGCATCCATACTGATAAACACACATATACACATTTTAGAAATCTTAGTTCACATCAGCTTCTCTAATTCTTCCACAGGGTTCTTTCTTGTCTTCCACTTCTCCATATTTACATGTTCCTTCTTTCATAGTAAGAACATTGGCTTCCAACAGTATTAACTTCTTTGTGCAGCTCAATAACCGATCTAAGATAGTTTCAGAATTGGTTCATTATGGTGTTAGAACGAACATATTTACCAGCAACTTTGCCAGTTCAAGGTTTATTTGAAGTTCTCCCTCCTCACCCCACTCAATTCTGTGAGTATATATAATCAAATGCCGTGTTCTTAATTACTTGGATTACTTCTTTCTTTTTTATCCTCTAAATGTGAATATAGCTGAGCTCACTCATTTTAGTTTTCTTTTAGCATCACATCATTGTTGATTTAATTTTTTGAATATGTAGAAAATGATTGACTTTTCCAAAAAATAAGATTGTATGAAAAAGTTCTTCCATATCCCCCATTTACTCGACCCTTTATAGGTAAACAACTTTACTGTTTTTTGTTTTTTTTTTCAGTTCATCCTTACTTTTATACAGATAAGCAGGTAATTTTTCTTACATTTTTTATTTCCCCTTTGTTATCAGAAGTGTAGTATATTATATATGTTCTTCTGCAGTTTGCTTGTTTTCGTTTATCAATCTCTTGGAAATCATATCAGTTTTAGAGATTTCTCATTCATTTCATTAGTTTTCATTAGAAAACTGAGATCATGGCATCTGTTCCCATCACTTCATAGCAAATAGATGGGGAAACAGTGGAAACAGTGGCTGACTTTATTTTTCTGGGCTCCAAAATCACTGCAGATGGTGATTGCAGCCATGAAATTAAAAGACGCTTACTCCTTGGAAGGAAAGTTATGCCCAACCTAGACAGCATATTAAAAAGCAGAGACACTACTTTGTCAACAAAGGTCCATCTAGTTAAGGCTATGCTTTTTCCAATGGTCATGTATGGATGTGAGAGTTGGACTATAAAGAAAGCTGAATGCCGAAGAATTGATGCTTTTGAACTGTGGTGTTGGAGAAGACTCTTGAGAGTCCCTTGGACTGCAAGGAGATCCAACCAGTCCATCCTAAAGGAGATGAGTCCTGGGTGTTCATTGGAAGGACTGATGCTGAAGCGGAAACTCCAATACTTTGGTAACCTCGTGTGAAGAGTTGACTCATTGGAAAAGACCATGCTGGGAAAGATTGAGGGCAGGAGAAGAAGGGGATGACAGAGGATGAGATGGTTGGATGGCATCACCGACTCAATGGACATGGGTTTGGGTGGACTCCAGGAGTTGGTGATGGACAGGGAGGCCTGGTGTGCTGCGGTTCATGGGGTCGCAAAGAGTCGGACGTGACTGAGGAACTGAACTGAACTGAACTGAACCATGGTTTATTCAACCTGTCTCTTACATGTGGATTTTAAAGTAATTTCTGGTATTGTGCAATTGCAAATAATGCTATGATGAATATACTAGTGTATATGCATTTTCATATTGTTGCAGGTTTATCTTGAGGGAAATTCCTGGAAATGGGCTTACTGATTCAAAGTGTAAATGCTTATGTAGTTTAATTAGATAATTGCACGGTTCCCTCGCTTGGCTGATGTTTACCATTTTGCATTTCCAATAGGAGTGTCTAGGAGTGCCTGTTTCTCTATAGCCTTGCCAGCAGAGTATACTGTGAAACTCTGGAATTCTTCTCAATCTGATAGATGTAAAATGATATCTCATTGTACATTTAATTTGCATTTCATTTTATTATGAGTGGAACTGAATGTCTTTTCATCTGTTTAAAAACCACTTTCTTTGGGAATACATGTAAATCCATGGCTGATTCATATCAATGTATGACAAAACCCACTGGAAAAAAAAAAAAAAAGAAAGTGATATTTTCCAACACACCTCACCTTGAATTTCTTGAATAAAGTTGATTATTAATAAATTAAAAAAAAAAATAAAAACCACTTTCTATAGGTCTTTTTTAGAAAGTTGTTTGTAGTGATATTAAACATTTATTCAGTGAGTTATACTACAAATGTTTTCTCCTGATTTGTCATCTCAATTTTGATTTTGCTTCTGGTGTTCTAATTAGAAAGAGTTTTCTTTTTATAACTCTCAGGTTATAGGAGAAATTCAGCCTGTATGGTTTCATTATTTACACTTAAATCTCTGATCTATTCAGAGTTTATTTTTGTGTATGGTATGAGAAACAGATCTCGTTTTTGTCTTCTGTTTCTTTTCCCCAAATGCCTATGCGTTTGTTGAAAAGCCCACTCTCATGCTTGTGTTCCGAGGTGTCACTCTGTCATAGCTAAGTCTGCTTCTGGGCTTTGTGTTCTGTCTCCCTGGTCTGCTGTGTTTTCAGTTGTGCCATGCTCTCTTAAGTACAGGGGCTTTGTAGTTTATTCTGATGAGAGCTGCAGCCACTGCCTGTTTCTTCTCAGTGTGTGCTGACTTTTCCTGAATTTTTCTTTTCCATTTGAACTTCAATATAACATTCTCTAGCTCAAGTTAAATTTGTAAATTTATGACATGTTGATGTTGAGATGTCCTAGCCAAGGACAAGATTTTTTTTTTTTTCTCCCATCATTTAGGCCTACTTTTGTGTCTTTAAGAGTGTTTGTTTGTTCATGTAAGTTTTGAACATTTCCATTTATTCCTATATTTAACATTATTACTATTTTAAATGCGACTTTCTTATTCATTAGATATCCTATCTGATGTTATTTGTATATGTGAGTGTTACTGGTTTTTGCATGTTTATCTTATATCTTGCTCCCATGCTGAATTATTTTGTTTTTTGAGTTTCTTCATTGATTTTCTAGGATTTTCCATCTCATCTGCATCAGGTCATTGGCAAATCACCAAACTGTACCAAAGTACAGTTTTCTTTTCTAATTCTTATTTTTTTTTAATGTTTTTAATGGTTTTCTATATTCTGATTTCAATTACTAATATGTCCAGGAAAAAAGTAATAGTGGTCACAGTGAGCCGCCTTCTCTGTTTTTGACCTTAGTAGTAATGACTGTTACATTGAGAGGTAGCCATGTGAGAAAAGATAAAAGTGCA
Source organism: Cervus canadensis (assembly GCF_019320065.1). Taxonomy (NCBI): domain Eukaryota; kingdom Metazoa; phylum Chordata; class Mammalia; order Artiodactyla; family Cervidae; genus Cervus; species Cervus canadensis. Next base: position 31,221,559 of record NC_057392.1, on the reverse strand, counting down.
TGAAATAATGTGCTGTTCCCAGGGCTTGAGAGGCACTCTGTGTGTTATATATCGCTCTCTAAATACCCGTCTTCCCTTTCATAGCCAAGTATTGTGAAGGAGTCACCTCTGCCTGGCAGCTGCTCACCTTCCATTCTCTCCTCCAGCGGCTCTGCTCTGGTTTCCCTGTCGTCAAAGCTAAGACTGCCTTTATGGCCCCTGTGTTACTAAATCTCGTGGGATGTCTTTTTTCCTATCTTTGTCCTACTTTCTTCCTTTTCCTCTCAGTAACATTGCAGACCATGCTGCCTTCTAACTGGGCTTTTCTGCTAAAATCACATTCTTCTGCTTGTTCCTTTCCAGTTTTCTGGCTCCTGTTTTTCTACTTCATTTCTAACAGCATGTCCTAGGCTGCTGCTTTTATAATTCTAGTCTATCTTTTTGAGCTTTATGTATATTAACTTTCAAAGCAAACCTGTGGCCTGAATTTTCATTACAGTTATAAATAAATTATTACAGTTATTCTGAGAGTAACATTGCTAATCTACACCTGTCTTCTGAAATGAAGATCTACACATCAACCTGCCTGTTTAGTATCTCTTTCCACTTTGAGATGTCAAATCACTTCACAATGTAAGTTCTAACTCCTCTCTCAAATGCCTCTAGTTTTATTTAAGTGACTAGTATCTTTATATCTCTCGTTGTAAAAGCTGGACATCTGAGCGTCTTTGTTGATCCTTCTTTCTCACTCATGGTCTTTATCTGCTGCATTTCCAGGCTGTGTTGATTATCTGTCTACTCTCTCTAGTTTTCTCTAGCCAAAGGAAAGGGAAACCCAGACAGAAGAAACTTCATGAGTAAAGAATAGAGACATGTTTGGTAGAATACATAAAGTGGAGACGTACAAGTAACATTAGAGATAACTGACACTCAGGTTGTCAAGAGTCAGTCCTAAATACAAGAATGGGGAATTAGTGTTCCTTCTTCAGTGCACGCTGCCATCTGCTAGCACAGGGACCAGAGCAGCACTGGGACCTCTTTTGAGACCGCATCCAGCCAGCGGGCAGTGTTGACTTTGGGTGCTACCTGCATGCCAGTTAGGTCTAGTTCTTGAGATCCAGGCAAGGACTAAAGACATGAAGACAGAAGGGGGTAACTGAAGGCATGGGATCTGAATGAAACTGCTAAGGCAGCAAAGCAGCCAGGGGAGCAGGTAGGGAGGAGGGAAGTGAAGCTAGAGAGGAATCCTAGAGAACCGAAGAAAGCTACCCTGGAGAACCCCGTACAAATTCATAAGGTGGTAGCGTCAGAACAAGGGTCAGAAATTGAGGGGTCTATTGTTGGGGGAAAAAAAAGTTATAGAAACAAAGAAGTCAGATGCTAGGAAGGAGGTTTTAGATATTGGGACTGCAGAGACATCAGGGAGTATGAGGACATGGGAAAGGACATTGCCTCTGCAGTTTAAGAGTACAGTTTCAGTAACTTGGAAAGGGAAGGAGTCATATAAAAAAGGATTTGTGCTTTTCCTAAAGATAATGTTCAAGAAAAATGTTCCATAAGCAAAATGGGAAGTTTTTGAAAAAGTTGGAGTAGTGCTAGTATTTTGCTATACTTTGAAAAGTTTTGTAAAATGTAAAATAGTGCATTTTAACAAAATCCATCATGGATTGGAAATAGCATCAGCACTAGGAAGTGACAAGTATGGTGAATTGGCCCTTTTAAATGTTGTGGTGTTTGTAAACAGTGGGAAGGAACCCCCTGGAAGCAAGTAGTGAAACCTCCCAGATTTTCACATGATAATCACAAGTAGGAAGCAAAATGCCAGGAAAGCAAAACGTGAGGAATAAGTACAGAAATACCATTGCAGGCTGCATGGTGGGCAGGGACCTGGCAGCCTGTAGTAGTATTTTTTTTTTTCTGAAGAAATATGGACTTTAATGAAGATTCTTTCCCTTTGATATAAGTGCTGTTGTTGAGCCACGCAGTCGTGTCCGACTCTTTGCGACCCCATGAGCCGCAGCACGCCAGGCCTCCCTGTCCATCACCAACTCCCGGAGTTTACTCAGACTCATGTCCATCGAGTCGGTGATGCCATCCAACCATCTCACCCTCTGTCGTCCTCTGCTCCTCCTGCCTTCAGTCTTTCCCAGCATCAGGGTCTTTTCTGATGAGTCGACTCTTCGCATCAGGTAGCCAAAATATTGGAGCTTCATTTTCAGCGTCAATCCTTCCAATGAATATTCAGGACTGATCTCCTTTAGGATGGACTGGTTGGGTCTCCTTGCCGTACAAGGGACTCTCAGGAGTCTTCTCCAACACCACAGTTCAAAAGCTTGAAGTCTTGAGCACTCAGCCTTGTGGGCTCTAACTCTCACATCCATACATGACTACTGGAAAAACCATAGCTTTGACTAGATGGACCTTTGTTGGTTATAAGTGAGACCTGTGAAAACACCCGAACAAAAAGAAAAGAAAAAAAGGGAGGCGAGGATTTAGATAGTCCACTCTCTCTTATCCACAAAGCCTTTATGAAGACAGAGCGGGGCGGGCTCCTCTGTGCTGCTGCAGGGCCCGGCCTGGAGCAGGGACTCAGTGACTGCAGGTTCTAAGGGACCCCCGCTGCCTGTGAAACTAGCAGCCAAGCTTTTGCCTCCCTGTCTTGTGGTGGGAGGTCCATGTTTCTTTTGTCCTTGCTCACACTCCTCTTCTGTCTCAGGTCTCTCTAGTAGAAAAGATGCCACAGGTTCTAGCTGCCTTGCAGACTGGAGTGAGGAGAATGCCAGTGTCACCACTGTGTATTATGTTTGCTATGGATTTTTGAAAGATTGATTTCATTCACTTCATCACTTTAAGGTAGTTTTCTTGTTTTTCTAGTTAAAATTTGTTTTTGATTTAAAAAAAGTCATGAATGGTGTTGAGTATTATCAAAATTTTTCTTCTGAGTCTCCTGAAATGATGCTATAGTTTTGCTTCTAATGGGTTGTGTGATATGGAGTGTTTTACTGACCGAAAACCTCCAGTACACTTCATACATAAAAAGATTTGTAGTCTTTTCTTCAAGAAATGAGCAGTCACTTTGCTCCTCGATTACATAGGTCTTGTTTTGAATCCTCAAGGTTGTGGGTTGATGGCAGCTCTTCAGAAATCAGCAGGAATGAACTGGATTTGGGGAGTAAGAGGGTCAGCTCTGAATTTGCACATGTACTCTATCTTTTTTCCCCTTTGAGCTCAATTTTGATTTCTTTTTCTTCAGAATCTCTGATATCTGTAGGTTTCAAATATGGGAAAAAAAGCATAGATGCCAGGTGTATTAAGTTATTAACTGGGATGAGTACAGAAAATTGATAATGCAGATTCCAATTTATATGGATGTTCAAGTAATAGTGTAGGTCATGTTGGAGGGAGGCTGAAAGCCCCATAAGTCATTATGTAAAACTTTAAAATGGACTAAGTTGGTATTCCATTTTTATTTACTACTGTTTTTGGGGTTTGTTTTTTTTTTTTTTTTGAGAAGGAAATGGCAACCCACTTCAGTACTCTTGCCTGGAAAATCCCATGGATGGAGGAGCCTGCTAGGCTGCAGTCCATGGGGTCACTACGAGTCGGACACGACTAAGTGACTTCACTTTCACTTTCACTGTGGAGTTTTTTACATAGTGAACAGGAGATGTTAATTTGCAGTTTGAATTAATGGGTTATAATAACCTCAGTCTAATAATACTCTGTTAACTGTCTTGCAAATAATGATTATTTTTAAAAATGATTACTTTTAAAATCAATAGCTACCTGACTTTTTGGATTACTTCTGTGGAGTATTAACTACATATTACTTTCCAAAAGATATTCTGGAAAATACTTGATTTTAATCTAATAACTATAGCAGCTTTTGCATGGTTAATCATTTTCCTCAGTAAAATTAAATTAACTGTTGGAGGGGAATTTGATTAAGCCATTTCTTCTCAGTTTTCTCCTCTTTCTTATTATTTTGTGCAGTTTAGCCAGAGTTGGAATTTCCTCTTTTATCAGAAGCCATTGGTGTGTATTGGGCTCCTTTGGGGCCATGATATATGATATACTACTTTGGGGTTATTTGTTGTCCTTATTGTTGTTTTTGTCTGTGTAATGATTACCCACTTGCCAAAAGTGTATGTGTGATTTAAACAAAAAGATTTTTAAAGTGTGTGAGCTGCACCCTTATTTAAAACTTTAGTATTGTAAACTACTATATTTAACTTTTCTGAAGGAATATAATTCTGTTATCTTTAATTATAGTAAACCAAACATTTCTTAGGCTAATTAATATCATTTATATATTCAAACTTATGAAATAAAAAATTCCATATAAATTAATAATTACTAATCCTAATTTTCCTTACCGAAATGCTGTGTCAGTCCTTTATCTGATATTACACTTACTATAATAGTCTCATATTTCATTTATCATAGGTAGCCATTGATTTGAGTAAAAAAACACAAATACTTGATGAAAATTAAATTCTACTAAGAAACGTATGATTGACTTTACGGAGGAAAGGGCAGGGAGGTGGACAGTAGGATAGTGACGGAATAAGAAATCCATTTTTCTTGTGCTCTAGTGTATCATAGTTTAGAAGAGGGAGACTAGCAAGATAAATGGGCCAGGAATTACAGAGCAGGCTTGTATGATTTATCATTATTTTTCAGGATATAATACAGTAGTCACAATAATTTGGCGAATGATCTTCATCTTTGTGTGAAAAAGTCTATTCAATATCATGAAAACATCTATTATTATATGCAGTATAAATATAATTCCCATATTGCATTATTGGATGTTAACAAAGCCCCCCTCCCCCTTTGTTTGCATGAATCGCAGAAACCTCACTAGACTTGTCTGCCGCAGTTGCTCATGTTGTTATATACATGTTAATGTTTACTGTTATGTTTTCCCCAAATGATACACACTCAGCTGATGTTTAATCACCCAGGTTGATAAAATGAGCCTCCACATGTGGTGAACTTTGTTCTCCTATCTGATCACATTTTCTGATGTGATCAGAAGTCCTTTCACAAGTCCTGAAAGACTATCGTTTTTCTTTTTAAAAATATTTGCTCCCGTTTTCTGTGCTCAAACAAACTGGCATGATCAAAATGAGCTGTAAGTTCAGAAAATTCTCAACAGCAGAATTCTAGTTGCTAAAAATGCCAGGTTAAACTAAACATTTTTACTACATGTAATTCATTTCTGCTAAGACTTGAAGTCCTGAAAATTCTGGGATTTTCTTAGGTAAATTTTCCTTAGAGTTTGCTCGTGTATGTTTGGATTGTGTGGTTTTGTAGAAGTATATGATATTATGTAAGTAGTATTTGTTATAGTTTAAGAGCTTGACTGTTTAAAACAAATCAAGGAACTTCCTGATGATCCAGTGGCTGGGACTCCGTGGTCCCAGTGCGGGGGAGACCTGGGTTCACACCCTGGTCAGGACTATAGATCCCACATGCTGCAACTAAAGTCACGAGTGCCTCAACAAAGACCTGGCACAGCCAAATAAAAAAATTAAATATTTTAAAAAAAGCAAGTTTGTGAGTCACTCATTCATAGAGACGCACTGGCCTTATTAATTGTGTCAAGGCTTGGAAGTCCATTAGAAAATGCAGCTCAGCTGCTTTGCAAATAGTTCTTGTTCTGGTGAGAAGTTTTTGTATAAGAAGCAAAATTAGTACTGAAGAGAACTGAATCAATCTATAGATGGATGTTTTGGACAGATGGAAGCCTAAGCTGAACTCAGAGAATTTTAGCTTAGCAAATTAAAAAAATTATGTTATGTTGTTTCTAGGCATCAAATCTTCCTTAAATAGAACTCAAGACAGACTAAGCTACTAAGGGTCAAAATAGAGGATTCGTAGTTAAAAAAGAAATACACCAGAGTATTTTTTGAACTTAGTATTTATTTTTTTAAAATCTCATACTTGAGAATTAAACTGTTTCCTAAAAATAACATATACATATTAATAACAATATATACATGAGTGAATCTTGTTACCTTGTGAGCTGTTTTCTAGTCAATGGTGTTCCTTGTTTTAACAGCTAGAAAAAGTGGCTTAAATCTAAAACTTACTCCCTCATTTTAAACATGTTCTGACTGAAGAACTCAGGTGTCCAAAACAAGTCTAGCCTTCTGGCAAGAGTGACAAGTTCTTCATAAGGAAATTCTGGAATTGCTTTGAACAAGTGTTTCAACAATCTCTTTGGAGCTCTTTCCAAGTGGTTATGTCAGCTTTGGATGTGGGGTGGAATAAGCCATAGATAGGAATTTCTTGGAATAGTAATTTTCTATTTGAAGACTTATTCTGAGAGTTTTCTGTATTTGTTGTACGTTTATACTAATGAGGCTTAGGATGTGTTTTTGGTCAACCTGAATACTAGTTTGGGGATATTTTAGAAGGAATGCCATTAAAAATATCTGTTTCTCCAGTGTATATGTATGCGTGGTCTATCAGGGATAATATATTGAAAACTATCTAGAAAGTAGTTGTTTAGAAAGTTTAATCTTAAATTAACGCCTGTCACATTGACTGATACACATGTGATCTTTCTGTATCTGTGTTGCTGAACTATTAGTTTCAAACTTACTAAACAAGTAACCTAATACAAAATTTAAAATTCAGCTGGATAATTTATACCAACAAGTAGCTCAAAGTGAGATATGTGAATTATAGAGATCACAACTTGGCAAAAATTTTAAAGAGAATACTCAATTGGAGATATTCCTAGGCTTGAACTGGTGTGTTTAGAACTGAGGAGACTTTCTAAAATAAAATGAAACCTCAGATGCTTGAGGAATTAGTGGTATGATCTGTTTTCTAAATTTCATTTTAGTCAGTGAAGTTAGTTTACTTAATATTACAAAAGTGAGCAGAATTAAAATTGAGACCACTCATGTGTTACTTATTTTGTCCTCAGCATCCCTTTTTCAGGAGGGCAAGATTCTGAGGTAGGCATGTATATGAATTCATGTATATTCAATAGTTTGTGCTTTTAATCAGCCTTTTTTCTTATCTCTTTCTCCTCTCACCTTAAAATTTTTTTTAAAGATTCCTTTCATGGCACAAATCATCTGCCTTCCTGCTAGATTAGGAACTTCGGAAGCTTACTGAACTCGTTTCTCTTCTTCCGTCTCTGTGTCTCGGCACCACCATTTTTCTCATGGTTTTTCTCTCTCCCGCCTCCGTTTGTGTCACTGCTGTGCTGGTTTGGTTGTCAGCACTCTGTCCTGTTACTGGATTACCTTTCTGACATGCTCACTGTGCTCTGCTCAGTCACGCTGTCACGTCCAACTCTTTGCGACCGGAAGACTGTAGCAGGCCAGGCCCCTCTGCATAAAATACTCCCGGCAAGAATACTGGAGTGGGTTGCTGTTTTCTGCTCCAGGTGATCATCCTGACTCAGGCGTGGAACCCGTGTCTCCTGCATCGACAGGCAGGTTCTTTTCCAGTGTGCCGCCTGGGAAGCCCTGAAATAGCAACTACCCAGTGACTGGTTCCGTTAGTTTTCTGCGCTGCTAGTCGGTAGCAACATTATCCAGTCCAGGCTTCTTTTCTTTTTGTTTGAGAAGGCACTTGTAGGCAGGGCGGCCAACAAAGGAACAATAGTTTGCTAGTAAAGTAAGTGATGACAAAGTCTTGAGCCACAATGCAGAAAACGTACGTGTGTTAAATAATTGAGTCCTTTGGAGAGCTAACTTACCTGTTTTCTTCTGGTTTTAATTAGTGTTGTGCACTTCTGTTTTTTGAAAACTAAAGCTTCCTCAGAATTCTGGAATAACTTGGGACAGTGACTACTTGTCATAGGCTTTCCTCCAGCGCAGTCAACTATGGTTTGAGTTTTTCTCTCTACAATTTGAACAAAATATATTAAGAGTTTTTATTGAATAAAAGGTGTCAGGCAGGTGATGTTACAAAAAGGCAATAGATTAAAAAAGGAACTCTGAAACAAATGGAATAACATAAGGAGTAGTAGTTAATGAGACGTGGAATAATTTAATAAGTTTGGAACTGAGAATTTAGAATACAGAATAAAATTATGGATGATGCTTAAAGTTGGACTCTGTGTAATCTAAAATAATTTCTTTAGGAATCTTATTTATTTTCATCTTAACTACAGGAACATACTTAAAAGAAGGGAATACTTAAAGTATGTTTGTATCCTTATTGTACTGTGAAGGATATCTTCTTTGAAAATTCCCATGCCTCATGTCTGCCATGAGAAATAAACAAAAACTAACATATGCTTAAGTGAATTTTTCATCTTTTTGAATCAGGTTGAATCTGCCTCTTTTTTTTATGGTAACCACAGTTCTGGGAATTTTCTAACTCATCTTGAGGATTTAGACTGGTCTCCCGAGATGGAAACGGACCTCTTAGAAAGCAGCTCTCAGAAATGACTCAACTTCTTTTGGTTTATTTACAGTGATTGAGACTGATCTGTTTCTTATTTGTAAGCTAATTTGAATTTGATATCCAAGTTTGACCCTAAATGGATCAGGATACAGATAAGAGAGGTTACGTTGCCATCAAGAGAAAAATAAGAAGGTATAATACTCAAATCATAAGATGTTTTCTCGTCTTTAATTATACCTGCATTGGTGTCTGTTTCGCCTGGAGCTTAAGTTTGTGTGGGGTCTAACTTGGTACCAACTATTTGTGAAAAATGAGCCCGACTATTTGAGAGAAAATATACAGTCCAGGGGATTGCAAGAGTCAGACACGAGTTAGCAGCTAAACAACAGCGACAAAAACGTCATATGCTATTATAAAAGTTCTGAGATGAAGAGTGATTTTGTAAATGAAGATATGTTTTATAATCAGGACAACTTGGAAGTATTTCATTTACCCTAAAAATCAAAGAAATAGATTTAGATTTTGTCAGTGCTTTAGGGATCATTGCCTATATAAAGGCTTGTAAAACTAAGGGAAGTTATAAACAGAGTAAGTAATGATCAGGTGTATCACACTTATAGTTGCTTTGAATTGAAGCGGCACGAAACCATGGCTAAGACCATATGGCCTCTGGGCTCAGATTTCTTATCGACAAGGTCTTGGGCAAATTAGTTCCCTTAAGTTCTTACTAGCTGTGTTTGTTTGTTTGTTTGTTTTTGGTGTAAGGTAGGCTGCGGGTTTGGTTGTTGTTCAGTTGCCAAGTTGTGTTCAACCTTTCACAATCCCATGAACTGTACCAGGCTTCCCTGTCCCTCACCATCTCCTGCAGTTTGCCTGAGTTCATGTCTGTTGAATCAGTGATGCCATCCAACCATCTCATCCTCTGACACCCTCTTCTCCTGCCCCCAGTCCTTCCCAGCATCTGGGTCTTTTCCAGTGAGTCAGGTGTTGGCATCAGGTGGCCAAAGTATTGGAGCTTCAGCTTCAGCATCAGTCTTCCCAAAGAGTATTCAGGGTTGATTTCCTTTAAGATTGACTGGTTTGACCTCCCTGTTTTCCATGGGGCTCTCAAGAGTCTTCTCGAGCACCACGGTTCGAAGGCATCAGTTCTTTGGCACTCTGTCTTCTTTATTGTCCGGCTCTCACATCTGTGCATGACAACTAGAAAGACTGTAGCCTTGACTGTACGTACCTTTGTTGGCAAATAAGTGATATCTTTGCTTTTTAATACACTGCCTAGGTTTGTTATAGCGTTCTTGCCAAGAAGCATTTGTCTTCTAATTTCATTGCTGCAGGTAAGGTGGCAGTAAATGAGATACTCCATATAAATATCAATATAATTAGAATCAATATAATTAATCAATATAATTAGAATATTGATGTTATTGTCACTAAAATATGTTTTCAAACAACCTCCTAATGTAAGTCATATAGTTAAACAAGCCTGAGTGGACGTTTTCTTTGGTTCAGATGAATACAAGGAGACAGTATGTAATAAACTTTAAACTGCTCATATTTAACTTCACACATAAACCTTGAAAGAATAACATCTATCTTCAAACTTCAAAATTAAAAAAATTATATTCCCATTAACCTTGGGTGCAAGTTTGGAGCATTAAAATTTTTTAGAGTCTTTAAGCCTCGGGAATGCTGTGTAGGCAGCCCTTCCAGTCCATCAGGATAGTGGGGCTGCTGGGACAGTAACCGGAGTGCACACTGGCATAGTGACTGGGGGGGTTCCTGTAGAAGGAAGATGGGCACACTTTAATTTTTCCGAGCGATCTGAAGGACCTGGAAGCACAGTAGATGTTTTCTGTCTTGAGTGCCGCTTGGGTACCAGTGTATGTTTAGCGTACATTTGTATCACTGAGACTTAGATGTAAGCTCTTACTTCTTTTTTTTTTTTTTTTTTGATAACTGTTATTGTATTAGGCACTTTTACATATTTTTGACTTCTTTTTTTACTTGTCAACAATATAGTTTATTTAGTCAATTAACTTATGCAACAGTAGTTTCCTTATGAACCATTCATCTCCCTTAAACATTGCTATGTCTTTTGACATGGAAATTCCTAAATGATTTAGTTTAAGACTAAAATTTGTGTTAAGGAAAATCAAATTTGTAGAGACATTTTATGTATAGTCAAAACTGCTTTTGTTCAGTTACCTCTCTTTCTGTTGAAAAGGAGCCTTGATAGTAGTAGTTCAGAAACACATTTGAAATCTTTATATTAAGTCGAGTACAGTTTAATTGGACTAGATGAAGTGTTATATATATTCAACAAATAGTTTAAAGATTGTGTGCCTGAAAAATGGGGAGTAGTTGTTATTGGTTGATACATTTGAGAAAGCTTTAAGTCATCTTTTCCACTGCTGTATCCATATCTTTGGGATGGTCTGCTTCGGGATGGTCTGCTTCGGGATCTCCATTTTAAGAAACTTCTTAGATTTTTATAGATACTGAAGTTTGAGAGCCACTGCTGAAGTCTCTGCTGACAGCTTTAAGATGTCGGCTCTGCCCTTGCAATGGAAGGGATGTATTTATTTATGGGGTAAATAAATGGAATGTATTTATTTATGTTATTTGCCTAAGGCATAAAACTTTTAAATGCTACCAAAATTTACCAAGACAAAAAACTATAGGAGTTATGAAAGTTTTTTTTTTTGCCCTTATAAAAGCTAGAAAAAAGAATGAAGAAGATTAATATACTATTGGAACAGTGCTTTTGTGTTACTTTTTGGTATTTTGACATTAATTTACTGTAGGACTATTGTTAGCAGATTGAAATGTTCTTGTGAAAACTCTTAAGGCTGTAGTCTTTTCTTGAAAATTGGTTTAGTACTGTTGTTTACATTGTGAAATTAGTGCTTTCAATAAGATTTTGGTTTCCATCTATCCTGAATTCTCCCTAGGAGTGCACAACTTCAAAAATAAAGAGGCACAGTCAGCAGAAAAAAGAGGTGGTCTGAGCATTTATGCGTTAAATATGCATGTTAATTAGGAAAAAAATTAGAAAAATATGAAAACAGATGTTACATAAATTATTGCAGTCCCAGGGCAGCAGTAACTTATACACTGACAATAATTTTTATATGTGCATGTGTATGTCTATTTCTAGATTTCTCAATGTTTATGCAATTCCATAGAGAATAACTGGAAGAAAAACTGGTATATTCTTTCAGTGAGACTGTGGTAAACATTCCTCCTGCCTGTGGTTTGCGGAACAAGTCTAGGCATAATATACACTCTTCCTGTAAGCTAACCATCCGTGCTCCCTGGCCTTCCCTGTAGTCTTTCTCCTGGTTTCTTCGATAGTATGTCAGTGAAATCTTTTAATGGATATGTCTTGTCTGAACAAGAAAGTGAATCATAATCCCAAGCAGTGTAGGAAAGGTAAAATTGATTGTAGTGTAAAATATGTATTTAGGAATAAAACAAATCAAAACTTTTGAGGACACTGATTGTAATGTTACTTTTTCTTTGTTTAGAGTCATACTTTCTGAAGAAATAGCCATCATTCTCTGAGTAGTGTTGACACAGTAGGATGACAATCTGTACTAAGTGTTACATAAACATACATTCATCAAATACACCTATGTTGGAATAATTGATAGGTCCTCGAATGTCTCTAAAGAAACATCCATAATATAAAAATAGTCTGTATTTTTACGAGGGAAAGCTGCGAAGTAGATGCGTGCTTTGTTTCAGTGGTGTAGCAGTTTTTAGTTCAACCATGCAGGAAAACCACGTGACTAGATGGCTGTCCAAGGAGCTGCTGCGGTTATCTGGGTGTTTTCCGCTCATAGATTATATAACTCAGAAACATATTGTTTGTAACTTTTCAGATAAGATTGAAAGTTAAAATAAGGAAATGCTCCATCAGAATGTAATAAATCATTTTCTTTATCTAACAAGCAAACGAAACATGAATTATATTCAGTTACCAGAGCATGAAACAGTTTCTGTAAATCTATCTCAAGATCAATGCTACATTCATTTGTAGTCTTTAGATATCATACTTTGTTATTTGGTTTTAGTAGCATATGATGTTAAAATGTGTTCTAAGCAATTAATTTCTTTTGATCCCAGAGGTTTCAGATATACTTCTTATCATAATGCTTTTCAATTCCATGTTTTTGATTTATATTTTACTCCATATTGCCTAAGTATTGTTGTCTTTTTGCGCATATGCTGAGTCACCAATAAACTGTAACAGGTTATTGGGAGTAAGCTAATACAGAATGAAATCTAGAATAGAATGATCATATTGTTTAGTAATTTATTATCCTTTAGAGGTTCTTTACTTAAATTAGGTAGATATTTAAGGAATTCTGTTGTTATTCTTGAAGATTTTTATGTAGAGATGTATCTCTGTCAGATAGGATTTGTGAAAGTGTATTGAAGTATATTATTAAAGATGATAAATGTTTTTCTGTAGGCAAAAAGGCTATGGAAGTTAATTTTTAATTCACAAATAATATTTACTTGCCACACTGATACAACTGTATTCTAGTTTTGCATTTTATTAGTACTTTGGAATTAATATTCAGTGGAGTTTTTTCACATTTGTTTTAAAATGTCAGATTTCCATTTTTTATTTTATGTGATTTTAATACTTATTATTTTATTATGTATTAGAGTAGTGCATTTCTTATTTGAACACTTCATGTCAGTGAAACAAAGTGATAACAGGTGATGTATTTTCTATTGAGGTATTTTAGGTTTTTTTTTTTTTTTGGTATTATAATGCTTTTTATTGTGAGCATTATAAAGTGAGTTTCTTTCTTCTATTTTAGATGATGGGAAGGGTGATTAATGTGTAAGCTAACATTTGTCTCCTAAGAGCCAAAAATATGGCATAAGTTTTTTTAGCTTTTTGCATTGATGACTTTGATTTAAGGGTCCTTTGCTTAGGAAGAGGAATACTTGAAGCTATTTTATTTCTTTATTCTTCTAGGTATCTGCTGTTTATCCTGAAGCTCAGCTGAGGTGGAGCTTAGCTGATCTGTTTCTTGACTGTTTACTTCCTGTTGGCCAACCAAGACTTTTTTTGGAGAATTCTATTGTACAGAGCCTGATGTCATCTGTGGGCCATAACAGGAGCATGCATTTGCAAGTGTCAGTTAGATTTGTGGATCAATAAAGTTTTCCTGAAAGGTAAGTGTATGTTCATTTCAAAACGTACGTTTTAAATTCAGTGCTATTAACGTCTGTCTTAGTCTCATAGATTGTGTGACTTATAAATCACAGAAATTTATTTTTCACTGTTTTGGAGACTGGGATATCTAAGTTCAAGTTGCTAGCAAATTTGGTGTCTGGTGAGGATCCACATGCTGGTTCATAGATGGACGCTTTCTTGCTGTGTCTTTACGTGGTGGAAGGATAAAAGAGCTCTCAAGGGTCTCTGTTTATAAGGGCACCAATCTCATTTATGAGGGCTCTACTCCCATGACCTAATCACCTCACAAAGGCCTCACTCCTATACCATTATGCTGGGAATTAAGATTTAGTTTTGGGGAATGATAAACATTCATTTCATAATAATACCCTTATGATAGTTATTATAATCTGTTTTATAGATTTGTGTACAGAAAATGTGTGTTGATGTGTATGTATGTGTATGTGCTGTGTGCTCAGTCGTGTCTGACTCTTTGCAATCCCATGGACCATAGCCCACCGGGCTCCCCTGTCCATTGAATTCTCCAGGCAAGAATACTGGAATGGGTTGCCATTTCCTTCTCCATGTGTGTGTATATGTGTATGTATGTGTTTATACACTTCTACTGGGTTTGGATTGCAGACTCCTTTAGGGAATAATGTTACCCTGTAACACAGAGTTCCTTGACAATTTCTTTCCACTTATCTATTGACCCACCAACTTCCGGTCTTTTCTTTTTCTTCATTGTTTTCCTTCTCTCTTAATTAAACTTGCATTGGTCTTTAAAAATATTTTCCCATCGGAATACTGTCAGCCCTTTTCTTACTGAATACTGTTTGTATTCTTATCTCTTTTTCTTTTTCTTCACCTTTTTTCTTTATTTCTTTCCTACCTTCCTACCTACCTGCATTCTGATGTTCATTAAGTTTGTTGAAGGCATTGCAAACTTAGAATGATTGTCCTTAGAGATGAAGGTATATCAAATAGGTAGCATTCACATTTTTTTTATTTTTTACCACAACCCTTAGTAAGAAATACATTTTGTGTTTATGAGACATTTTCCACAGGCATAAATGCACAAATGAAGCTAACAAAAGTTGAAACAATTCTGCCTTGGCTACCTTGAATATATACTGTGTTCTATTTTATTACATTTTTTTTGTATACTTCATTTAATATATACTGATACCCATAAATACATTTATTTCCCTATCCAATGATGGATCACTTTTGCAACTTCAAAAAGTCCTACTGTAGATCACTTTATGACTGACTTGTAGGGAAAATAAATGGAATGAGGCAATTTGTTTTCTGTTTCAATACAGCTGCTTTTCTGTTGTCTTCTCTTTGCTTCTCATTTCTTTTGATTCATTACAAGTATTGATGACTTGGGGAAAGAACTGTGTAACTACTGAAAAATATTGGAGCACTTATTGGTTCTTTTGCAGTAAGAACACAGACACCAGTGGTCATATTTCAAAATATAAATGGAAGAAAATCTTTAATAGAATCATTCCTTTATAGTAAGGTGAATTTTTAAAAATTCTATTCTTTTTCATTCTATCTATGTAAATTGTGCATGCCGATGTTCTCATCATTCTTGCTTTAAAATATTTTAAACTTCCAAAGTCATTTATATCAGCTTAGAATAACAGATTTCTGCCCCCCCCCCCAAAGTGGTCTATTCTAGTGCTCCTTCTGATTTTATTTAACATTTTTATCCTTTTCACAAATTACAAACGGCTAAAAATTAAAAATGTGATATATTTTTTAGAAAGTTTAGTATATACAGAAAAGTAAAAAGATAAAAATTATGTTCAATCCAATGTATTAAAAGCTAAAGCAGTTCTAAGAGGAAAGTTTATAGCAATAAGCACCTATATTAAGAAAGGAAATCTCAGGGATGTCCTCTGTCTTCAGTTTTATTCAGCTAAGTTTTGGAAGTCCTGGCCTCAGCAATCAGAGAAGAAAAAGAAAAGAAATCCATATTAGAAAGGAAGAAGTAAGACTGTCACTGTTTGCAGGTAACATGATACTATACATAGGAAATCCTAAAGATGCCACCAGGAAGCTACTGGAACTCATCAGTGAATTCAGTAAATTTGCAGGATACAAAATTGATATACAGAAATCTCTTGCATTTCTATATGCTAGCAATGAATTATTAGAGAAATTAAGGAAACAGTTCCATTTACCATCTCATCAAAAAGAGTACAGTACTTAGGAACAAATCTCAGTAAGGAGATAAAAAACTTGTACTCAGAAAACTGTAAGATACCAATGAAGGAAATTTTCAGCACAAACAGATGGAAAAATATGTTTTTGAATTCAAGAATTAATGTTGTTAAATTGACTATTACTACCATTACCATTACTACTATTACTACCATTACTGCCATTACTGAGGCAATCTTCATATTCAGTGCAATCCCTATCAAGATACCAATGGCGTTTTTCACAGAACTGGAATAAATAATTTAAAATTTGGCATGAAAACACAAAAGACCTCAAATAGACAAAGCAAATTTGACATAGAAGAAAAGAGCTGGAGGAATCACATGTTCTGATTTCAGACTACACTACAAAGCTATGATAATTTAAAAAAGGTACATATGTCAGTGGAATATAATAGAGAGCCCAGAAGTAAACCACGTGCTTATGGGTCAGTTAATCTGTGACAAGGGAGGCACAAATACACAATAGAGAAAAGGCAACCTCTTCAATAAGTAGTGCTGGGAACACTGAGCAGATACATGTCAGAGAATGAAATTGCAGTATTCTCTAACACAACAAAGAAAAATAAACTAAAAATAGACTAAAGACCTAAATGTAAGACCAGATATTATAAAGCTCCTAGAGGCAGAACATGCTCTGAAATAAATCACAGGAGTAGTTTTTGGATTCATCTCCTAAAGCAAAAGAAAGAAAAACAACAATACACAAATAGGACCTAATTAAATTTAAAAGTTTTTGTGTAGCAAAGGAAGCCATCAATAGAAGAAAAATACAGCCTACTGAATGGGAAGAGATATTTGCAAATGATGTGACCAATAAGGGGTTAATATCCAACATGTATAAATAGTTCATTTAACTCAACATACAAAAAAAAGATTAAAAAATGGGCAGATAAACTGAATACATTTTTCTAAAGAGGAAATGAAGATGACCAGTAGGCACATGAAAAGATGCTCAGCGTCACTAATAATCAGGGAGATAAAGGTCAAAGCATTTGCATTTGTTTGAGATATCACCTCAGTGGTGATACCACTGTGATGAGATACCGCCTCACACTGGTTAGAATGGCTATCATCGAAAAGAACACAAATAACAAATGTTGGCGAGGATGTGGAAAGAAAGAAAACCTTTGTAGGCTGTTGATTAGAATGGACATATGTGCAACCACTGTGAAAAACAATTTGGAAGTTTCTTAAAAAAAGAAAAAAAAAAAAAAACCGACTAGCACATGGCTCAGCAGTCCTGCTCCTGGGCATATATTTGGGAAAACAAAAACACTGCCGAAAGGATGCCTGCGCCCCAGTGTTCATGGCGACAGTATTTAAAAGCGGCAGTGTATGGGGGTAACCCACGTTGCTATAAACAGATGGCTTGTAAAGAAGATAGTTTGTGTGCACACACAAACACACACACACACACTGGAATGCTACTCAGCCATTGGCAAATGATGAAATATTCCATCTGGAGCAACACAGGTGAACTTGGAGGGCATTATTCTAAGTGAAGTAAGTCAGAGAAAGACATACACTGTATAATATCACTTATATGTGGAATTTAAAAAATACAACAGATCAGTGAATGAAACAAAAAAGGATCAGTCTTACATATGTAGAGAACAAACTTGTATTTACCAGCTGGGAGACGAAAGTGGGGAAAGGCAGTAGAGGAGTGGGGGGAAAAGGAATATTATAGAAGTATGTGAAATTGTGTGTGTGAAGTTTTTGAAAGTTGTAGAGCACTGTAGAATTAAATTCATTCAATAAGAAAAAAAAAAAAAGCTGCACACAGAGAAGAAAAAGAAAAGAAAGCCCAAATAAATAACTCAAATTACGTCACGGAACAGAAAAGAACAAACTAAGCACAAAATTAGTTGAATAATGGGAAAAACAAAAAGCACAAATAAATGAGATAGAAATTAAAATAACAACAGAAAATATCAATGAAACAAAGTTTTATTTTTTAAAAGATGAAATAGAGAAAACTTAAGCTGGGTGTACCAAGGTGGGGGAAAACCAACAGCACTGAGATACAGTTCATAAGAAGCTACTATGAATAATTATTCACCAACAAACTGGACAAATTAGAAGAAGTGGTTAAGTTTCTAGAAATATGCAACCTATCATATTGAAGAAAGAGAGAATCTGAATAATCTGATAGGATCAGGAAAGTCCTAGCCATGTTCTGGCACAGATGGCTTCACTGATGAATTCTGCCAAACGTTCAAAGTAGAATTGACGTCAAACCATCTCAAACTCTTGCAGAAAACATAAGAGGAGGGCATATTTCTGTTTTATCAGGTAAGCATTACCCTGAGACCAAAACTAGGCGTGGACACTACGAAAAAGTTACAGGCCAGTAGCTCTGATGAACACAGATGCAGAAATCCTCAACAAACTGTTTTCAACCAAATTCAGTAGTACATTGAGATTATACAACAGAATCAAGTGGGATTTTTCTCTTATTGCAGGGATGTAAGTGTGGTTCAGCATCCTGAAATCAGTGTGATACACTGCATTGATAAAATGAAGGATGAAAATCATATGATCATCTCAGTAGATGCAGAAGGAGCATTTGACAGAATTTAGCATCCATTCATGGTATGCTGCTGCTGCTGCTAAGTCACTTCAGTCGTGTCCGACTCTGCGCGACCCCATAGATGGCAGCCCGCTAGGCTCCCCCGTCCCTGGGATTCTCCAGGCAAGAACACTGGAGTGGGTTGCCATTTCCTTCTCTAATGCATGAAAGTGAAAAGTGAAATAAAGTCTCTCAGTCATGTCTGACTCTTAGCAACCCCATGGCCTGCAGCCCACCAGGCTCCTCTGTCCATGGGATTTTCCAGGCAAGAATACCGGAGTGGGTTGCCATTGCGTTCTCCAATTCATGGTGTGAGCTCTCGAGAAATAGGGCATGGTGGCAACTTAATAAACACAATAAAGACCACATATGGAAAACCATAGCTAACGTCACACTTAATAGTGAAAAGCTGAAAGCCTTTTTCCTAAGATCAGGTGGACGATAAGAATGCCCAAGCTTCCTGCCTCCCCTGCCCACCCCACCACCCCCGTCCCCAAGAAGCTGAGTATTCTTTACTTGGGCTGTATATCCCAGTTGTTTTTGTAATGAGTAACCATGAGAAAAAGATGGTGTTACTCATATTAAAAAAACAGTCTCACCAATTTTGTTTGACATAATACTGGAAGTTCTAGCCAGAGAAATTAAGAACAAGAAATAAAAAGTATTCAGATCAGAAAGGAATAGAACTTTTTCTTTGCAGAGGTATGATATTATATGTTGAAAACACCGCCAGAAAAAACCTGTTAGAATTAATAAATTCATTAAAGGTGCAGGGTACAAAATCAATGTACAAAAATCAGTTGCATTTCTATACACTAATAGTTATACAGTGGAGGTGATGAGCAGATTCAACGAATTAGATCTGGTAGACACAGTGTCTGAAGAGTTACAGATGGATGTTCACAACATTGTACAGGAAGCAGTGACAAAAACTATCCCAAAGAAAAAGAAACGCAGTAAGGCAAGTGGAGGCTTTACACAAATACTAATCGCTGAGTAAGAAGAGAGATGAAAGGCAAGGAGAGAGGGAAAGATACACCCAACTGAATGCAGAGTTCCGGAGAATAGCAAGCAGAGATAAGAAAGCTTTCTTAAGAGAATGGTGTGAAGAAATAGAGGAAAACAATAGAATGGGAAAGACTAGAGATCTCTTCAAGAAAACTAGACATACCAAAGGAACATTTCATGCAAAGATGGGTACAGAAAACGACAGAAATGGCAAGGACCTAACAGAAGCAGAAGAACTACTGTCTACTCACACTCATTTCACATGCTAGCAAGGTAATGCTCAAAATCTTTCAATCTAGGTTTCAGCAGTATGTGAACTGAGAACTTCCAGATGTTCAAGCTGGGTTTAGAAAAGGCAGAGGAACCAGAGATCAAATATCCAACATCCAGTGGGTCATAGAAAAAAACAAGGGAATTCCAGAAAAAACATCTACTTCTGCTTCATTGACTACTCTAAAGCCTTTGACTGTGTGGATCACAACAAACTGGAAAATGTTTAAAGAGATTGTAATACCAGACCACCTTACCTGTCTTCTGAGAAACCTGTGTGCAGATCAAGCAACATCAGTTAGAACTACCTGGAACAATGAACTGGTTCAAAACTGGGAAAGGAGTATGTTGAAACTGTATGTTGTCACCTTACTTAATATGCATAG
The DNA here is from genome assembly GCF_019320065.1 of Cervus canadensis. Taxonomy (NCBI): domain Eukaryota; kingdom Metazoa; phylum Chordata; class Mammalia; order Artiodactyla; family Cervidae; genus Cervus; species Cervus canadensis. Next base: position 31,201,531 of record NC_057392.1, on the reverse strand, counting down.
TATATCAAGTGAAATGCCTGGCTGGGTGAATCACAAGCTGGAATCTAGGTTGACAGGAGAAATATCAACAACCTCAGATATTCAGGTGATACCACTCAAATGGCGGAAAGCGAAGAGGAACTAAAGAGCCTCTTGGTGAAGGTAAGAGAGGAGGGTGAAAAAGCTGGCTTAAAGCTCAACATTTAAAAAAATAAGATCATGGCATCTGGTCCCATCACTTGATGGCAAAAAGATGGAGAAAAAGTGGAAACAGTGACAGATGTTATTTTCTTGGGTTCCAAAATCACTGCCGAAGGTGACTACAGCCATGAGATTAAAAGATGCTTGCTACTTGGAAGAAAAGCTATGACAAACCTAGATACTGTATTAAAAAGAGACATCACTTTCCTGACAAAGAGCCATCTAGTTAAAGCTGTGTTTTTTTCCAGCAGTTATGTACATATGTGAGAACTGGACCATAAAAACGCTGGGTGTTGAAGAATTGATGCTTTTGAACTGTTGGTGCTAAAGAAGAGTTTTGAGAGTCCCTTGGACAGCAAGGAGATCAAACCAGTCAATCCGAAAGGGAATCAACCTTGAATGTCCATTGGAAGGACTGATGCTGAAGCTGAAGCTCCAATACTTTGGTCACCTGATGTGAAGAACTGCCTCTTTGGAAAAGACTGATGCTGGGAAAGATTGAGGACATGAAGAGAAGTGGGTGACAGACCATGAGAGATGAGATGGTTGGATGGCATCACCAACTCAATGGACATGAGTTCGAGCAAATTCCTTAGATAGTGAAGCACAGGGAAGCCTGACGTGCTGTAATCCATGGGGTCACAAAGGGCTGGACACAACTTAGTGACTGAAGTACAACAACAACAATGTGAACTATCAGAGAAATTAAGGATATAGTCCTGTTTACAGTTGCATCAAAAAGAATAAAACTCAGGAATAAATTTTACCAAGGAGTTGAAAGATACGGATACTGATGATTATAAGACATTAATGAAATAAGCTGACGTGTACACAAAGAAATGGAAAAATATTCTCTGCATATGGAAGGGAAGAATTATGTTGCTAAAATATTCATAGCACCCAGAACAGTCTATCGATTCAGTGAATTCTGTATCAGAAGTCAGCTGGCATTTTTCACAAAGTAGGAAAGCAATCCTAAAGTTTGTATGTATCCACAAAATATCCTAAATAGACAAAGCACTCTTGAGAAAGAACAAAGTTGAAAGCACCACACTTCATGATTTTAAAGTTTATTACAAAGATGTAATAATCTAAACAGCATGGTATTAGCATAAAAATGGCCATATAGACTAATGTAAAAGAAGTGAGAACCAGAAATAAAACCACACTTGGATGGTATATTAAGTTATGACAAAGGATCTAAGAATGTTGATTGGGCAAAGGATAGTCTGTTCAATAAACAGTATTGGGAAAATTGGACAGTCACAGGCATAGGAATGACCTTGGCTTCCCATCTTACATGATATACAAAAGTCAACTCCAGATGGTTTAAAGACTTGAACACAAAAATTTCAGTATAAACCTCATAAAGGCAAATGGGGTAAACTGTTTCACATTGGTCCTGGCAATTTTTAAAAATTAATATAAAAAACAAAGGGGAAAAAAAAGCATGTATCAGCAAGTGGAGAGGAGTACATCCAAGTTAAAAATCACATGATATACACTATAAATATCTTAAGTTTTATTATATTAAGGTCAACTGTATATTAGTAGAACTAAACAAAAAATTAATATAAAAAAGAAACAAGCTAAAAATCCCATACCATATCTTGTAGTCATGAACAGATGTAGTATTTGAAAAATATAACATAGTTTTAAAAATTTCAGTTGAATTTAATGAAGGGGGAAAATAACATGAAACTTAAATGATTAGTGAATGTGAGATTTGATCCTAAGAGGCTTCAAAATCATAAATATTTGATCCTAACAGTCTTCCAGTGTGAAGTAAGATTATGGAAATCTTTAAAGACTGTGGATATACAAAAATAGGAAGGCTGACCTTATCATAGAACATCTTTATTGTAGAATGATTTATTGAGGTGAAATTTTTTAAAAGTAATTTCTGCTCAATCTGACCTCCTCCCAGTACCTGGTTTCCATCATCAATGTGTATTTTGTCTCTAAGGATTTATCTATTTTGATTTTCACTTCAGTGGAATTGTATATAGTAAGTGATCTTTAATGTCTGACTTCTTTCACCTGGCATACTGTTTTCAAGGTTCATCCATGTTTTAGCTTGTGTCAGCTATACATCAATATTGTTATGCATTTTCACAGCTGAGTAATAGTCCATTGTATATATAGTATACTCGAATTCCCTGGTGGCTCATATGGTAAAGAATCTGCCTGCAGTGCAGGAGATCCAGGTTCAGTCCTTGGGTTGGGAAGGTCCCCTGGAGAAGGGAATGGCACCCCACTCCAGTACTCTTGCCTGGAGAATTCCATGGACAAAGGAGCCTCGCAGGATTTGCTTCTACTTTTTGGCTTTTGAGAAAAGTGCCTCTATGAATTTATGTGCACATATTCTTATTTGAGCTTCTGTTTTCAGTTCTGTTAGGTCTATACCTAGGAGTATAATTGCTTGGTAATGTTGTAATTCTTTATTTATTTTTCTGGGGAACCATCAAGTTGTTTTAACACAGTGGCTACCGCAATTTATAGTGCCACCAGCAATGTATGAGGGTTCCAGTTTCTCCACATATTGTTGATATTTGTTATTTTCATCTTATTTGAAAATTAGAACAGGATACTGATTAATGACTTTCAGCAAAATAACACTGTAGAGATATGATTATCTCCATTATTTCTTTTACAGTGATTATATATCAGTTCAGAGTATCTCTTAATTCCTGTCCCGGATTAACTGACCAGTAGAAATTGTTTTCCAGGAGAAAAAATGTCTACTGTTCTTCAATTTCTCAAAATCATACCATATTTTGCTTCATATTTCTACTGTGGCTCTTTTTTTTTTTTTTTCCTGCTTGTGTGTATAGTTCTTTGTTTTTTACCAGACTTTCTAATTACCATTCCTTCTGCTTAATGCTCAGAGGGAGTTGGTCTGTGCTTCTCCATTTATGGATAACACCACAGTTGTAGTTTTAGGCTTTAAAATGTATGATTTTAGATCACAAAATAAATTTTTTGTTAGGTTACCTACTCTCTTGCTAAAGAAATAACGTCACTTAACCTGGACCTTCTCTTTTAATATGGGCCAGAACTTCCTTGGCCTTTTGTTGAAGTAATGTCCTCAGGTTTCTTTTCATTATGTTCCTGGGTTAGTACTCATGTTTGTTGTGTCTTATTGTTACAATTGAAATAAATCTTCATAAAGTTAAATGATGAAAGATAAAATTTCTAAATCATGCATATTAGAAACTGGGTTTTTTTTTTGTTCTCATGTTTGATTGACAATTTTTCCAGTTATACGTTTCTAGATATAAAATAATTTCCCTCAGAACTTTGAAGACTTCGCTCAGTTTGTTTCTAACATCCATTATTCTTCCTGAAAATTTGAACCCAGTCTACTCATTGAAAAGTTTTCTAAGAGATATCACAGTGAAAATGAAATAGAGAAAAGTTCTTAATGATTTTTGCTTTTTAGAGTAGAGAGGCTGATAAGAAATAAGATAATGAAAATATGTAGCTGGTTAGGTAGTGGGGCTGTGAAGGAAAACAGAGCAAGGGAGGAGGATAGAGAGTTAAACTTACAGGGAGACTGGTGTAAATTACATGGGATGGTCAGGGAATGCCTCCCTGAGAAGGTAACACTTGTGTCACTAAAGGTAACACTTCCATAAAGACAAGGAAGTAAGCAGTGCAAGCAGAGCTACGAAGGCTCTGATGCAGGAATGTTACTGATATGTCCAAGAATCAACCGAGTGGTCAGCGTGACTGCAGCAACTTGAGAGTTCAGTTCAGCTCAGTCGCTCAGTCGTGTCCAACTCTTCGCAACCCCATGGACTGCAGCACACCAGGCCTCCCTTTCCATCACCAACTCCCGGAGTTTCCTCAGACTCATTTCCATTGAGTCAGTGATGCCATCCAGCCATCTCATCCTCTGTCGTCCCCTTCTCCTCCTGCCCTCAATCTTTCCCAGCATCAGGGTCTTTTCAAATGAGTCAGCTCTTCGCATCAGGTGGACAAAGTATTGGAGTTTCAGCTTCAACACCAGTCCTTCCAATGAATATTCAGGACTGATTTCCTTTAGAATGGACTGGTTAGATCTCCTTGCAGTCCAAGGGACTCTCTAGAGTCTTCTCCAACACCACAGTTCAAAAGCATCAATTTTTCGGTGCTCTGCTTTCTTTATGGTCCAACTCTCACATCCATACATGACTGCTGGAAAAACCATAGCCTTGACTAGGCGGACTTTTGTTGACAAAGTAATGTCTCTGCTTTTTAATATGCTATGTAGGTTTGTCATAGCTTTCTTCCAAGGAGCAGTTCAGTTCAGTTCAGAGTCGTGTCTGACTCTTTGCCACCCCATGTACTGCAGCACGCCAGGCCTCCCTGTCCATCACCAACTCCTGGAGCTTACTCTAACTAAATGTACGTTGAGTCGGTGATGCCATCCAACCATCTCATCCTCTGTCGTCCCCTTCTCCTCCTGCCTTCAATCTTTCCCAGCATCAGGGTCTTTTCAAATGAGTCCGTTCTTTGTATCAGGTGGCCAAGGTATTGGGAGTTTCCGCATCAGTCCTTCCAACGAATATTCAGGACTTATTTCCTTTAGTATGGCAAGTGTCTTTTAATTTCATGGCTGCAGTCACCTTCTGCAGTGATGGAGCTCCCCAAAAATAAATCTGTCACTGTTTCCATTATTTCCCCATCTTTTAGCCATGAACTGATGGGACTTTGCCAACAAAGGTCCGTCTAGTCAAGCCTATGGTTTTTCCAGTGGTCATGTATGGATGGGAGAGTTGAACTATAAAGAAAGCTGAGTGCAGAAGAATTGATGCTTTTGAACTGTGGTGTTGGAGAAAACTCTTGAGAGTCCCTTGGACTGCAAGGAGATCTATCCAGTCCATCCTAAAGGAGATTAGTCCTGGCTGTTCATTGGAAGGACTGATGTTAAAGCTGAAACTCTAATCCTTTGTCCACCTGATGCGAAGAGCTGACTCATTTGAAAAGAACCTGGTGCTGGGAAACACTGAGGGCAGGAGGAGAAGGGGACGACAGAGGATGAGATGGTTGGATGGCATCACCAACTCGATGGACATGGGTTCGGGTGGACTCCAGGAGTTGGTGATGGACAGGAAGGCCTGGCGTGCTGTGGTTCATGGGGTTGCAAAGAGTCGGACACGACTGAGTGATTGAACTGAACTGAACTGAACTGATGGGACCAGATGCCATGATCTTAGTTTTCTGACTATTGCCTAGTGGGGATCAAAGGAGAGCAGTGACTGGGAGTCTAGGCCTTTAGAGATATGTACTTGGCTTTTATACTGAATGAGATGGGAAGCCATTGGAAAGTAAGTATCAACATCTGATTTATAGTTTAAAAGAATTATATGCTTCCAGGTTGACAAGCAGCTGTAAAAGGAGCAGGGGCAGAAGCAGAGGGTCTGTGTAGAAGGTTGGAAGTGAGAGAGCATTGTGGTTTGAACAACAGGACTTACCGATGGATTGGATTTGAGTTATGGCTTTTGAGATTTGAGATATGAAGCATAGCTTCAGTTGTGTCTTTGGTCTGAATAAGAGTTTTATTTAATGATGAAGGGGGAGGAGTTAAGAGGAGCATATTTGGGGGAGAAGGTCAGGCGATTGGTTCTGGAAATGCTAAGTTGAAGATGTTTATTATACATTCAAGTGGAGAGGTCAAGGAGACAGATCCTGTCCCAGAGTTCAGGGGGAAGATGGGGAAAAAAAAAACCTGAAAGTCATCAGCTGTAGATGGTATCTTTAAAGGGGTAATATTGATGCAATCTGGTAGATACAGCTAGAGACAGTTGAAGGCCTCCACTTTGGGGCACTTTAAATGAAGCTGTTAGAGGAGAGGAATTAGTGGAGGAATCCAGGAAAGAAAAACAGTGAGGTAAGAGAAAGACTCTGGCTTTCAGAGTATCTGACAGCCAAGGAAGCCAAGTGATGCAAATGTATCAAGGAAGTGGGGTGATCATCAGTGACAAACGGTGCTGAAGTGTAGTTATATGTGAACTGTGAATTGATTGTTGGATTCATCAATGGGAGGACAACAGTGACTTTGAGAAGGGCTGTTTTAGTGAAGGACAGAAGTCTTACTGGAGTGGGTTCAAAATGTAGTGGTTTTAAATACAAGGTGAAGTGGGGTCACGGTGGAGTGTGGTCAAGGTGCAGTGGGGTCAAGATGGAGTGTGGTCAAGGTGAAATGGGGTCAAGGTGGAGTGGTTTTAAGGTGGAGTGGTTTTAAGGTGGAGTGGGGTCAAGGTGGAATGGGGTCAAGGTGGAGTGGTTTTATGGTGGAGTGGGGTCAAGGTCAACAGGGTGGGTTCAGGGTTGAGTGAGTGGAGAAACATAAGTGGCTGCTTAACAGGGATGCTGATCAAGAGAGGATTTTTTTATTTTAGTAGAAGAGGAGCAGCATGCATCAATATTGAGAATGCCCTAGAGAGGAATGAACTGGTGATACAGGAAATAGTAGAGAATTGCTGAAGCGAGGTATACATGTGGAGGGATTAGCCTTCGATAGGCGCATGGGTGGTTTATCCTCAGTAATAGGAAGGAAGGAAGCATACACAGGCACAGATCCATCTGTGAAAATCTTTGTTTGAGCTTTGTGTTACTTCTGGATAGTCACACACCAGAAACCTCATGGCTCGCCATGTCTAGATGCCTTCTACTTCTTCAGGTGTCTCCTTTTCAGCTTACCCCTTTGTGGTTTTTATTTAGGCAATGTAAATCAATGGTGGTTTCTAGTTTAGGAATTTTGTGGTTTAAAAAAATTATGTTACTGTAATGAAGACACACAACACGCATTTATGAGTGATTCGTGTCTTGAAACTTTTGAAAATTCTCAAATGTGTAGATATTTCTAGAGTATGTTCCAGAGAACTACCAGCTACATTAAGATCACAAGTGGAACTGCTTTCTCACACCAGCCGTAGGCAGCTTATGGTTCAAATTCACTTACCAGGAAAATTATAAGTTACTTCATGTTCTGGATTGCTTGAACACAGGTGAAATCATGAATGCAAACATCGGTGAATGTCAGGAGTCTGTTGTGTTCCTTATGACTCATATCTCTTCCCCGTTAGCTCAGCCTAGGTCGAGAAATACAGGATACAGTGATAGCTTTAGAGGTCCAGTATTTTTTTCTTGGTAAAATATGATCTCTGTGATCACTCTCACTTGTTTCTGAAATAGAAGAATGTTGCTCTACCTACTCATTCTTTTTTTTTTTTTTTATTAATATTCTTATTGATTTACTTGGCACCAGGTCTTAGTTGAGGCATGTGGGGTCATATCAAGAGCCCCTGCTTTGAGAGCTTGGACTCTTAGCAACTGAACTACCAGGAAGTCCTGTCTTCCTCCTCATTCTTGCTCAAGAGCCTGGTTCTTAATAGCAAGGCTACTCCTGCTCTGGCTGCAGGACCTGCTCATACTGTCTTGGGACATTCACACAGCTCCCTTGCTGTCTTCCAGTACAGTAGAACTTAAGTTAGGAAGGATCATAGGTGGGAAAGGTAGCAGAGTTACAGCTGACCCGTAAACAAGGCAGGTTTGAAACACATAGGTCCACCTGTACATGGGTGTTTTTCAGTAGAAATAGAGGAAATATTATGAAATATATACTATAAAATATAGTAAATAATATGAACAGTATGAAAAGACAAAAAGATAGGACACTGAAAGATGAACTCCTCAGGTCAGTAGGTGCCCAATATGCTACTGGAGATCAGTGGAGAAATGACTCCAGAAAGAATGAAGGGATGGAGCCAAAGGAAAAACAACACCCAGTTGTGGATGTGACTGGTGATAGAAGCAAGGTCCGATGCTGTAAAGAGCAATATTGCATAGGAACCTGGAATATTAGGTCCATGAATCAAGGCAAATTGGAAGTGGTCAAACAGGAGATGGCAAGAGTGAACATCGTCATTCTAGGAATCAGCGAACTAAAATGGACTGGAATGGGTGAATTTAACTCAAATGACCATTATATCTACTACTGTGGGCAGGAATCCCCTAGAAAAATGGAGTAGCCATCATACTCAACAAAGGAGTCCAAAATGCAGTACTTGGATGCAGTCTCAAAAATGACAGAATGATCTCTGTTCGTTTCCAAGGCAAACCATTCAATATCACGGTAATCCAAGTCTATGCCCCAACCAGTAACACTGAAGAAGCTGAAGTTGGACAGTTCTATGAAGACCTACAAGACCTTCTAGAACCAACACCCAAAAAACAAGTCCTTTTCCTTATAGGGGACTGGAATGCAAAAGTAGGAAGTGAAGAAACACCTGGAGTAACAGGCAAATTTGGCCTGGGAGTATGGAATGAAGCAGGGCAAAGGCTAATAGAGTTCTGCCAAGAGAACACACTGGTCATAGCAAACACCCTCTTCCAACAACACAAGAAAAGGCTCTACACATGGACATCACCAGATGGTCAACACCGACATCAGATTGATTATATTCTTTGCAACCAAAGATGGAGAAGCTCTATACAGTCAGCAAAAACAAGACTGGGAGCTGACTATAGCTCAGATCATGAACTCCTTATTGCCACCTTCAGACTGAAATTGAAGAAAGTGGAGAAAACCACTAGACCATTCAGGTATGACCTAAATCAAATCCCTTATGACCATACAGTGGAAGTGAGAAATAGATTTAAGGGACTAGATCTGATAGAGTGCCTGATGAACTATGGACGGAGGTTTGTGACATTGTACAGGAGATAGGAATCAAGACCATACTCAAGAAAAATAAATGCAAAAAAGCAAAATGGGGCTGTCTGAGGAGGCCTTACAAATAGCTGTGAAAAGAAGGGAAGCAAAAAGCAAAGGGGAGAAGGAAAGATATACCCATTTGAATGCAGAGTTCCAAAGAATCGCAAGGAGAGATAAGAAAGACTTTCTCAGTGATCAGTGCAAAGAAATTGAGGAAAACAACAGAATGGGAAAGACTGGAGATCTCTTCAAGAAAATCAGAGATAACAAGGGAACATTTTATGCAAAGATGGGCTCAATAAAGGACAGAAATGGTAGGGACCTAACAGAAACAGAAGATATTAAGAAGAGCTGGCAAGAATACACACAAGAACTGTACATAAAAGATCTTTACGACCCAGATAATCACGATGGTGTGATCACTCACCTAGAGCCAGACATCCTGGAATGTGAAGTCAAGGGGGCCTTAGGAAGCATCACTACAAACAAAGCTAGTGGAGGTGATGGAATTCCGGTTGAGCTATTTCAAATCCTGAAAGACGATGCTGTGAATGTGCGGCACTCAATATGCCAGCAAATTTGGAAGACTCAGCAGTGGCCACAGGACTGGAAAAGGTCAGCTTTCATTCCAATCCCAAAGAAAGGCAATGCAAAGAATGCTCAAACTACCACAAAATTGCACTCATCTCACATGCTAGTAAAGTAATGCTTAAAATTCTCCAAGCCAGGCTTCAGCAATACATGAACTATGAACTTCCAGATGTTCAAGCTGGTTTTAGAAAAGGCAGAGGAACAAGAGATCGAATTGCCAACATCCGCTGGATCATTGAAAAGGCAAGAGAGTTCCAGAAAAACATCTATTTCTGCTTTATTGACTATGCCAAAGCCTTCGACTGTGTGGATCACAATAAACTGTGGAAAATTCTTCAAGAGATGGGAATGCCAGACCACCTGACCTGCCTCTTGAGAAACCTGTATGCAGGTCAGGAAGCAACAGTTAGAACTGCACATGGAACAACAGACTGATTCCAAATAGGAAAAGGAGTACATCAAGGCTATATATTGTCACCCTACTTATTTAACTTAGATGCAGAGTACATCATGAGAAACACTGGGCTGGAAGAAGCACAAAGTGGAATCAAGATTGCTGGGAGAAATTTCAGTAACCTCAGATATGCAGATGACACCCCTTATGGCAGAAAGTGAAGAAGAACTAAAGAGCCTCTTGATGAAAGTGAAAGAGGAGACTGAAAAAGTTGGCTTAAAGCTTAGCATTCAGAAAACTAAGATCATGGCATCCGGTCCCATCACTTCATGGCAAATAGATGGGGAAACAGTGGAAACAGTGTCAGACTTTATTTTTTGGGCTCCAAAATCACTGCTGATGGTGACTGCAGCCATGAAATTAAAAGACACTTACTCCTTGGAAGGAAAGTTATGACCAACCTAGACAGCATATTAAAAAGCAGAGGCATTACTTTGCCAACAAAAGTCTGTCTAGTCAAGACTATGGTTTTTCCAGTGGTCATGTATGGATGTGAGAGTTGGACTATAAAGAAAGGTGAGCACAGTTCAAAAGAAGCACTTTTGAACTGTGGTGTTGAAGAAGACTCTTGAGAGTCCCTTGGACTGCATGGAGATCCAACCAGTTCATCCTAAAGGAGATTAGTCCTGGGTGTTCACTGGTAGGACTGATGCTGAAGCTGAAACTCCAATACTTTGGTCACCTGATGCAAAGAGCTGACTCATTGGAAAAGACTCTGGTGCTGGGAAAGATTGAGGTTAGGAGAAGAAGGGGACGACAGAAGATGAGATGGTTTGACGGTATCAGTGACTCAATGGACATGGGTTTGGGTCGACTCTGGGAGTTGGTGATGGACAGAGAGGTCTGGTGTGCTGTGGTTCATGGGTTCGCAAAGAGTCAGACACAACTGAGCGACTGAACTGAACTTCGGTTTAGATAACTAATTTCTATTCTTACAGACCCTACCTTTTCCAAAAACTTGGAACAAGTTCCTTGGTCAGTCGACTGGTATGTCCTTTACGTCCATGCAGTTGCTTGTCTTCCTAGGGTATGTGTACTGAGAGTCAGTGTATTTGGTTTTTTGTCGGTTTAGTTCTCTGTGGGAGCATTAACTATTACAGAAGTAATAATTAGAAATAAGATGACTTTGGTTTCTTATAACTTTATTCTTATTCCTTCTAAAGGCAGGGTTTATATTATTGCATTTCCCTTTAAGTGAAAATGAAAGTTCACTCTCACTTTTCGTTGGTATGTGCCCACACTGTATCTGGCCTGACATGTGACATGTAAGTGTTATTTGTGCTTGGTCCACTGAATACTAAATGGGCTAATACCTCTGAGGAGGGCCTTCAGGGAGTTCTCCTTTTTGTCGTGTGTCACAGTCTGCTCCTTCGCGGTCTTCTTGGCTGAGTCCCTCTTAAATAACTTTATTATTTTACGTGTTTCACTTGTCGTCTCCTTCCTTGGGTGTCTCATGTACATTTCTCCAGCAGACTGCCACTTTGTCATCTATGCCTTTACTTCTCTGTTTAGGTGGTTGACTTAAACCGGTTACAGTGACTTTCCCACTGTAAGTACAAGTTTGTTTTTTTAAAAATCCCAGGTATCTCATTCTGACACACTTCTGTTCCTTTGCAAACTGTTAGTGAGGGCCATTCCCCAACCTCCAAGTCTGTCCTAGTAGTTTTTCTAGGTTAAGCAAAACAATTATTGTCTCTGTGAGGTTTTATGTTAGTGGCATATTTTGAGTAATACTTAAGGATGGTTTTTCTTTAGTATTTTCATTGCATTAAAAATTTTAAGTGAAGAAGTAGTTTGGGAGTGCCAGGAAAAGGTGAAAGGACAGTGCTCTATTCATAATCTCTAAAATGTCATCAACCTTCGGAGTAGAATCAATTTGATTCACCTGTTCATCTTATCAGCAAGTATTTATTGACTGTTTACTCTATGGCAGGTACTCAGCTAACTTTTAAATATGTCATTTTATAATGTTCTCCTTTTTAAATTGGATGATGTAAAGAGAATCTAATTTTCTTTCTTTTTTTTTTTTTTGCCAAGATCATTGTGAATTTTTCTAGGTTTTCAGTGTACACATATCAGCAGACGTAACTCTCACTTTTTGATAATGGAGAAACTGTCAACTGTAGATAAAAATGAAATGTGGAAAATACAGAATCTACTTTGCTTTCTCTCCTTATTCACTTTTACAAAGACACATGAACGGTAAACTCAACCATCATTTTCACATGTTCTTCCCGGCAGTTCTGCTAGTCTCTTTGGTAACTGGTAAACCTGAAAGGAGCACCATGAACTGGAAGGGAGAAGTTAGATGAACATGTAATTCAGTTCGGTTCAGCTGAGTCACTCAGTCATGTCCGACTCTTTGCAACCCCATAGATTGCAGCACGCCAGGCCTCCCTGTCCATCACCAACTCCCGGAGTTTACTCAAACTCATGTCCATCACGTCGGTGATGCCACCCAACCATCTCATCCTCTGTCGTCCTCTTCTCCTTCTGCCTTCAATCTTTCCCAGCATTAGGGTCTTTTCTAATAATTCAGTTCTTTGCATCAGGTGGCCAAAGTATTGGAGTTTCAGAACATATAATTAGACAAATTGAAAATGGGTCCTTTATAATTAAGAGGTGACTATGTTTCTATTTTACATAGAAGTTTGAAGTTTTTATTTTAGATTATTCCTGTCTAAGAATACTTTGTAGTCTGTGAACAGCTGATCCATTTAAAGGGGATTTTAAAAATTCTTTAATTTATAATGATTTGACCATTATGATACAAATATTTTATTACTGTGACAAAGTAAGTTTTCTGTTGTTAAAAATATGTTTTAAAAATTTTACAAATGACTTGAGTTACTTAATTTCTTCACCATGTAGGGCATATTGACTGAAGATATTCTTGAAAGCCTAAATTATTTGGAATATATATGAAACCTCCCTTATGTACTTCTGTTCAAATGTTGCATATTTTTGGATCATTTATAGTATAGTCTTAATTTCAAAATTTTACATTTTTAGTCTTATAAAGTCTTATAAAGACTAAAAAATATTTTTGTTAGTACTATTGGAACTAAAACTAAATAATTTTATCCACATAATTGACCTTCACCTGTAGCTGTCAAGAATAAAATTTCTTGAAATAAGTAGTCATTTTTCTATTTGAAATAACCATTTAAAAATATTTTTCATCTGATAACATGTATTTTAGTTTTCATAAATAGCACAGAGGAATTGAACTAGTTATGTAACTAAGGAGGATATCAGCTCAAGTTCAGTAGTATGTTTGATATTATTAGGCTGAGGGTATTTTATAATTAAAAAATAGTAATGTAAGTACATGTGCTTTTGTTATATCTTATGTGCTAATCTAATTTCTTGTTGCAGTCACTGATTAAAAGGGAATTGTGTACCAGTGAGGTTCTGAAGCCTTGACGTGATTTTAATCTGATAACAAATGGGTTTAAGTTCATGTACTTTCAGTTGTTGGCAACAAATCTAAACCTGTATTTTTTGGATTTATGAGGATAAGTCCTGCTTTGGCAATCGTGTAGATCCTCAAGAGAATAGTTAAACAGTGATTAATCATTGTTTCTTCACTGAGTGTGCAGAAAAGAATGGAAAAGCTGCATTTCACACTTCTGAAGCAATTAATCCCCATGATCTTAGCCAGGTTTGTCTTGTAGATAAGTCGGGATACAAAACGCTACCTAATTTATCAATGTATGCATGCCATAAAGTATAAAACACACAATTTATTTCATATCATTTATAGTCAAATGTAAAAAAAGAGTGACTTTGCCATATCCAAGAGTGTTTCCTACATTACCTTCATATAAACTAAGTACCAGAGATTACAATGGGATTCCTGTTTATTGTGCACATCTGGTGCAGTCACTGTGCATTTTCTCATTCACTTGCTGGCATTTTTAGTGATTGTGGCATAAATCACCTTGCTAATCAGAAACATAAGTGACGGGAAGTCATCTCCTTTTTTTGAACAATGGGAAAAAACATATGGCTTCTTCGACAGGACTTGGCTGTTATACTATTTATGTGGCATTATATTCTGTATTTAGAATTTCATATTAATTGCATGGTTTGATTGAAGGCGTTGAACACCCAGGGCTTGTGGTCAAAGTATTTATTTTGTATCCATTTTCATAATAGGTAACAAAATAGGGTAAAATTACATGCCTTGTATTAAATTTTTTTTTAATAAAAAGTACTTTGTGAACAGTTTTAAGATTAAGACAAATTGAAGAAAATGTATATATTTGAAAATATGTGGATGTTTCTATAGATGCATAGATATAGTTATTACAAGTTTTTAATTACACCTATTTCAAATTACCACGTAAAGTAAAAAATTACTGTCCTTTAAGTACTAAACTATAATTGACAGTAGTTTGCTTTTCTACAAGTACTATTATTTCAAGATGGGTTGCCGTTTATGATTAACTGCTGTTCATTAGTTAGAACATGCACTGTATATGCTACAGCTAAAAATACACAGCTAAAAGGAGTTGATATGTGCATTGCAGACTTTAAAGGATACCCTCAGTGAATTTGTTGCTGTTTGTTACAGAATGCTTACTGTAGATTTGGAGGTTTTCCTTTTTTCCTCAGCAGGTAACTTAATTCTAAAAAGGCAGTGAATACAATGGCCTTTCACACTAACCTGACTTTATAATACTTACCTTTCTACTCCTCAGCGTCCATTTTCTTACTGGTGGGTGGCAGGAGAAGACTTATTTTCAATGTGTGAATTTCAAAGGGAATTTTATTTGTTGAGAACTTTACGTCTTTTAAAGGTTGTTTTCTATATTACATTTGCCTATAAATTAGTGAGGTCAGTTTTTAAATATGTGTATCAGAGCCTGTTTATTTAAATGTGTGTTACTCCCTTTGAAATAGTCCCCTTGGGAAGATGTATACATGATCCATTAATCAAAGTATTTTCGCAGTGCTTCTTTTTGAATTCAGTGGAATTGATGTGTAGCTGCCCAAAATGGATATTTTGAAGGGAGATAAGATTCATTTTATGTATGTATGTGCTAGTATTTTTGTTTAAAATCAATCAATCAATCATAATGGCTTGTATTGCAGCCTGTATATATCTTGTAGATAATTGGATGCTCTGAATAGAAATAGAGTTTTAAAAAACTGCCTGAATTTTACATAAATGATCATATTTATCCATTTTGTTTTAGAAGTCTTTTATATTATTGTCTCAAGGACCACCTGCAGTAGGAGCACACAAATTGAATAAACACAACATAAGGAGACAGTGTTTTCCCCCATGTTGTCCTGACTTATTTAAAAAATGCCACCATCCAGATTCTCTAGGGGAATACTGTGCTATTATTTAAAATATATTTATAACTGAATTGAGGCCTTCTTTCTAGATTAAAATTATCCAGTGCTTAAAATATTACCTGAAATTACACCATAGTGCTTCAATCCTTGTGCATTTTTATTTCCTTTATTCTTTTAAAACCTCTTCCCCTCCCTCAAGTATCTTTTTTTAAAGATTGAGTTGTATTTGTTATAAATATTAATTTTTAAAGTCATAAAAATTAAAACGTGTGTGTGTGTGTGTATATATATATAGGAGGATTGGTTGTTAAAATCCAAAAAAATATGCAACTTATGAGATGGCTAAAAGTATCAAAATAGATTAGAAAAAATAAGGAGCTCTATTTTTAGTGACTGAACACTTTGGAATTTGTTAGTAATGGAGCTTTCAGAAAAATTTTCTTTCATAAAATGCTTGTAGTAAGAAATATATAATCATAATTTATTTGCTTATTCATCATGTTTATAAAGCCAGGGATTTAATTTCTAAGTATATATCAATTTTTGAATGAAATGGAACTATCGGTAATATTTATAGTCATTACACATTTTCTTTAAAAGTTTGCTTTTGTTTTCAGAGAATTTGCATTATTTTTTCCCTAGTCCATTCTTTGTCTTATTTACATTTCATACTTTGTTGGTACCTATTATTCTCTAATGTAGAGTCTGAATCCAGTGTGGGATTTGTCAGAAGAGTTCTTGTTCTTTCTTTTTTGTTGTGTTCTCGTGGCATGAAGAACGGACCCCCCTTTTTAGGGAGGACCTTCTGGTGGTGCCAGGCAGGCGGGTTCCTGCTCGCAGGCCTCTCTCTGGCCTTGTCTCCCCGCTGGTGTTGATCCGGGAGCGCCTTTCGGAATCCCAGCCTGCAGGACACCGCGGGGTAGGTAGGGGTAGGTGATGGGACGCTGTCGGCCAAATCATACTGGAATTCAGATACAAAGGTTAATTTGTGAAAGAATTCCCCAAAAGGGAGGCTTTCATTTGTCAGGGGGAAAGCTGTTTTGAGTGACACACAGTATTTAGGAATTTTAAAGGAGAGTTTTTAACGGAGTATATTAAGTATGAGAAACATGGAGCACGAAAAGGCATTGCATGTTTCGAACCTTCCGTGTTTTGCCTTAGTGTTTAAGACTCCTCCTGGGTAGCATGTCCTCAGTGTGGCCTTTGCTTGTGCCCCTTGAAGGGGTACCGCCACATCTTCGCTGTGTAGGAACAACATTGGAATTTTTTCTGAAAAGAAAAGGAGTAAAGAGCCAGACCTGGAGATGCCATCTCAGCTGTCGAGAGGAGCGTTTCGGAGCTCGGCTGGGGTCTCTTCTGCTTTCTGGTCTCGACCTCTCCAGCCTGGTGTCAGTGGAGCTGGAAGAACACCTGAGCTGTGAGAAGAAGCCGCTTAGAAAGAGCAGGAGAATAAGGAGAAGCATCATGAGATGCCTGGGGACAAGCGGCACGGCACGTGTGAGCTCTAGGCCGAGAGCCCCTTCCTCTTGGCCGGCACCCCGAGTGTCGGTGCGCGTGCGCTGCGCTGGCCCGTGGGGGAGGCCGGCCGCAGAGGGTGGGGCCTGCGGGGGACCGGTGCCCCCCGTGATCAGCGGGACAGAGCGACATCAGCACCCGGGCCGGGAAACGGGTGACACCCACCCGAGAGGCACAGAGAAGGCCGACTGGTGGATGTGCCGGGAGGTGCCTGTCAGCTGACTGGTCGGCGCATGAACACACGTGAAACTCTTCAATAGGACTCCCAGAAATGTTGGGGAAACAGTTTACAGGGGCCTGGCCTCCTGAACTGTGGGTTGTATTAGAGTTCTCCAGAGATACAGAACCAAAAGGATCTACGTGTATAAAAGACAGAAATCAGCTCATGCAGCGTAGGAGCTAAGAAGTCCCCTGATCTGCCATTTGCAAGCTGAAGAACTGGGAACGTATGCAGTATGTGATTCATGATGTGTCCGAGGGCCTGAGAATTGGGCTGATGGCATGGGGGATGGAGGGAGGGACTGAATCCAGGTCTGAGTGCAAATACCTCTACTAGCTCAGAGCACGACTTTGCCCTTCCTTCACCTTCTGGCTCTGTTCAGTCCTTGGATGTGTTGGGTGATGCCCATTCATGTTGGTATCTTCACTCAATCCAGTTCAGATGCTGATCTTCTATGGAGAAGCTCACACAGACACACTCAGAGTGATGTCTTGCTAGCTGCCTTGGCGTCCCTTAGTCCAGTCAAGTTGACATATAAAATTAACCATCACAGGAGTGAGGATGAAAACCGGCAAGTGTGAATTACATTTATTTTGTAAAATAATTCACAGATTTATTGAGGTACTAAGAATCTTTTCTTTCTTCCTTTTTTTGAAAAGATTTCTGTCCAGAAAAACTTTTGCTTATGTACTTGTTGTTGCAAAGAGTATTCTAGGATCAACAAGTTAAAATATGATTCTTTCTTCTAGGAACTGGCAGTTTATAGAAGGGAGTGACACTAAAAAAATTAACATTTAGTGAGATGAATGAAATGATAGAGTCGTGGATGGGAGATTGTAGACTGCAGGAAAAAAATACCTAAAACATCTTGGAGGTGGGACTGGGGGCTGCTTCCACAGAGGCTTCCGGAGAAGGTACAGACTGAGCTGTGTGAGGCGTGTGAAGACACACCCTTCAGGAGGAGGGAAGTGTTGCCTGCAGTGGCCCAGGAATGATTGCAAAGCTAAAGTGTATTTGGGGAATTGCATGTAGTTCAGGTTCGCATGTTGGGTAATGTTGACACCTGAGATTGTAGATATAAAATCCAGTGTTTTGAAGAGTCTTGTGGATTATACATTAAGAATTTGGTCTTTCTGTCTTGGAGGAAAAAAGAAAAGAGCAGGGAAGACAGATGGGGTAGAAAGAACCTCAGATTGCAGTGTAAGGAATTGTGAATTACTGAAGGAATTTAAGCCAGAGAGTGGTGTGGTCAGATTTGAATTTTAGAAGTGACATTTAAGCATTTGAGTGATTGGAGGGAGAACTCAAGAGCCAGGCTACTAGTTAGGAGACTATTGCAGTTGGTCAGGGAAGATTTGAGACAGCAGTAAGGGAGTCAGGAGTAAGGCAGAAGAAGGGGCTAATTTAGGAGGTAGAATTGTCTGGGATTTAACCAGTCTGAGGTGAGAGGGTCAAGATGAAAATAACAGGTATCTGGCTGTATCTTGGTGGTGTCTTTCCATAGATGATGAGCCCAAGAGGAGCCTTTTGAAGGGGAAGAGGATGACCTCTGGGCGTATTGTTGATTAAAGTCTGAAAAGATGGGACAGGTTTGGGGCCAAGACTAGTGGAGGGGTTCATTTTTGTAGGAGGAGGGTGAGTTTTTTTTAACTGATAATAGTAGAAACAGTAAAGTAGTGCATGTGACAGTTCGGGTCCTCTAAGAAGCAGATGCTGAGATGGATATGGAAGTTTTAAGAAATTTACTGGGGGTGGAGGGAGACTTGGGGAGGTAAAGGGGAGAGGGGCTCAGGAGTGAGGTGGGAAAGCTTCAGACCCCAATGCACATCTGACACCTGTGATGAGAGAAGAGGAGGAAGGCAGACACCAGCGCCCTTTGGGGAGGTCCCAGCCGGCCCGGTCGCGAGGGTGGCGGGTGCGGGGAGAGCCCGCGCTGCCTGACCGCGGTGCCAGGCCCTCTGCAGCGGTGGGCCCTCTCTTTGGGGGGCGAGCGCCCTGCTGGAGCCTGCAGGCGGGACTGCGGGCGGCGCCCCTTCCAGCAGGCGCTCTCAGGGTGCCCCCCCAACCCCTGACGGCCGCTGTGTCTCAGTTGGCCAAGAGGTGGAGGGGCTTCCTGTTGGTTCACTGTGTCCTGGGCTTTTCAGCACGTGGAGCGGGGAATCAGAGAAGGTGGCTGAGCCTGAGCTAGTGTTGAGGCTTCTCAGGAAAGACACGGCTGATAGACACGCGGTGAGAGAGGACATTGTACTGGGAAGACCTCAGATAGTCTAGTTCCGTCTGATAGGGGAGGAAGGGACACTGGAAAGGGCGGAGGGGGTTGAAGTCAAAGGACTAGGTCTTTCAGTGAGTTTGAAAGTACTTGTTCTGATTGAGGGTTTAAGGGAGCCTCGGGATAGAGAGGATTGTGGACACAGAGTGGTATATTCATTTAGATTAATAGCCAAACTTCAGGAAATACACATAAAATGCACATGAATTCCATCATGTGAATTGGGGGTGAAATCTTTACCAACAAAAAATGACAGTTATACATCATGTAATCATCATGTATATATCATGTATGCATCATAGAATCACACACCATGCATAAGTATAAAAATATCATAAATACTTACTTTTAGTAGTGTAACTTCTGCAAAGTAGAGTTTCAAAGCCACTTGTCAAGTGTCTTGATTAACTAAAGCTCACATTTTCCCCAACGAACTTGGTTTTCTGTGAGTTTTTTCAGTTTATCTAGTAACCTTAGAAAATATTTCATTTTTTTTTCTTTTTTTTTTTTGCAAAATAGAAACAAAGGAGTTCTTCTCTCCTGAAGGGTTTGTGTCTTTATACTCCATAGGAAATTTAGAAGTGAGAAACGTTTAAAGCATGCATAGTCAAAGAGTTCTTGAACTGAAAGCAGTGAAGGTAGGGTAACAGTTTTGAAATACTGTTTGTATGTATGTTTGAAATACATACAAACAACTCTGCAGTAGCTGTCCTTTTGCAGAAGGGAATCAAGAGTGGCAACCAGTAATTGAGGTAATTAAAATATTGCAATATGATGGATTGACAGAATGATGGACGTTATGCTAAAGCACATATACTAAAATGAACTGAAGATTCTAGGTAGGTGTTCACCTTTTATGTATATTTGGAAGTATTTGTATAAGATGTTGAAAAAGGAGTATCATAGCATTTGCAGCTTTGAAATGCTTAAGAAAGTGATGGTCTGATGGCTTGATAAGTAAATTATAAAACCACTAAAGTAAAACATTAATGTTATTAGAATCTAGGTGGTGAGTATATGAATGTTGACTGTAACATTCTTGCAGACTTTTCTGAATTACAAAAATTTTCAGAAGAAAATGTTGGAGGAAAAGTGTCATAAACAGAACAATGTTTGGCCTTAGTGATCGGAGTTCTAGTCACACGGCCTGAGACAGGATGGGGAGAAGAGTCTCACATAACAATGCTGTTTTGAGAAGCTTGACTCATGTCTGCTCTGCAAGTTTCCTCTCAAGCAACTGGCAAATGATAAGTCATTTGGAAATGCCTCTGATGGTACTAGACTAATAAATTCCAAATTTAGATGTCCTCTTGGTTTTGGGTTACTGTGTTTAGAATTTCTGCATGTATGGGCATTTAATTATTTGATGGAACAGGGATGAGGTGAGAGGTCAAGGTGCAAATGTTGATTTTCAAGACTGCTTCATTTCACACACACTGTCTGTGCCCCATGTTCCAGAGCCTGGATGTTTCCTGACTCGGTCTCCAAGTTAATCAGAGCCTGAGCTCTGATCTACTGATGGGATCTTAGAATCGTCTTTATGCAAAGGATAGAATTTCTGACTTTGTAGTACTTATCAAGGAAAACTTGATGGCCTTTAAAAATACTTGCATTTTGTAAGTTGCATAAGTTCTTCAAAGGGGATTTACTGTATTCCTATCTTAATTAGTAGTTCCATCTAAATATATGTATACCGTACATCAGTGTGAAGTTTTTTGAATTATGTTAATTTTTATGTAGAATATATAGTAAGAATATGTAGTAAATGTAAATCATTTTTTACTGCTAAATATATATTTTTATGCATATTGATATAAATATTTACTACTTAGTATTCAGTAGTACCTTCCCCATTGATGACTTTCTTTTTCTTTTTTTGTCTTATGAAAGTCAGTCATTTTTTTATTTCTTTGTAAGAAATAAACTTAGGTTTCTGGCCTGTTTGAACTTTGGCCTCAAGTGCATTTATAAAGTATAGTCTCTTGTTTTTTAACTTGTTCTGTTTCATATGCAGGGTGGGTAAAAATTACTGAACTTTTTATATTTATGTAAATTTATTTAAAATTGAATTCAAATTTACTACCATATGCCTCAAAGGCTAAACATAATATAGACTATTATAATCATTTATATAAATTGGTTTTAAAAACCAGTTCAATATGTTGAATCAATATGTCATGAATTTCGTATCTATATGGCTGTCATCATAGTAAATTCCGTGGCGTGCACTTTCACAGCATACAGATCTGAAATAAAATTGAATAGACTTTTCTGGCCTGCGTTACGGAGTAGCTTCTGTTTTCTTCCAGTTGACTGATTTAGTATTAGACAAGAACCAGGCTATGTTTTGTATACCCATCAAATCAATTTTTAGGAAAGTTTTTCTCTCTCAGTAATACTTACTGATTGTCCTTCATTTGCTGTTCTTTGTGTGATACAGGATAACGTGGAAATAAATACTTCAGAGGATTGTTCAAAGAGTGCTCTGCTTTTCTTTCTATGGGTGTTTGCAAGTCTGTGGCTGTAGATCATTATGAAACTTGAGGAAAATGACAAAGCATCTTTAATCGCATGTACATCTGTGGATTTAGTTTGTGTGTTTTGTTAGATACTGAGAGTATATTCACTTACCTGTTTTTAGAGCAGATATTTGATTTTTTTCCATGTATGAAATTTGTAGAAACTTTGTTCTTTAAAATATGAATGTATACACTATTTTATTAATTATTGAAGTATAGTTGATTTACAATGTTACATTAGTTTCAGGTATACAACATAGTAATTGGATTATAGATTATACTCCATAAAAAAGTATTGTAAAATATTGAATATATATCCATGTTGTACATTACATCTTTATAACATATGTTTATTTTTTGAAATTAAAAAAGTATCTTCATATTCACATAGTTAGGCATCACTAATATAAAGGGTTCAAATGTTCTGTAATTCACATGACTGAAAATTTCAGCACTGGTACAGTATTGGCAACTTTTGGAAAGGATATATATAAGGGAATATTGGTAGACAAAAACAGGCAAACTTATTCTTGAGCAGACCCTAGAATAAGAGTGATGAGTTATAAAATAGTAAACATATTTCCTCTTGTCAAAGTGGGCTTCCCACTGGTAAAGAATCCACCTGCCGATGCAGGAGACACGGGTTCAATCCCTGGGTTGAGAAGATCCCCTGGAGGACAAAATGGCCACCCACTCCAGTATTCTTGCCTGGAAAACCCCATGGACAGGGAAGCCTCAGGGGCTGTAATCCATGAGGTTGCAAAGAGTCAGACATGACTTAGAGACCAAGCATGCATTGTCAAAGTAGAACAGGAAGCTCTTTTTTATTCTTAAGTGCAGATCTCTTTATGATTAAATTTTATATCACTTAAATTCTGGTGAAAATGTCAAGTGTAGGAAATTTAATGTAAGCAGGCGTTACATACTTTTCGTTGGCCTTGAATGTTAAGCAGTGCACTATACTACTATTTCTGTGTAATTATAAAAATAAAATAATTTTAGTATAACCTAGAAGTTAACTGCTATTTAATGCTTAACAAAAAAATATTTAATGACAGTGTTCTCTTTTCATAACCAACCTGTGTTAATATATTTGACCTGACATTTTTTATGTTTATGAAGAATTAGAATAACTTATTTTTAAAAAGTGATATATACCCTTTTTAGGGATTTGTCATTTTCTCTGTTCAGTATAAAATGGCAATTTAGTATATTTCTTATATTCTTGTAGAATTTATTTTCTTAAACAGGTGCTTATTAAGGTCATTTTTCTGAATCTTTTCTTCATGCATTAAAAATTAGTGAAACATGTAAAAAAAGGTTCACCCTTAATTGGTCATCTTTCTAAATGCTCCCTCGAACATTATTTCCGAAGTCTTCTATATTCTATGAAGGTAATAGATAGAAAGAAAAGAAGTAGTATTCTGTCTTAACTCATTATTTTGGTTCAGTAGGTCAGGGTCTTTAATTAATTTTGTGTTATCTTAGAATTTTATACCTGGATCCTTTTTGTCCTTCTGGCCTCTTTTTTTACTTTTGTGTGGTTTTTGCCTTGTCAAATATAGGTATATTTTGTTTATTTAGACCAATTTTTAATTGTCTTCAAGAAGCATTGAAAGCTGAAGACTTGAAGTAATTTATTTTCAGTGTGTGTGTTTACTGCTGTGCTGTATATACATTTTATATTTATGTCAGGAAAGGGTTGCACAGGGGTGCTTCGGAGCCACCTTTTCAGCTCTGAATAGCTATTGTGTACATATGGTAAGGTACTGCTGCTTAACAATTAGTAACTGCTTTGATGAAACTAAATTACATGTTTAAGTTCCCATCAGGAAGTCGCTTCACATATCTGTATTAATGTATTCAAGACTCGAGAAGGAAAGTTAATTTTCCAGCTTAAATATTTAATTCAAGCTTAAAATTTAGTCTGTAATTAGAGCTCCCAAATGGCAGGAACATGGAGTATTTGTCCATTTTAATTAGATTGTTGTTTACCTATTAATTATATATCATATCTTGTCATATAGTTTTGATGGTAACAGATGGTGCTAGGAGTTAGTAAGGGTTTGAACAAAATAAGATTCCACATGATTTATTAAGTTGCACTTTATTAGTGAGTGGTCTGCTTTAGTCAGGGTACTCTCCCGAATAAGAACTGTGCAACATTTCACTAATTTTGATAGTTATTCTTTTGTAGAAATGTTGAAGATTAAGTCTGAGACAGTGATGTCTGTTTAGAAACAAAGTGGATTATTTCAGGATTCTTTCTTTTTAAGGTGTATGTATTGTCAGTTCTATAATTGGTATGAAGTTTAGTGCGTTTTGCTAAGATAGCAACAGGGAATCAGAATTTTATTTATTGGTAAAAATGTAGATATAGGGAATGTTTGTATATATGATACTGATTTAAGTTCTGAGAAATAATCAGGTGATGATTCAATTATTTATTTCAATGACATTCCTTCTCTGCCTATTGAATTTTTAACAGGTGGACAAGATTTTTTGTTTACCAAAATATCTAAAAGCAGACTCTGGTTCTAGTGAAGTTGATTTGCTGGATTTCCTTATTCAAAAAGTTAATGTCAACTAAATAGAATGGTCTTCCAAGTCTGCTTATAGAAGATTTTATTAATTTTTGTGTTAGTAACTCAGCGTCCTAAAATGAATTACTTACACAAATGCACATATGCATCCATGTATAGAGAGAGACAGAAAAACCCAGAGTGGAGAGGGACAAGGGGAGAAAGAAGAGGGTTAAAATTTTAATTTTTTAATCTTATATAGTTTGTTTGAAATTTATTCTAGTCCTTAATACCATTAACTTAAAAGTAAGTTTGGTTGCCGTTTCTTCAAGTTCTTAGGTTATAGAGCTTGGTCAGTGTTTTACAGCAAAACTTAAATGATAGGCCAGCCCCACTTCTGCTAATTTCAGCATTCACTCTGGAGGGGCCTCCTGATATGTATCAGGTCTTCAACAGCATGGCCTTCTGTTACCTGTGTTACCTTCAGAAAGCAGCATTGTTTGGGTTTGTTTTATTTTATCTCATTTTTATATCTTGGTTTGTCTCCACTTAAACCCTGTCAATTTTTAGAAATGTCTTTTGGTGTTATAACTATTTCATCATGGTGGGGTGGTGTTTTAATGTCAAGTGTATGATTCTACATGTACTGTAGACCTGTTACAGATGTGTGATATAGGGCTCTTAATTGTATGGCCATGTAACTGGAATGATCACTGTAATGAGGCTTTGGTTTCATGGCTTTTCCCCCTCGAATGTTGAGTGCTAAAAACTGATCTCAGATTTTGTGCTATAATATTACAATGTAGGAAGGATGCTGTGTTATATTTATATTAATTAAAGAGAATATCAAAGGAGAAAATTATTATTTAGGATACATATAGCTGTAATTTGAAAGTTTGAATTTTAACATTTCCATCCCTTGTGAAACTGTGGTATTATATTTTTTTTTAGCAAAATTTATCAGATGTAACATGGGCATACTTCCACACAAAATAGAAAACTAAATTGAAATGTATAAGTGAAATTAAATTAATTGCTAATTAATTTTAAATTAAAGAAAAGACATTTCTCTTTTATAAAGGAATGAGATGATAACTTGATTTCTTTGTTTCTAAAGTATATGAAATATACAATAGATATATTTTGTTTAATCTGGAGAAATAATGAATGAACAAATAAATGACTGGTGATTTTTTAACAGAAATAGTATGTGAATACAGAAATGCTGTTTTATTTTAGGAAAGAGATTTTCTTTTGTTTGTTTTTTTTCCCCTCAACCCTTGGCTACCACTTCATCCCTTGGGAAGACCTTTATTTCAGTCACCAACCATGTACATATATAACTTTTCTAAAGAAAATGTCAATAGTGATGATTTTTCTGGAATTACTAAGATTCTTTCTTTCTTTAAAATAGCAGTGTATGAATACTAGCAAAATGTGGCTGTTGATAAATCAGTCTTATTCCTTGATATTGATTTCAACCTCATTGGATTTTTGGACTCATTCTTTTTCTTTTTCTTTTTTTCATGCAGTAGTAGGGTATCACTATGCAATGTGATAGGTTCAAAGTTAAAACAATGTGTAGGAAGGGTGTTTAAGAGTTAAGAACTCATGAATTGATGTATGGACACTAATTTTTTTTTAAGTACAGAGTTTAAAAAAAAAGATGAGCATTTTCCTGTACGGAGTGCTTCAGACAGAGATGAAGATTTGCTGAGGTGCTCGTCACTGGTGGTGGGGCACCCATGGCGAGCCAAGAAGCCTGGCGAGGAGAGCGGGTAGATGGAGACTTGAAGTTTGTTAGAAGTACTCAGGCTTCTCAAACATTTCTTGACGCTTCTCTGCTTCTTTTGAAGAAGATGACCTTGACTGGAACTCCTACCTAATGTTTCTTCAAGATTCAGTTCAAATTGTCTTTCCTCTATCAAATACCTTAATGTACTCCTTTCTTGGCACTTTGTGTATACTCTTGTCATGTTGAATTAAAATTATTTGTTTACATTTCTGTGTTCTTTACTGTCAACTCTTGTGGCTTAAGGGCAGTATCTGAATTATATTTTGCCTCTAGTGTTTCTAGCACAGTGAGGGGTCATAACAGACTCTGGCTGAAGGAATGAATAAAAGCATTTCACGTCATAGGATGTGGCTATAATGAGTTAGAATGCTGTGGGTCCATGTGGGCCCTTGTGCATTTTTTTGACTTTTAAATAATAACTTTTTTTAAAAAATAAAATGTCTGGGAGGTCCTTTTTTTTTTTTTTTTCATTTTTTTCCCCATCCCTTCCCCCCCACCAAATAAATGATTTTTACTTTT
Organism: Cervus canadensis; assembly: GCF_019320065.1. Classification (NCBI taxonomy): domain Eukaryota; kingdom Metazoa; phylum Chordata; class Mammalia; order Artiodactyla; family Cervidae; genus Cervus; species Cervus canadensis. The sequence continues at coordinate 31,174,933 of NC_057392.1, read as the reverse complement.
TGCTGACATGTAAGTGCTCCATGTTTTTGGTAAAGATATTATAGTTAAGCAATATGGAAGTGTGTAAAGTTTAAAACTACTTACAATTCTTTCCCCAGAGATGACTATTTTTTCTTGTTTGTATGTTCTTCTGGATTACCCTCCTTCCATTTTTAATACCTTTCTGTCTTTCTTCTCTCATTTTCTTTTAAGTATTTTATCTATCTGAGCCCTTTAAAGGTGCTTTTGAAACATAGGTTCATCGTTGGAATTCTTCGCAGACTGCAGAATGTACTTTGATAATTGCAGCAGGCATTTTCAGTACTTCAGGTTGGACTTTTCTCCATTTTGAAATTTGTTTTGCTCTTGCTTCTGTTATACTGCACATTCCTGATTGTTTCCTGGTTGATTACCGTATCTCTTTGAACTTCTTTTCCTCTGCCTGGTTTTTAAGTGTTTGCATTTCTCAAGATCCATTGCTTTTCTCCATCACTACACATTCCTCTCGACGGTATGTCTGTCCAGGACTTCAGGAAGCAGCTTCGTGTGACTCTCGAGTTGACAGCTGCAGCCGAGGACTGTCGACCTCCACGCCCACTTACCTCACTCTGTACATTTACTATGTATGTGATATTTCTGTACTTAACTTTCATGGTAGTTCTTCAGATTCAGCAGGTCTACAATTAAATTTATTCTGTTCTTGCTTCATTTGGTCTTCTTCTGGTTTTCTTAGTTTCAGTAAGTAATATCTTTTTGCAGTTGTGCCATCAGAAAACTCTTAATCACCAGATTCAATCCATCAACAAATGCCCCTGGGTCATATTCTAAATTTTGGATCTATTTTGGAATTAATTTTGATCTGTTAATCTGTTTATCTCTCCTTACACAGACCTTATACTTTTAAATAACTATAGATCTATTGTGGCTTTTCCATCTTGCAAAGCTATTTCCTTCATTGTATACTGCTTAAATAAATCCTAGGTGTGCTCAGGCAATTTAGGGCTTCAGGATCTGTTTGTTAAGTCTGCCACCTTCTGCCTTCACAGTCCCTTTGGAATATCTATTAGAACTGCATTAGAGGTACCGATTACTTTGAGGAGAATTTATATCTTCCCAGTAACAAGTCTTCTCATCCAGGAACATGTTGTGCATCTTGATTTAATCAAACACTGTTTAAACCTTTCAAACAAATCACACGTTTTCTCCATCAGTGTTTTTCACAATGCGTGAACGTTGTCGTTGCTATTGTACTGGGATATTTCCTTTATTTTCTTTGTGGTATTTTCTCTGTGGTAGTGTTCAGCATAGTCCCTGGCACTTCACTTTAATACTTACTGAATTTCAAGCAGTTTTGGATATATTTTTTTAAGTTTGTAGTTTTAAGCATTTTATAAATTAAAAACATTTTAAAAATTATGTTTCTGTAGATAAATGACAGTTGCAAATTATAATTTTTTCTTTCTTTTAAATTTTATACTTCTTGTTTTTTGTTTTTTTTTTTAAATTTTTTTATTAGTTGGAGGCTAATTACTTCACAACATTTCAGTGGGTTTTGTCATACATTGATATGAATCAGCCATAGATTTACACGTATTCCCCATCCCGATCCCCCCTCCCACCTCCCTCTCCACCCGATTCCTCTGGGTCTTCCCAGTGCACCAGGCCCGAGCACTTGTCTCATGCATCCCACCTGGGCTGGTGATCTGTTTCACCATAGATAGTAAATTTTATACTTCTTGTTTATTTGACTTATTGGGGTAGGTAAAATCTTCTTAACAATGTTGAACAAAATAGCCACTATCTTGACTGTCTGTTAAGAGAAATGCATTTATGTTTTACCATCATATCTACCATCATATCTGCTGTTTGTGTATCTTTCCCACCCTAACAAATGCTCTGTTAAGGAATGGAAGGTGTTTTTATTTAGGTTTTTTTGCTTAGGTTATTTTTAAATTAGGAATGAGTATTACATTTTATCAGAGGTTTGCTACATTTAATGAAGTGATATTATGATCTTTTCTTCTTTAGCTTACTTAGAAAATCTATTAACTGATTATATAATATTAAATTGCCCTTGCATTTCTGGAAAGAACCCATCTTGGTCACAATATATTGTAAGTTCATTTGTTCTTGTGCTCTCTTTGTCACATTTTGGTGTTGCAAAGTCATGCTAACATAAAATAACTTGGGACACTTCCCTTTCTTACAGGTTATTAATAGTAGGAATTATTAACTACTTTCTGTTCAATTCAGTCATGTCCAGCTCTTTGCGATACTATGGACTGCAGCACCCCAGGCTGCCCTGTCCTTCACCAACTACTGGACCTTGCTCAAACTCATGTCCATCGAGTCATCCAACCATCTCATCCTCTGTCGTCCCCTTTTCCTCCTGCCCTCAATCTTTCCCAGCATCAGGGTCTTTTCCAATGAGTCAGCTCTTCACATCAGGTGGCCAAAGTATTGAAACTTAAGCATCTGTCCTTCCAGTGAATATTCAGGACTGATTTCCTTTAGGATGGACTGGTTGGATCTCCTTGTAGTCCAAGGGACTCTCAAGAGTCTTCTCCAACACCACAGTTCAAAAGCATCAATTCTTTGGCACTCAGCTTTCTTTATGGTCCAACTATCACATCCGTATATGACTACTGGAAAAGCCGTAACTTTGATTAGACAGACGTTTGTCTGTAAAGTAATGTCTCTGCTTTTTAATATGCTGTCCAGGTTGGTCATAGCTTTTCTTCCAAGAAGCAAGTGTCTTTTAATTTTATAGTTGCAGTCCCCACCTGCAGTGATTTTTGGAGCCTAAGAAAATAACGTCTGTCACTGTTTGCATTGTTTCCCCATCTATTTGCCATGAAGTGATGGGACCACATGCCATGATCTTAGTTTTTTTTTTTTTTTTAATTTATTCATATTTTTTTTTTTGAAGGATAATGGCTTTACAGAATGTGGCCTTAGTTTTTGGAATGTTGAATTTTAAGCAAACTTTTTCACTCTCCTCTTTCACTTTCATCAAGAGGCTCTTCAGTTCCTCTTTGTTTCTGCCATAAGGATGGTGTCATATGCATATCTGAGGTTATTGATATTTCTCCCAGCAATCTTGATTCCAGCTTTTGCTTCATCCAGTCCGGCATTTTGCCTGATATACTCTGCGTATAAGTTAAATAAGAAAGGTGACAGTGTACAGCCTTGACATGCTCCTTTCCCAATTTGGAACCAGTGTGTTGTTCCAATCTGGTTCTAACTATTGCTTTTTGATCTGCATCTGATTTCTCAGGAGGCAGATAAGGTGGTCTGGTATTCCCATCTCTTTAAGAATTTTCCACAGTTTGCTGTGATCCACACAGTCAAAGGCTTGAGCATAGTCAGTGAAGCAGAAGTAGATATTTTACTGGAATTCTCTTGCTTCTTCTGTGATCCTGCAGATGTTGGCAATTTGATCTCTAGTTCCTCTGCCTTTTCTAAATCCCGCCTGAACATCTGGAAGTTCATGGTTCACGTACTGTTGAAGCCTCAGTTGGAGAATTTTGAGCATTACTTTGATAGCGTGTGCTGCTGCTGCTGCTAAGTCGCTTCAGTCATGTCGGACTCTGTGCGACCGCAGAGATGGCAGCCCACCATGCTTCCCCGTCCCTGGGACACTCTAGGCAAGAACACTGGAGTGGGTTGCCATTTCCTTCTCCAATGCATGAAAGTAAAAAGTGAACATGAAGTCTCTCAGTTGTGTCCAACTCTTCGTGACCCCATGGACTGTAGCCTACCAGGCTCCTTCGTCCAATGGGATTTTCCAGGCAAGAGTACTGGAGTGGGTTGCCATTTCCTTCTGCAGGTAGCGTGTGAGATGAGTGAAATTGTGTGGTAGTTTGAACATTCTTTGGCATTGCCTTTCTTTGGAATTGGAATGAAAACTGACCCTTTCCAGTCCTGTGACTACTGCTGAGTTTGCCAAATCCACTGGCATATTGAGTGCAGCACTTTCACAGCATCATCTTTTAGGATTTGAAATAGCTTTAAGGATTGTTAAAATTTACCCATAGTGCCTTTGGTTGGGAGTGAGGGATGCTGTGATATTAAAGGAAAATCTTTTACTACATTTCTAATTATCTTCTAATATTTTGGGTTGTCTTCAGTTTCTTTACAGCACAGTTCAGAGTATGGATTTAGAGAACTATCCATTTCATCATCATTTTTTAAAATTTTATTTGGACCTTCACATTTTGGGGCACAAAGTTACAGTTAGTACTCCTTTTAACCCCTGTATTTTAAAAGAGTCCTATTTGGATATGGTATTATGTCCTCTTTCCTCTTTCTAAAAAAAAAACAAATTAAGGATTTTTTTTTTTTTGCTGTAATCAATTTGTCCTTAACCTTTCCATTGTAAAATGGAATACTGCTGAAGAAAACTACAGAAAGAAATGCATATATTAGTGAGTTATTATAAGACGGACATGGCTGTAGTGATCACCCAGGTCAAGAAGGTGATCATTGCCAGCCCCTGCAGAAGCCCTTACGTGTGTTTTAATCATCCTTTTCGCTCCCAAATTAGCCACTTTTCTGACTTTCAGAATAATAAGTTATTTAATTTTCACCCACATATTCCTGTCCAGGCACAACAGTTTGGTGTTGCCTATTTTTAAAAAACCATCTTTGCCTTTACGTTTTGCTTAACCTGTAGTTCCTCCCGCCAGTACTTTCTTTTCTGTACAAATGATCTTCTGAAGAATCTGGGCTGTTTGACCCATGGAGTTCTCATGGTCCAAGTAAACATTCTGTTCTGTATTTTCTTCAGGTTGGCAGGTACCACCAGAGCTTGACTGGATTTAGGCTTAATTTCTTAGGCAAGGTTGTAGGTGCTTTCGAGTCCTTTCATCAGGAGGCAGGTAACACCTCTCTATCACGTTAACTTCCGCAGCACTGATGGGCACAGCCTAATGTGTTCACGCATCATTTCATTTGTTATGTAATGTTTTTCCTTATGTCACCCATTGAGAAGTGAATTTTATTTCAATTTCTGGTTATCTAACAAGTATTTTTTGACATTAGGAAATTCTAGATTTGTATCGTGGTCAGGATACATGGGCTCTGCATTTCTACAGTGTATTAAGATTACCTTTGTCTCTTCCTGGGTTTCAGCAGACAAGCGCTTCATCTTCCGGCTTCCCTTGTGACTCAGCTGGTAAAGAATCCGCCAGCAATGTGGGAGACCTGGGCTTGATCCCTGGGTTGGGAAGATCCCCTGGGGAAGGGAAAGGCCACCCACTCTAGTATTCTGGCCTGGAGAATTCCATGGACTGTGTAGTCCGTGGAGTCACAAAGAGTCGAACGCTACTGAGTGACTTCACTCCTTCCTAACGCAAATTTCCAAATGTTCCATTGGCATTTGTAAAGAACTTTTATTTTTCTTTTGCTTGTGGTTTAAATATTTTATATTGAAATATTAAATTTTTTAATGTATTCTTCAAATGGTCTAGGAAAGGTTCTAGTTTCTTTTTCAACAATGTGATTAAGAGACAGTGTGATTCTGCACAGGCCTGAGAACGGGGTTGATGCAGGTCTGGTTCATGGCCACGTCTTGTGTGCCATCCATTTTTGTACAGCACCCAAAGCAAGAAAGGCTTTTACATTTTTAATGAAAAAAAAGAAAAAAGTGTATTTTGTGGCACATATGAACATTTATATGAAATTTAATTTTCAGTGCCTGTAAATAGAGCTTTACTGAAGTATAGCCATGCTCACTATTTGTAGCAAAATTGAGAAAGTTAGGAAAGAGACTGGTCCACAAAACGTAAAATTATACCTGTGTGGCTCTTTGCAGAGTCAGTTTGCTAACCCCCAGCAGTGAAATGCACCCTTTCTCCTTATGTTCCTCATTTACCTTTGGTCTGGTGTTCATAACCAATAATCTGTTATGGGACTATGTAAAAAATCCCCAAATATAACTACAAGAATTCAACCTTGCTTGTGACCATTAATTTTTGACCACATTGAAGTTGATTTCCCTTGCAGTATATTTTCGTCTTCTGTGTATAACTGTTGAAAGTTTTAAAAAGAGAAGCCCATTTAATATTGATGGTGTGCTATTAATGTTGCTTTTCCTCAATTTCTTTCAGACAGTCTTAGCCATTATTAATATTAAATTGTAATGTAAGGTGATAATTTTATATTGTGCAATCTGTTAAGTTTGTGTTTTCTGTAGAGTTTCTTATTTTCCATGAAATCAAACTGCAATTTAAATAAACAAATTGTTAACATCATTCTGAGAGCAAATCCTCTGAGGTTTTGGGAACATGATTTTAATTTTATTAAAGATTCACTGTTAGAGTTGACTTTCCTTATGAATAAAGTCATAGTTCATTGATTTAAGGTATTTTAAAACAGAATTTTGACAAACTAAGGGTTCTTGAAAAAAAGTCTGATCTTGTAATAATTTTTTATAGGTAGAGAAGAATTTGGCTGTGTTAAAAACAAGACAGCAGGCCCAAAATGGAGTCAGTTATGCTAAGCCCCATGTAACCAAACTGAGACAACCTAATTATAGTTTCGGCTCTCCCAGAAATGAAATCTTAAGCTAGTCAATCAAGAATTACCTACTAAACATGAGACCCTTGCTGCCCCCTAAAGAAGAATGTGTGTGTGTGCTCAGTTATGCCCAACTCTTTTGCCACCCAATGGACTGTAGCATGCCAGGCCTCTCTGACCATGGGGTATTCCAGGCAAGAATACTGGAATGGGTTCCCATTTCCTTCTTCAAGGGATCCAAGTATCTTCCAGAGGTTGAACCCGCATCTCTTCCATCTCCGGCATTGGCAGGCAGATTCTTCACCACTATTGGCACCACCTGGGAAGTCGCAAATTCGGGTGATCTTGCCATAACCAGTCTTCTTATTTGCCTAATAAACCTCCTTGTTCCTGCTTTCTTCTGCCTATAAAAACCTCTCATTTTTGTACACTTCCTTGGCATTGCTTTCTGTTTGCTAAATGGGATGGTGCCCAACTCATATTTGTTGGATAAAACCAGTAAGATCTTTAAAATTTACTCCATGGAATTTTGCTTTTTAATAGCTGTTATAACCATGTAAATGGGCTAGTCTAATTCACAAGAGAGAAGAATATGTATCATGAGAATTTCTAATGTTTTTGTAACATAGTTTGCTGGGTAATCAGGAAGCCAGGACTGACCTTTCCTTAAGCGTTTAAGATCACTGTGTTTTATTTTGGTTTATAGCTGTGTCTTTCTCTGTATCTGTATCCTGTTTTACTTAAATTTCTAATATTTATGCCTGACAAATTATTTTATGTAAAATATTACCTTCTAATGTTTTTAACTTTCTATGGCAGTTACTTATGCTCAGATCCCCAAAAAGAAAAGACCAGAAGGTGACTACCAATGAAAATTGCAGTGAAAAGGAAGAGAAATATATTTCCATTTTCATGCTTGCTAGTATCAGTGCACGTTGTTAAACCTTATATAAAAGTTTTATATATTTATATATATATATAAACATACATTTATTGAGACACAAACTTATAATCTCATCAATAATTAACGTGTAACTGGGAATATTAATTCATTTAAGCCATTGTGTGTCAAAGCAGCCCTGAGAAATTAGTAGCCACCACTCTGTTCTTTTCCCTAATACACTGGTTTTATATTTCTCTTGTTTTAAAAGTTGTTCATGGAAAATTTGTTGATTTTTCATGTGATTAATTCTTGATTTTACACTCACTTTTTCTAGTTTTATCACCAATGAATAGTTAGAATCAATACGTGTTGTTTTACTAGTAATTTAAGCACCTATCAACATATAATATGCTTTTCATTCATGTTAAGCAGTTAAATTTTTATTTGCTTCAACTTTTCCTAAGTATGTGTTTACCAATGACTTAAATGTTCCTTCTGCTTGTTTATGCCTTTTGTATTCTTACTTTTCATACTTATGAAAAAAAATAGAAATGGTCAGTGAGTATAACTCACTTTTGTATGTAAATTATTGCTCTAAGCTCAGTTAATAACGGTCATTTCTTGCTGTTAGGGCTTCCCTTGTGGCTCAGCTGGTATAAAGAATCCTTCTGCGATGTGGGAGACCTGGGTTTGATCCCTGGATTGGGAAGATCACCTGGAGAAGGGAAAGGCTACCCACTCCAGTATTCTTGCTGTTAAGGAATTTTATAATCTGTAGCAATCAGTTTTGAAAAGTTTTTCTAAGTAGTTATTTAATAAAAATAATTATAAAATTTGAAAAGCAGTTGCCCTTTTAATAAACTAGCTCTGTTTTAAGATTATCCTTTAAAAATATCAGTTGTGATCCATTGCATTCTAATAAGCGTTTGGGGGTAGGAGAGAAAGGTATGCAAAAAGGCATGTCCTGATCAACCCTGTGTTTGTGGATGTTGTTGTGTGAAGAGTCTGTATGTAAGGTGGTGTTGGAGGCGGGCTCGGGCGCTGTCATATGTGATGGGGAGCAGTAGGGAGAACCTGAGTTGGGGTGGGTACTGACTAGACATGAAGAGAAGATGGTAAAGAAAAGGAAGTTTATAAACCATTGGAAATTGCCTTCTTTTGGTAGGTAAAAAGCTTAAATATCAATAACTTTATATAGTTCAACTTACTGTGTTCGTTATCAACTTGTGTTGGTAAGGAAAAACATCACTGCTAAATATTTAAAATGAAGACAAATGCCGCACAGCTGTAGTGTCTATAAGGAGAAGGGGTCATGACACTAGAATGGAAAGATCTTACGGAGGAAGTCGATGTCCACCTTGCTCTACACCCTTTCGGATCTAGCTTGGCTCCCGTTTGTGTAAAGCTTTTACTCAGCACCCAGATGGCAGAAAAGTTCTTCATGCCGGGAGAGGGTGAAGAACCTGTGTAATCATTTGTCATCAAGCTTTGTTAATTTTCTAGAACATGTTCCTGAATACCACACGTTCTTGTTCTTCTTGTCCAGAATGTGTTTGACCAGAACTGAGCTTCCTGGATAAAAGTGCCTGGTCCTTTTTTTTTTGAACCTTCTCCCTGTCCTTTCAGGACAAGCACCAGCTCTGGTCAATGTGCGTCTTTTCACTGATTGCATCAGTTACGGGTTTCCTGTGGGGCTCTGAGTAAAGCTTTCTAAATTACTCCTCTGTGAGCTGACATAAACCATGGTTTTGTGTGTTTTTTTTTTGTTTTCCAGAAGATGTTTCTGGGTGAGTTCCTTTTAAAAGAATGGATTAGTGAAATGGTAAATAATGGGCTTTGGTAAAGGACTTTTTCTGTTGACCTCTTTATAATAACCGTGGGCTGCTGTTTAAATCTTGGGTTACTCCGTGCAGTCTTTTCTCACCAGATCTGCTTATGCTCCTGTGGAGTAGGGATTTTATTTGAAGTGTCTTTACTTTAAGAGACATGTGAGGTGAAAGTTGTCTATAAAAATAGCATGTGTCTTACAAACAGAAAATACTGCACCCTCCTTAGTGGGCTGAGTGATAGGATTTAAAGTAAGGAAAGACTAGTTGTTCATGGTTGGTTCAACTGGTCTCCTGTTGTTGAACATTCAGGTGGTTTCCAGTATTTTGCTTTGATTAAAAATATTGTACTGATGGAGGTGGGAGGGATGTTCAGGTGAGCGGGGACATGGGTAAACCTTTGGCTGATTCATGTTGGTATTTGGTAAAAACCGACACAATACTGTAAAGCAGTTGTCCTTCAATTAAAATAAGTAAATTAAAAAGATATTCTAGTGAATAAGCTTGTACAGATCCTAAATTCCTTACCTGAAATCCATAGGGAGACTAGCTGTTTCGAAGTTCACATTTTTTTTTTATTTCACAATTGTTAATGTGATGTATGTTCCAAAATCACAGAGCACTGGTAAACAAGTTACTGTTTCTGATGGAAAATGTGTGATTATCACAGTGCTGGCTAAATAAAGCCTGCAAATAGCTTCATATTAACTCAGGTTAATTTTATTGCCGGGTGACGTTATATAAAAATTAGGAATTTGCTTTTGGTTTTTGGAGCCATGGGCATGTGCATATAGGTATGTGTTCTAATGTATTTGTGGGAGTTATTTCCAATGTGGATTTTCTGGATGAAGAAAAACGCATCTCTAGTTTGTTTCAGTATTGCCAAGTTCCCCTGCTGGCGTTGTACCTGTCTCTGCTCTGACCTGCGGTGTGTAGACACCAGCAGTGTGTAGACTCTGCCGAGCTGCCCTTGCCCTGTGTCATTGCTCGTCTGTGTTGTCAGGCTTGAGGATTTTTGCCAATCTGATGTGTGAAAAATAGAATCTCATTGTAGTTTTATAAAGAACATTTTTAAAGACAAGGAATGGCCTTTCGCGTGGCTTTAGTTCAGGATTTTGTATAGATTGATAGCCTTTTTACCCTTTGAAGATGTCTTTAAACAGCGGTCGGGACGCAGGGCTTGGTTCACTCTCCTTTCTTACTTCTCTGTCTCTCTTTTGTCCCAAAGACGACAGTCCAGGTGACATTTGTGCTCAGTCTGTTAGTCCAGTAAAAAGTTAATGTGTACCATATAGTCAATTTTGTGTTTGTCCCTCAGTTGATATGGTAATAGTTTATTTTCTATTTCCCAAGCAGGATTTGGGGCTAGTATATTAATAGTGAACAGAACCCCTGGAAAGTGCAAAATTGCACGTTAAATGTTAGGATACGCTGTTTCTCTAGCCCAAGGAACTTTGGAATTGTGGTACAAGCTTATCTCTGCCTTTGGGCTCCTATACTGTCTGTTTCTTCTCAGTGGAATGACATTTTTCTAGACTCCTATCCATGATGGGCTTTTTTTTGTCACTCAGCTCTCACTTTAAATATCATTTCTTCAGATACCTGATTACCCAGTCTAAAATAGCTTCAGTGTCTTTCCATCCCATCTATTTGTTTTATTTTCATCATAGCCATCAGTACCACCTGGTGCTTTCATGTTTG